>NC_133824.1:46214933-46519705 GCF_047830755.1 Zonotrichia albicollis
CAACAGAGGGATCTATCCTGTTAACAAATTTGTGTGCTAGGGCTAATTCAACTTCTTCTAGGGTCTTTTTTGCCGCTGAGGTCAATTGCCTCTCATCAGTGGAGGAAGTGATGCCTGAAAGCAAATCAAACAATGGCTGCATCTGATGATTAGTTATGCCTAAATATGATCGAATCCAACCTATTAAACCAACCAATTTCTGTACATCAGTAGCAGTTTTAACATCAATGTCTAACTTTACAGGTTGAGGCATAACTTGAGTGTTGGTCAGCAACATACCTAGGTATTTCCAAGGCATGTGTTCCTGCACTTTCTCTGGAGCAATGATCAAACCAAAGGCTTTCAAATTTGTCACAGCACATTGTCTAAGAGCTGACAACTGTTGCTTGTTGTCAGATGCCAACAAGATATCATCCATGTAATGATAGCAGTAGCAGTTTTTAAATTGCTCCCGCACTTCTGACAAGGCCTGTGCCACAAACCATTGACAAATAGTTGGCGAATTTTTCATGCCTTGTGGGAGTACCTTCCATTGATATCTTTTATCAGGTTCCGCATGATTTATAGAAGGCACCGTAAAAGCGAATTTTTCTTTGTCCTGCTCAGCCAATGGAATAGTGAAGAAACAATCTTTTAGATCAATGACAACTATTTGCCATTCCTGTGGAATCATCGTGGGTGTAGGAAGGCCTGGTTGCAAAGCTCCCATTGTTGCCATTACAGCATTTATCTGCCCTAAATCATGTAAAAGTCTCCATTTTCCCGATTTCTTTTTTATTACAAAAACAGGGGTGTTCCAGGGACTAAATGATTCCTCAATGTGTCCTGCTTGCAATTGTTCTGTAACTAATTCTTGCAGGGCAGTAAGCTTTTCAGTAGTCAGGGGCCACTGGCGAACCCGGACAGGCTTATCTGTCAACCATGTCAGGGGTACAACTGGACGTTCATTGCCCTGCAACACAGTGGCCCCCATTAAAAATCCGTAGTAATTTTGACACCCCATTGAGATAAACAATCTCGTCCCCACAAACTTTGAGGAGCATCGGCAACATAGGGTCTGATGTTAGCTTGTTGGCCATCAGGATGTTTTACATTAATTACAATGGCTGACAGGCCACCTGTTGTAGCACCACCCAATCCCAGGAGTCCAAAACTTGCACGAGTAAGAGGCCAGGATTGAGGCCAGCAAAGTCGTGAGAGTATTGTGACATCTGCTCCAGTGTCAATCAAACCTGTTACTGATATGGTTCCTGGATAACATCCACTGGCGGTGAGAGTGCATGTCTTTTCTGGACGGCTCTCTGTTACTTTCTCAGTCCAAAACACTTGAGGTTCTCCTGTCGATCCAAAGCTTCCTGTGCCGCGACTTCGGTCCACTGTATTTGGAACAGAACTCACAAAAGGTACAAGTTGAGCAATACAAGTTCCTTTCTGAATAGTAACAGGAGGGTCATCAATGGATACCATAGCATGAATCTGCCCTAAATAATCAGCATCAATAAGCCCTAGATGCACATGAATACCTCTAAGTGTAGTACTTGATCTCCCTATCAAAAACGCACTCAATCCCCGTCCTATCGGACCATAGGCATCAAGAGGCACTTTACATATTTCTTTTGTTAAAATGGTTACTGTGTCAGCGGTGGGTATATCAATCCCTGCGGACCCGCTTGTTGCCCCTGAGAATTGTTCGCAAATGGGTAGCTTTGCAGGGCTGGGAAGACCCGCACTTGCTGTTGTGGTTGTTGGGGTATTTGTTTCCCCACGCGCCCCTTCGCGCTCCTCTTTGGGTTTCCCGGCAATAGCTGACCATTTGCATGATATTTGCTCCTGCATTGCTTAGCATAGTGCCCAGATTTAGCACAACGGTTGCATACAACATCGCTGCTTGCACTTGGCCTAAATGTTGTTTTCCGGACAGTACACTGTGACTTTACGTGCCCTTGTTGTCCACAATTATAACACTTCGCTGAAGGTCTTAACACTGCAGCAAGAGCTGCCATTTTATGTTCAACTGAACCAACTTTTGAGCAAGCAGTAACCATTTCAGACAAGGTGGGTTCCCCAGGCAAAGTGTCAATAATCTTTCTGCAGTCTGGGTTTGCATTTTCTTTAGCCAATTGTACACACAATTTCTCTCGCAAAGTTTCATCATCTACCTGTTTCTCAATGGCGGCAGCAAGTTTTTCTGCAAACTGCAAAAATGGTTCTCTCGTCCCTTGTATAGTAACATATTTCTGCTTTGGAGCTGCCATTTCCATTGTTTTAGTTAAGGCAGTCATGCCAATTTGCTGAGCTTGTGCCAAAATCGAAGGATCCCACCTTGCCTGTAAATCTGGATTAGCAAAAGGCCCAGAGCCCAGTAGGGCATCAACACCCACAGCATGACGAGGGTCATGTTGAGGCAACTGCATATTTGTTAAAGCCGTGCGCTCAGCCCCTCGCCTCCAAGTTTCTTGAAATACACCATATTGTACTGGCTGGAATAGAATTGTAGCAAGATGAGTGATATCATAAGGTGCAAGCAAATCTGCATTAATCACACGTATTAACTGCATTACCTCTGAGGAATTAATACCATACTGAGCTACTTTTGATTGGAGGTCTTGCACAACCCTCCAGGCGAAGATGTGATGACTGTCATTCTGTCCTGCTCCAGGAGCTGCTTTGAAAACTGGAAAAGCCATAGGGTTATCACAAGCAACATTTGCATTGGCACTGTTCTCCTGAGGTACTCTTGGAGCACCTAACCTTTCTATGATGTCCCAATTCTTTTCTTCAACTGCTTTCCTCCTAACAAATTCCCAAAACTCCTGAGGGTGTCGAGGAAGCACAGTGACTTGGCATGGAGGCAAAGTCCATGGGGCAGTAAGGCTAGAGCTCTTAGAAGATGAAGGGACCAGAGCTCCTTGCCCCAACACAGGTGTTACTGCGGGAGACTCATCACTTGACTCGCTGTTGCTGTCACTGTCAGGTAAAGGAGGATACATCCTTGCAGGTTGTCCAAGCATCTCAGAGGGGAGCGGGGGGGCGGACGGCTGGACCAGAGAGGAGGGAAGCGGGGGGGCAGATGGCTGGGTTTTTCTCTCTGCTAGAGAGATTTCAGCTAACTGGCGTAGCGGTGTAGTATATACAGGCACCATCACGAGCTGCTGCGCAGGTGTGAGATAAGGAGGCTTAGGGGTCTGATAAGAAGAGGCTAGGGCAGGTTGCCCAGAAGTTTTGGCAGCTTTCCCAGAAGCCTTGGCAGCTTTCCCAGAAGCTTTGGCAGCCTTCCCAGAAGCTTTGGCAGCTTTCCCAGAAGCTCTGGCAGCGTGCCAGGTAACTCCCATGGCGCCCAAACTTTCTTCACCAAGTTCCCCATCAGAGCCCCCTTCTACCTCAGAGGCCCCCTCTGCCTCAGCCCCCCCGTCAGGTTCTGTTATCAGCCCCGACTCTTCGTCCGCATCTTGCTCCGTTTCTCTCTCTACTTTCCATTCTTTTAAAGCCTCAAAGAGCGAGTTCCAGGTTACTGCTAAATCAACAGTATCTATCTCCTGCTCGAATAACTTGCCAAAGTCTGTCCCCGACTTTCTTCCATGCCTTAACACTAAATGCTGTGTCGGGATCAGTGCCAAAATTCTGTGATTTAGCCCACAGCAATATATTACGAAGCGCATAGTCTGACGTATTAATTCCCTTATTTCTTAACAAATCTTTCCATGTAGACAAAACACTTTCTTCCTCTTTAGATAAATTTTGTCCCATTATTACTAGTTGGTGGCTCACCTACTTCCAGGTGTCTTGATTGGAGGGAATCAGGTCCGGACCTCCCTGTGGCTTCCACCTGCCACTCTCAGCTGCACCAACGCCGCCTCCCCCACTACGTCCCAGTGGGTCACGGTTGCCAATTGCTAGGACCCCGTATGGGCCCCCACCGACTATGTTCTTATCACGTCGGGGTCACCAAAATGTCGCAGTCGAGGCGGTCACGACATAAAGCAGAGACCACAAGTAGTCTCAGTTGGTAACACTTGGCAACAGTTTATTAATGAAAATGGCTGATCTTTTATACACTTTCCAGTTGTTTACCCTTCTTCTACCTTAGCTATTGGCCACAATAATTCAATATCATGCCATTGGTGAAAAGTTACTCTGACTCCACCTAACTTTCTAAAATCGCTTCGTCCAGCTGCAGAATGCTCTTATCTTCCTTCTCTCGATCTCCTTGGTTACGGCCTTGGAGAAAGCTCCTTATCAGCTTCTTCTTCTTCTTACTTCTTGCTCCTTTAGCTAACAGGCCCGCTGCTAGCCCCTTCCACAGGCCGTGGTTTGTGTTCGGGGGCCTGTGGCTGGGAGTGGCCGGCTGGCTCCTGAAAATCCCCGCCGCGCAGGATGGTTCCCAGACCCAAGGTGGCACTAGTGCTGAGCCGGGCTGGCAGATAGAGCCAAGTGGCTCCTGCAATCTGCCAGCCAGAAGCCGGGTAGGTAAGTTTTGATTGCCAGGGAAAAGGGCCGTGGTTTGTGTTCAGGGGCCTGTGGCCGGGAGTGGGCGGCTGGCTCCTGAAAATCCACGCCGTGCACGATGGTTCCCAGACCCAAGGTGGCACCAGTGCCGAGTCGGGGTGGCTGATAGAGCCAAGTGGCTCCTGCAATCTGCCAGCCAGAAGCCGGGCAGGTGAGTTTTGATTGCCAGGGAAAAGGGCCGTGGTTTCTGTTCAGGGGCCTGTGGCTGGGAGTGGCCGGCTGGCTCCTGAAAATCCACGCCGCGCAGGATGGTACCCAGACCCAAGGTGGCACCTGTGCCCAGTCGGGCTGGCTGATAGAGTCAAGTGGCTCCTGCAATCTGCCAGCCAGAAGCGGGGCAGGTGAGTTTTGTTTGCCAGGGAAAAACGGCCGTGGTTTTCACTCGGGGGCCTGCGGCTGGCAGTGGCCGGCTGGCTCCTGAAAATCCACGCTGCACAGGATGGCTCCCAAACCCAAGGCGGCCCCAGTGCCGAGTCGGGCTGGTTTGATAGTACCAAGTGGCTCCTGCAATCTGCCAGCCAAAGGCGGGGCAGGTGAGTTTTGTTTGCCAGGAAAAACGGCCGTGGTGTGAGTGCGGGGGCCTGTGCCTGGGAGTGGCCAGCTGGCTCCTGAAATTCCTTGATATGCAGGATGGTTCCCAGACCCAAAATGGCACCAGTGCCAAGTCGAGCTGGTTTGACAGTGCCAAGTAGCTGCTGCAATCCGCCATCCAGAAACGGGGCAGGTGAGTTTTGTTTGCCAGCGAAAAGGGCCCTGGTTCGTGCTTGGGGGCCTGTGGCTGGGAGTGGCCGGCTGGCTCCTGAAAATCCATGCCGCGCAGCATGATTCCCAGACCCAAGGTGGCACCAGTGCCGGGTCAGGCTGGTTTGATAGAGCCAAGTGGCTCCTGCAATCTGCCTGCCAGAAGCGGGGCAGGTGAGTTTTGTTTGTCAGGGAAAAGGGCCGTGGTTTGCGTTCGGGGCCCTGTGGCTGGGAGTGGCCGTCTGGCTCCTGAAAATCCAAGCCACGCAGGATGGTTCCCAGACCCAAGGTGGCACCAGTGCCGAGTCAGACTGGTCTGATAGAGTCAAGTGGCTCCTGCAATCTGAAGCCCAGAAGCAGGGCAGGTGAGTTTTGTTTGCCAGTGAAAAGGGCCCTGGTTTGTGTTTGGGGGCCTGAGGCTGGGAGTGGCCGGCTGGCTCCTGAAAATCCCCGCCGCCCAGAATAGTTCCCAGACCCAAGGAGGCACCAGTGCCGCGTCAGGCTGGTTTGATAGAGCCAAGTGGCTCCTGCAATCTGCCTGCCAGAAGCAGGGCAGGTGAGTTTTGTTTGCCAGGGAAAAACGGCCGTGGTTTTCACTAGGGGGCCTGCTGCTGGGAGTGGCCGGCTGGCTCCTGAAAATCCACGCTGTGCAGGATGGCTCCCAAACCCAAGGCGGCACCAGTGACGAGTCGGGCTGGTTTGATAGAGCCAAGTGGCTCCTGCAATCTGCCAGCCAGAATTCAGGCAGGTGACTTTTGATTGCCAGGAAAAAGGGCCGTGGTTTGTGTTCAGGGGCCTGTGGTCGGGAGTGGCCGGCTGGCTCCTGAAAATCCCCGCCGCACAGGATGGTTCCCAGACCCAAGGTGGCACCAGTGCGGGGTCGGGCTGGTTTGATAGAGCCAAGTGGTTCCTGCAATCTGCCAGCCAGAAGCGGGGCAGGTGAGTTTTGTTTGTCAGGATAAAGGGCCGTGGTTTCCGTTCGTGCCCTATGGCTGGGAGTGGCCGGCTGGCTCCTGAAAATCCACGCCGCGCACAATGGTTCCCAGACCCAAGGTGGCACCAGTGCCGAGTTGGGCTGGTTTGATTGTACCAAGTGGCTCCTGCAATCTGCTATTCAAAAGCGCAGCAGGCGAATTTTGTTTGCTAGGAAAAAGGGCCGTGGTTTGTGTTTGGGGGCCAGTGGCTGGGAGTGGCTGGCTGGCTCCTGAAAATCCACAGTAGGAAGGATTGTTCGAAGACCCAAGGAGTCACCAGTGCCAAATCAGGCTGCTTTGATAGAACCAAGTGGCTCCTGCAATCCGCCTGCCAGAAGCGGGGCAGGTGAGTTTTGTTTGCCAGGGAAAGGGCCGTGGTTTGTGTTTGGGGACCTGTGGCCGGGAGTGGCCGGCTGGCTCCTGAAAATCCACGCTGCGCAGGATGGTTCCCAGACCCATGGTGGCACCAGTGCCGAGTCGGGCTGGTTTGATACAGCCAAGTGACTCCTGCAATCTGCAGCCCAGAAGCAGGGCAGGTGAGTTTTGTTTGCCGGGAAAAACGGCCGTGGTTTGCGTTCGGGGGCCTGTGGCTGGGAGAGGCCGGCTGGCTCCTGAAAATCCACGCCGCGCACGATGGATACCAGACCCAAGGGGCACCAGTGCCGAGTCAGGCTGGTTTTATAGAACCAAGTGGCTCCTGCAATCTGCCAGACAGAAACGGGGCAGGTGAGTTTTGCTTGCCAGGGAAAAGGGCTGTGGTTTGTGTTTGGGGGCCTGTGGCTGGGAGTGGCCAGCTGGCTCTTGAAAATCCACACCGCGCAGGATGGTTCCCAGACCCAAGGTGGAACCTGTGCCGAGTCGGGCTGGTTTGATAGAGCCAAGTGGCTCCTGCAATCTGCCAGCCAAAAGAGGGGCAGGTGAGTTTTGTTTGCCGGGAAAAACGGCCGTGGTTTGAGTTCGGGGGCCTGTGCCTGGGATTGGTCGGCTGGCTCCTGAAATTCCTTGATATGCAGGATGGTTCTCAGACCCAAAAAGGCACCAGTGCCATGTCGAGCTGGATTGATAGAGCCAAGTAGCTGCTGCAATCCGCCATCCAGAAACGGGGCAAGTGAGTTCTGTTTGCCAGGGAAAAGGGCCCTGGTTTGTGTTCGGGGGCCTGTGGCTGGGAGTGGCCGGCTGGCTCCTGAAAATCCACGCCGCGCAGGATGATGCCCAGACCCAAGGTGGCACCAGTGCGGGGTCGGGCTGGTTTGATAGAGCCAAGTGGTTCCTGGAATCTGCCAGCCAGAAGCGGGGCAGGTGAGTTTTGTTTGTCAGGATAAAGGGCCGTGGTTTCCGTTCGTGCCCTATGGCTGGGAGTGGCCGGCTGGCTCCTGAAAATCCACGCCGCGCACAATGGTTCCCAGACCCAAGGTGGCACCAGTGCCGAGTTGGGCTGGTTTGATTGTACCAAGTGGCTCCTGCAATCTGCTATTCAAAAGCGCAGCAGGCGAATTTTGTTTGCTAGGAAAAAGGGCCGTGGTTTGTGTTTGGGGGCCAGTGGCTGGGAGTGGCTGGCTGGCTCCTGAAAATCCACAGTAGGAAGGATTGTTCGAAGACCCAAGGAGTCACCAGTGCCAAATCAGGCTGCTTTGATAGAACCAAGTGGCTCCTGCAATCTGCCTGCCAGAAGCGGGGCAGGTGAGTTTTGTTTGCCAGGGAAAGGGCCGTGGTTTGTGTTTGGGGACCTGTGGCTGGGAGTGGCCGGCTGGCTCCTGAAAATCCACGCTGCGCAGGATGGTTCCCAGACCCATGGTGGCACCAGTGCCGAGTCGGGCTGGTTTGATACAGCCAAGTGACTCCTGCAATCTGCAGCCCAGAAGCAGGGCAGGTGAGTTTTGTTTGCCGGGAAAAACGGCCGTGGTTTGCGTTCGGGGGCCTGTGGCTGGGAGAGGCCGGCTGGCTCCTGAAAATCCACGCCGCGCACGATGGATACCAGACCCAAGGGGCACCAGTGCCGAGTCAGGCTGGTTTTATAGAACCAAGTGGCTCCTGCAATCTGCCAGACAGAAACGGGGCAGGTGAGTTTTGCTTGCCAGGGAAAAGGGCTGTGGTTTGTGTTTGGGGGCCTGTGGCTGGGAGTGGCCAGCTGGCTCTTGAAAATCCACACCGCGCAGGATGGTTCCCAGACCCAAGGTGGAACCTGTGCCAAGTCGGGCTGGCTGACAGAGTCAAGTGCCTCCTGCAATCTGTCATCCAGAAGCAGGGCAGGTGATTTTTTTTGCCAGGGAAAAGGGCCGTGGTTTGTGTTTGGGGCCCTGTGGCTGGGAGTGGCCGGCTGGCTCCTAAAAATCCACGCCGCGCAGGATGGTTCCCAGACCCAAGGTGGAACCAGCGCCGAGTCTGGCTGGCTGATAGAGCCAAGGGGCTCCTGCAATATGCCAGCCAGAAGCGGGGCAGGTGAGTTTTGTTTGTTAGGGAAAAGGGCCGTGGTTTGCGTTCGGGGGCCTATGGCTGGGAGTGGCTGGCTGGCTCCTGAAAATCCACGGTAGGCACGATAGTTCCCAGACCCAAGGTGTCACCAGTGCTAAATCAGGCTGGTTGGATAGAACCAAGTGGCTCCAGCAATCTGCCAGCCAGAAGCGGGGTTGGTGAGTTTTGTTTGCAAGGGAAAAGGGCCCTGGTTTGTGTTCGGCGCCCTGTGGCTGGGAGTGGCCGGCTGGCTCCTGAAAATCCACATTTCAAAAGATGGCTCCCAGACCCAAGGTGGCACCAGTGCCGAGTCGGGCTGGTTTGATAGTACCAAGTGGCTCCTGCAATCTGCTATCCAAAAGCGGAGCAGGCGAATTTTGTTTCTAGGAAAAAGGGCCGTGGTTTGTGTTTGGGCGCCGGTGGCTGGGAGTGGCTGCCTGGCTCCTGAAAATCCACAGTAGGCAGGATAGTTACAAGACCCAAGGTGTCACCAGTGCTATATCAGGCTGGTTTGATAGAACCAAGTGGCTCCTGTAATCTGCCACCCAGAAGCGGAGTTGGTGAGTTTTGTTTCCAGGAAACGTGGCCGTGGTGTGTGTTTGGGGGCCTGTGGCTGGGTGTGGCTGGATGGCTCCTGGAAATCCACGGTACGCAAGATAGTCCCCAGTCCAAAGGTGGCACCACTGCCAAGTCAGGCTGGTTTGACAGTACCAAGTGGCTCCTGCAATCTGCCATCCAGAAGCAGGGCAGGAGAGTTTTGTTTGACAGGGAATGGGCCGTGGTTTCTCTTTGGGGGCCTGTGGCTGGGAGTGGCCGGCTGGCTCCTGAAAATCCACATTTCGAAGGATGGTTCCCAGACCCAAGGTGGAACCAGTGCCGAGTCGGGCTGGTTTGATAGTACCAAGTGGCTCCTGCAATCTGCTATCGAAACGCCGACCAGGTGAATTTTGTTTTCGAGGAAAAAGGGCCGTGGTTTGAGTTTGGGGGCCTGTGGCCGGGAGTGGCTGGCTGGCTCCTGAAAATCCACGGTAGGCACGATAGTTCCCAGACCCAAGGTGTCACCAGTACTAAGTCAGGCTAGTTTGATAGTACCAAGTGGCTTATGTAATCTGCCAGCCAGAAGCGGAGCATATGAGTTTTGTTTGCCAGGGAAAAGGGCCATGGTTTGTGTTCGGGGGCCTGTGGCTGGGAGTGGCCGGCTGGCTCCTGAAAATCCCCGCTGCGCAGGATGGTTCCCAGACCCAAGGTGGCACCAGTGCCGAGTCGGGGTGGCAGATAGTGCCAAGTGGCTCCTGCAATCTGCCAGCCAGAAGCCGGGTAGGTGAGTTTTGATTGCCAGGGAAAAGGGCCGTGGTTTGTGTTCAGGGGCTGGTGGCCGGGAGTGGCCGGCTGGCTCCAGAAAATCCACGCCGCGCAGGATGGTTCCCAAACCCAAGGTGGCACCAGTGCCGAGTCGGGGTGACTGATAGAGCCAAGTGGCTCCTGCAATCTGCCAGCCAGAAGCCGGGCAGGTGAGTTTTGATTGCCAGGGAAAAGGGCCGTGGTTTGTGTTAGTGGGCCTGTGGCCGAGAGTGGCCGGCTGGCTCCTAAAAATCCACGCCGCGCAGGATGGTTTCCAAACCCAAGGGGGCCTCAGTGCCGAGTCGGGCTGGTTTCATAGAACCAAGTGGCTCTTGCAATTTGCCAGCCAGAAGCGGGACAGGTGAGTTTTGTTTGCCAGGGAAAAGGGCCGTGGTTTCTGTTCAGGGGCCTGTGGCCGGGAGTGGCCAGCTGGCTCCTGAAAATCCACATTTCAAAAGATGGTTCCCAGACCCAAGGTGGCACCTGTGCCCAGTCGGGCTGGCTGATAGAGTCAAGTGGCTCCTGCAATCTGCCAGCCAGAAGCGGGGCAGGTGAGTTTTGTTTGCCAGGAGAAAGGGCTTTGGTTTGTGTTCGGGGCCTGTGGCTGGGAGTGGCCGGCTGGCTCCTGAAAATCCACATTTCAAAAGATGGTTCCCAGACCCAAGGTGGCACCAGTGCCGAGTCGGCCTGGTTTGATAGTACCAAGTGGCTCCTGCAGTCTGCTATCCAAAGCGGAGCAGGCGAATTTTGTTTTCTAGGAAAAAGGGCCGTGGTTTGTTTTTGGGGGCCAGTGGCTGGGAGTGGCTGGCTGGCTCCTGAAAATCCACAGTAGGAAGGATTGTTCGAAGACCCAAGGAGTCACCAGTGCCAAATCAGGCTGCTTTGATAGAACCAAGTGGCTCCTGCAATCTGCCTGCCAGAAGCGGGGCAGGTGAGTTTTGTTTGTTAGGCAAAAGGGCCGTGGTTTGTGTTTGGGGGCCTGTGGCTGGGAGTGGCCGGCTGGCTCCTGAAAATCCATGCCGCGCAGGATGGTTCCCAGACCCAAGGTGGAAGCTGCGCCGAGTCAGGCTGGCTGATAGAGCCAAGGGGCTCCTGCAATCTGCCAGCCAGAAGCGGGGCAGGTGAGTTTTGTTTGTTAGGCAAAAGGGCCGTGGTTTGTTTTTGGGGGCCAGTGGCTGGGAGTGGCTGGCTGGCTCCTGAAAATCCACAGTAGGCAGGATAGTTACAAGACCCAAGGTGTCACCAGTGCTATATAAGGCTGGTTTGATAGAACCAAGTGGCTTCTGCAATCTGCCACCCAGAAGCGGAGTAGGTGAGTTTTTTTTCCAGGGAACGTGGCCGTGGTGTGTGTTTGGGGGCCTGTGGCTGGGTGTGGCTGGCTTGCTCCTGGAAATCCACGGTACGCAAGATAGTCCCCAGTCCAAAGGTGGCACCACTGCCAAGTCAGGCTGGTTTGATAGTACCAAGTGGCTCCTGCAATCTGCCATCCAGAAGAAGGGCAGGTGAGTTTTGTTTGCCAGGGAATGGGCCGTGGTTTCTGTTTGGGGGCTTGTGGCTGGGAGTGGCCGGCTGGCTCCTGAAAATCCACATTTCGCAGGATGGTTCCCAGACGCAAGGTGGAACCAGTGCCGAGTCGGGCTGGTTTGATAGTACCAAGTGGCTCCTGCAATCTGCTATCGAAACGCCGACCAGGTGAATTTTGTTTTCGAGGAAAAAGGGCCGTGGTTTGAGTTTGGGGGCCTGTGGCCGGGAGTGGCTGACTGGCTCCTGAAAATCCACGGTAGGCACGATAGTTCCCAGACCCAAGGTGTCACCACTACTAAGTCAGGCTAGTTTGATAGTACCAAGTGGCTACTGCAATCTGCCATTCAGAAGCGGAGCATATGAGTTTTGTTTGCCAGGGAAAAGGGCCGTGGTTTGTGTTCGGGGGCCTGTGGCTGGGAGTGGCCGGCTGGCACCTGAAAATCCCCGCCGCGCAGGATGGTTCCTAGACCCAAGGTGGCACCAGTGCCGAGTCGGGCTGGCAGAGAGAGCCAAGTGGCTCCTGCAATCTGCCAGCCAGAAGCCGGGCAGGTGAGTTTTGATTGCCAGGGAAAAGGGCCGCGGTTTGTGTTCAGGGGCCTGTGGCCGAGAGTGGCCGGCTGGCTCCTGAAAATCCCCGCCGCGCAGGATGGTTCCTAGACCCAAGGTGGCACCAGTGCCGAGTCGGGGTGGCTGATAGAGCCAAGTGGCTCCTGCAATCTGCCAGCCAGAAGCCGGGCAGGTGAGTTTTGATTGCCAGGGAAAAGGGCCGTGGTTTCTGTTCAGGGGCCTGTGGCTGGGAGTGGCCGGCTGGCTCCTGAAAATCCACGCCGCGCAGGATGGTTCCCAGACCCAAGGTGTCACCTGTGCCCAGTCGGGCTGGCTGATAGAGCCAAGGGGCTCCTGCAATCTGCCAGCCAGAAGCGGGGCAGGTGAGTTTTGTTTGTTAGGCAAAAGGGCCGTGGTTTGCGTTCGGTGGCCTATGGCTGGGAGTGGCTGGCTGGCTCCTGAAAATCCACGGTAGGCAGGATAGTTACAAGACCCAAGGTGTCACCAGTGCTATATCAGGCTGGTTTGATAGAACCAAGTGGCTTCTGCAATCTGCCACCCAGAAGCGGAGTAGGTGAGTTTTGTTTCCTGGGAACGTGGCCGTGGTGTGTGTTTGGGGGCCTGTGGCTGGGTGTGGCTGGCTTGCTCCTGGAAATCCACGGTACGCAAGATAGTCCCCAGTCCAAAGTTGGCACCACTGCCAAGTCAGGCTGGTTTGATAGTACCAAGTGGCTCCTGCAATCTGCCATCCAGAAGAAGGGCAGGTGAGTTTTGTTTGCCAGGGAATGGGCCGTGGTTTCTGTTAGGGGGCCTGTGGCTGGGAGTGGCCGGCTGGCTCCTGAAAATCCACATTTCGCAGGATGGTTCCCAGACGCAAGGTGGAACCAGTGCCGAGTCGGGCTGGTTTGATAGTACCAAGTGGCTCCTGCAATCTGCTATCGAAACGCCGACCAGGTGAATTTTGTTTTCGAGGAAAAAGGGCCGTGGTTTGAGTTTGGGGGCCTGTGGCCGGGAGTGGCTGGCTGGCTCCTGAAAATCCACGGTAGGCACGATAGTTCCCAGACCCAAGGTGTCACCACTACTAAGTCAGGCTAGTTTGATAGTACCAAGTGGCTCCTGCAATCTGCTATCGAAACGCCGACCAGGTGAATTTTGTTTTCGAGGAAAAAGGGCCGTGGTTTGAGTTTGGGGGCCTGTGGCCGGGAGTGGCTGACTGGCTCCTGAAAATCCACGGTAGGCACGATAGTTCCCAGACCCAAGGTGTCACCACTACTAAGTCAGGCTAGTTTGATAGTACCAAGTGGCTACTGCAATCTGCCATTCAGAAGCGGAGCATATGAGTTTTGTTTGCCAGGGAAAAGGGCCGTGGTTTGTGTTCGGGGGCCTGTGGCTGGGAGTGGCCGGCTGGCTCCTGAAAATCCCCGCCGCGCAGGATGGTTCCTAGACCCAAGGTGGCACCAGTGCCGAGTCAGGCTGGCAGACAGAGCCAAGTGGCTGCTGCAATCTGCCAGCCAGAAGCCGGGTAGGTGAGTTTTGATTGCCAGGGAAAAGGGCCGTGGTTTGTGTTCAGGGGCCTGTGGCCGAGAGTGGCCGGCTGGCTCCTGAAAATCCCCGCCGCGCAGGATGGTTCCTAGACCCAAGGTGGCACCAGTGCCGAGTCGGGGTGGCTGATAGAGCCAAGTGGCTCCTGCAATCTGCCAGCCAGAAGCCGGGCAGGTGAGTTTTGATTGCCAGGGAAAAGGGCCGTTGTTTCTGTTCAGGGGCCTGTGGCTGGGAGTGGCCGGCTGGCTCCTGAAAATCCACGCCGCGCAGGATGGTTCCCAGACCCAAGGTGTCACCTGTGCCCAGTCGGGCTGGCTGATAGAGCCAAGGGGCTCCTGCAATCTGCCAGCCAGAAGCGGGGCAGGTGAGTTTTGTTTGTTAGGCAAAAGGGCCGTGGTTTGCGTTCGGTGGCCTATGGCTGGGAGTGGCTGGCTGGCTCCTGAAAATCCACGGTAGGCAGGATAGTTACAAGACCCAAGGTGTCACCAGTGCTATATCAGGCTGGTTTGATAGAACAAAGTGGCTTCTGCAATCTGCCACCCAGAAGCGGAGTAGGTGAGTTTTGTTTCCAGGGAACGTGGCCGTGGTGTGTGTTTGGGGGCCTGTGGCTGGGTGTGGCTGGATGGCTCCTGGAAATCCACGGTACGCAAGATAGTCCCCAGTCCAAAGGTGGCACCACTGCCAAGTCAGGCTGGTTTGATAGTACCAAGTGGCTCCTGCAATCTGCCATCCAGAAGAAGGGCAGGTGAGTTTTGTTTGCCAGGGAATGGGCCGTGGTTTCTGTTAGGGGGCCTGTGGCTGGGAGTGGCCGGCTGGCTCCTGAAAATCCACATTTCGCAGGATGGTTCCCAGACGCAAGGTGGAACCAGTGCCGAGTCGGGCTGGTTTGATAGTACCAAGTGGCTCCTGCAATCTGCTATCGAAACGCCGACCAGGTGAATTTTGTTTTCGAGGAAAAAGGGCCGTGGTTTGAGTTTGGGGGCCTGTGGCCGGGAGTGGCTGGCTGGCTCCTGAAAATCCACGGTAGGCACGATAGTTCCCAGACCCAAGGTGTCACCACTACTAAGTCAGGCTAGTTTGATAGTACCAAGTGGCTACTGCAATCTGCCATTCAGAAGCGGAGCATATGAGTTTTGTTTGCCAGGGAAAAGGGCCATGGTTTGTGTTCGGGGGCCTGTGGCTGGGAGTGGCCGGCTGGCTCCTGAAAATCCACGCCGCGCAGGATGATGCCCAGACCCAAGGTGGCACCAGTGCGGGGTCGGGCTGGTTTGATAGAGCCAAGTGGTTCCTGGAATCTGCCAGCCAGAAGCGGGGCAGGTGAGTTTTGTTTGTCAGGATAAAGGGCCGTGGTTTCTGTTCGGGGCCCTATGGCTGGGAGTGGCCGGCTGGCTCCTGAAAATCCACGCCGCGCACAATGGTTCCCAGACCCAAGGTGGCACCAGTGCCGAGTTGGACTGGTTTGATTGTACCAAGTGGCTCCTGCAATCTGCTACTCAAAAGCGCAGCAGGCGAATTTTGTTTGCTAGGAAAAAGGGCCGTGGTTTGTGTTTGGGGGCCAGTGGCTGGGAGTGGCTGGCTGGCTCCTGAAAATCCACAGTAGGAAGGATTGTTCGAAGACCCAAGGAGTCACCAGTGCCAAATCAGGCTGCTTTGATAGAACCAAGTGGCTCCTGCAATCTGCCTGCCAGAAGCGGGGCAGGTGAGTTTTGTTTGCCAGGGAAAGGGCCGTGGTTTGTGTTTGGGGACCTGTGGCTGGGAGTGGCTGGCTGGCTCCTGAAAATCCACGCTGCGCAGGATGGTTCCCAGACCCATGGTGGCACCAGTGCCGAGTCGGGCTGGTTTGATACAGCCAAGTGACTCCTGCAATCTGCAGCCCAGAAGCAGGGCAGGTGAGTTTTGTTTGCCGGGAAAAACGGCCGTGGTTTGCGTTCGGGGGCCTGTGGCTGGGAGAGGCCGGCTGGCTCCTGAAAATCCACGCCGCGCACGATGGATACCAGACCCAAGGGGCACCAGTGCCGAGTCAGGCTGGTTTTATAGAACCAAGTGGCTCCTGCAATCTGCCAGACAGAAACGGGGCAGGTGAGTTTTGCTTGCCAGGGAAAAGGGCTGTGGTTTGTGTTTGGGGGCCTGTGGCTGGGAGTGGCCAGCTGGCTCTTGAAAATCCACACCGCGCAGGATGGTTCCCAGACCCAAGGTGGAACCTGTGCCAAGTCGGGCTGGCTGACAGAGTCAAGTGCCTCCTGCAATCTGCCATCCAGAAGCAGGGCAGGTGATTTTTTTTGCCAGGGAAAAGGGCCGTGGTTTGTGTTTGGGGCCCTGTGGCTGGGAGTGGCCGGCTGGCTCCTAAAAATCCACGCCGCGCAGGATGGTTCCCAGACCCAAGGTGGAACCAGCGCCGAGTCCGGCTGGCTGATAGAGCCAAGGGGCTCCTGCAATATGCCAGCCAGAAGCGGGGCAGGTGAGTTTTGTTTGTTAGGGAAAAGGGCCGTGGTTTGCGTTCGGGGGCCTATGGCTGGGAGTGGCTGGCTGGCTCCTGAAAATCCACGGTAGGCACGATAGTTCCCAGACCCAAGGTGTCACCAGTGCTAAATCAGGCTGGTTGGATAGAACCAAGTGGCTCCAGCAATCTGCCAGCCAGAAGCGGGGTTGGTGAGTTTTGTTTGCAAGGGAAAAGGGCCCTGGTTTGTGTTCGGCGCCCTGTGGCTGGGAGTGGCCGGCTGGCTCCTGAAAATCCACATTTCAAAAGATGGCTCCCAGACCCAAGGTGGCACCAGTGCCGAGTCGGGCTGGTTTGATAGTACCAAGTGGCTCCTGCAATCTGCTATCCAAAAGCGGAGCAGGCGAATTTTGTTTCTAGGAAAAAGGGCCGTGGTTTGTGTTTGGGCGCCGGTGGCTGGGAGTGGCTGCCTAGCTCCTGAAAATCCACAGTAGGCAGGATAGTTACAAGACCCAAGGTGTCACCAGTGCTATATCAGGCTGGTTTGATAGAACCAAGTGGCTCCTGTAATCTGCCACCCAGAAGCGGAGTTGGTGAGTTTTGTTTCCAGGAAACGTGGCCGTGGTGTGTGTTTGGGGGCCTGTGGCTGGGTGTGGCTGGATGGCTCCTGGAAATCCACGGTACGCAAGATAGTCCCCAGTCCAAAGGTGGCACCACTGCCAAGTCAGGCTGGTTTGACAGTACCAAGTGGCTCCTGCAATCTGCCATCCAGAAGCAGGGCAGGTGAGTTTTGTTTGCCAGGGAAAAGGGCCGTGGTTTCTGTTCGGGGGCCTGTGGCTGGGAGTGGCCGGCTGGCTCCTGAAAATCCACATTTCGAAGGATGGTTCCCAGACCCAAGGTGGAACCAGTGCCGAGTCGGGCTGGTTTGATAGTACCAAGTGGCTCCTGCAATCTGCTATCGAAACGCCGACCAGGTGAATTTTGTTTTCGAGGAAAAAGGGCCGTGGTTTGAGTTTGGGGGCCTGTGGCCGGGAGTGGCTGGCTGGCTCCTGAAAATCCACGGTAGGCACGATAGTTCCCAGACCCAAGGTGTCACCAGTACTAAGTCAGGCTAGTTTGATAGTACCAAGTGGCTGCTGCAATCTGCCAGCCAGAAGCGGAGCATATGAGTTTTGTTTGCCAGGGAAAAGGGCCATGGTTTGTGTTCGGGGGCCTGTGGCTGGGAGTGGCCGGCTGGCTCCTGAAAATCCACGCTGCGCAGGATGGTTCCCAGACCCAAGGTGGCACCAGTGCCGAGTCGGGCTGGCAGATAGTGCCAAGTGGCTCCTGCAATCTGCCAGCCAGAAGCCGGGTAGGTGAGTTTTGATTGCCAGGGAAAAGGGCCGTGGTTTGTGTTCAGGGGCTGGTGGCCGGGAGTGGCCGGCTGGCTCCAGAAAATCCACGCCGCGCAGGATGGTTCCCAAACCCAAGGTGGCACCAGTGCCGAGTCGGGGTGACTGATAGAGCCAAGTGGCTCCTGCAATCTGCCAGCCAGAAGCCGGGCAGGTGAGTTTTGATTGCCAGGGAAAAGGGCCGTGGTTTGTGTTAGTGGGCCTGTGGCCGGGAGTGGCCGGCTGGCTCCTAAAAATCCACGCCGCGCAGGATGGTTTCCAAACCCAAGGGGGCCTCAGTGCCGAGTCGGGCTGGTTTCATAGAACCAAGTGGCTCTTGCAATTTGCCAGCCAGAAGCGGGACAGGTGAGTTTTGTTTGCCAGGGAAAAGGGCCGTGGTTTCTGTTCAGGGGCCTGTGGCCGGGAGTGGCCAGCTGGCTCCTGAAAATCCACGCCGCGCAGGATGGTTCCCAGACCCAAGGTGGCACCTGTGCCCAGTCGGGCTGGCTGATAGAGTCAAGTGGCTCCTGCAATCTGCCAGCCAGAAGCGGGGCAGGTGAGTTTTGTTTGCCAGGAGAAAGGGCTTTGGTTTGTGTTCGGGGCCTGTGGCTGGGAGTGGCCGGCTGGCTCCTGAAAATCCACATTTCAAAAGATGGTTCCCAGACCCAAGGTGGCACCAGTGCCGAGTCGGCCTGGTTTGATAGTACCAAGTGGCTCCTGCAGTCTGCTATCCAAAGCGGAGCAGGCGAATTTTGTTTTCTAGGAAAAAGGGCCGTGGTTTGTTTTTGGGGGCCAGTGGCTGGGAGTGGCTGGCTGGCTCCTGAAAATCCACAGTAGGAAGGATTGTTCGAAGACCCAAGGAGTCACCAGTGCCAAATCTGGCTGCTTTGATAGAACCAAGTGGCTCCTGCAATCTGCCTGCCAGAAGCGGGGCAGGTGAGTTTTGTTTGCCAGGGAAAAGGGCCGTGGTTTGTGTTTGGGGGCCTGTGGCTGGGAGTGGCCGGCTGGCTCCTGAAAATCCACGCCGCGCAGGATGGTTCCCAGACCCAAGGTGGAACCTGCGCCGAGTCAGGCTGGCTGATAGAGCCAAGGGGCTCCTGCAATCTGCCAGCCAGAAGCGGGGCAGGTGAGTTTTGTTTGTTAGGCAAAAGGGCCGTGGTTTGTTTTTGGGGGCCAGTGGCTGGGAGTGGCTGGCTGGCTCCTGAAAATCCACAGTAGGCAGGATAGTTACAAGACCCAAGGTGTCACCAGTGCTATATAAGGCTGGTTTGATAGAACCAAGTGGCTTCTGCAATCTGCCACCCAGAAGCGGAGTAGGTGAGTTTTGTTTCCAGGGAACGTGGCCGTGGTGTGTGTTTGGGGGCCTGTGGCTGGGTGTGGCTGGCTTGCTCCTGGAAATCCACGGTACGCAAGATAGTCCCCAGTCCAAAGGTGGCACCACTGCCAAGTCAGGCTGGTTTGATAGTACCAAGTGGCTCCTGCAATCTGCCATCCAGAAGAAGGGCAGGTGAGTTTTGTTTGCCAGGGAATGGGCCGTGGTTTCTGTTTGGGGGCTTGTGGCTGGGAGTGGCCGGCTGGCTCCTGAAAATCCACATTTCGCAGGATGGTTCCCAGACGCAAGGTGGAACCAGTGCCGAGTCGGGCTGGTTTGATAGTACCAAGTGGCTCCTGCAATCTGCTATCGAAACGCCGACCAGGTGAATTTTGTTTTCGAGGAAAAAGGGCCGTGGTTTGAGTTTGGGGGCCTGTGGCCGGGAGTGGCTGACTGGCTCCTGAAAATCCACGGTAGGCACGATAGTTCCCAGACCCAAGGTGTCACCACTACTAAGTCAGGCTAGTTTGATAGTACCAAGTGGCTACTGCAATCTGCCATTCAGAAGCGGAGCATATGAGTTTTGTTTGCCAGGGAAAAGGGCCGTGGTTTGTGTTCGGGGGCCTGTGGCTGGGAGTGGCCGGCTGGCACCTGAAAATCCCCGCCGCGCAGGATGGTTCCTAGACCCAAGGTGGCACCAGTGCCGAGTCGGGCTGGCAGACAGAGCCAAGTGGCTCCTGCAATCTGCCAGCCAGAAGCCGGGCAGGTGAGTTTTGATTGCCAGGGAAAAGGGCCGCGGTTTGTGTTCAGGGGCCTGTGGCCGAGAGTGGCCGGCTGGCTCCTGAAAATCCCCGCCGCGCAGGATGGTTCCTAGACCCAAGGTGGCACCAGTGCCGAGTCGGGGTGGCTGATAGAGCCAAGTGGCTCCTGCAATCTGCCAGCCAGAAGCCGGGCAGGTGAGTTTTGATTGCCAGGGAAAAGGGCCGTGGTTTCTGTTCAGGGGCCTGTGGCTGGGAGTGGCCGGCTGGCTCCTGAAAATCCACGCCGCGCAGGATGGTTCCCAGACCCAAGGTGTCACCTGTGCCCAGTCGGGCTGGCTGATAGAGCCAAGGGGCTCCTGCAATCTGCCAGCCAGAAGCGGGGCAGGTGAGTTTTGTTTGTTAGGCAAAAGGGCCGTGGTTTGCGTTCGGTGGCCTATGGCTGGGAGTGGCTGGCTGGCTCCTGAAAATCCACGGTAGGCAGGATAGTTACAAGACCCAAGGTGTCACCAGTGCTATATCAGGCTGGTTTGATAGAACCAAGTGGCTTCTGCAATCTGCCACCCAGAAGCGGAGTAGGTGAGTTTTGTTTCCAGGGAACGTGGCCGTGGTGTGTGTTTGGGGGCCTGTGGCTGGGTGTGGCTGGCTTGCTCCTGGAAATCCACGGTACGCAAGATAGTCCCCAGTCCAAAGGTGGCACCACTGCCAAGTCAGGCTGGTTTGATAGTACCAAGTGGCTCCTGCAATCTGCCATCCAGAAGAAGGGCAGGTGAGTTTTGTTTGCCAGGGAATGGGCCGTGGTTTCTGTTAGGGGGCCTGTGGCTGGGAGTGGCCGGCTGGCTCCTGAAAATCCACATTTCGCAGGATGGTTCCCAGACGCAAGGTGGAACCAGTGCCGAGTCGGGCTGGTTTGATAGTACCAAGTGGCTCCTGCAATCTGCTATCGAAACGCCGACCAGGTGAATTTTGTTTTCGAGGAAAAAGGGCCGTGGTTTGAGTTTGGGGGCCTGTGGCCGGGAGTGGCTGGCTGGCTCCTGAAAATCCACGGTAGGCACGATAGTTCCCAGACCCAAGGTGTCACCACTACTAAGTCAGGCTAGTTTGATAGTACCAAGTGGCTACTGCAATCTGCCATTCAGAAGCGGAGCATATGAGTTTTGTTTGCCAGGGAAAAGGGCCATGGTTTGTGTTCGGGGGCCTGTGGCTGGGAGTGGCCGGCTGGCTCCTGAAAATCCCCGCTGCGCAGGATGGTTCCTAGACCCAAAATGGCACCAGTGCCGAGTCGGGGTGGCTGATAGAACCAAGTGGCTCCTGCAATCTGCCAGCCAGAAGCAGGGCAGGTGAGTTTTGATTGCCAGGGAAAAGGGCCGTGGTTTCTGTTCAGGGGCCTGTGGCTGGGAGTGGCCGGCTGGCTCCTGAAAATCCACGCCGCGCAGGATGGTTCCCAGACCCAAGGTGTCACCTGTGCCCAGTCGGGCTGGCTGATAGAGCCAAGGGGCTCCTGCAATCTGCCAGCCAGAAGCGGGGCAGGTGAGCTGTGTTTGTTAGGGAAAAGGGCCGTGGTTTGCGTTCGGTGGCCTATGGCTGGGAGTGGCTGGCTGGCTCCTGAAAATCCACGCCGCGCAGGAGGGTTCCCAGACTCAAGGAGGCACCAGTGCCGAGTCGGGCTGGTTTGATAGAGCCAAGTGGCTCCTGCAATCTGCCAGCCAGAAGCAGGGCAGGTGAGTTTTGTTTGCCAGGGAAAGGGCTGTGGTTTGTGTTTGGGGGCCTGTGGCTGGGAGTGGCCGGCTGGCTCCTAAAAATCCACGCCGCGCAGGATGGTTCCCAGACCCAAGGTGGAACCTGCGCCAAGTCAGGCTGGCTGATAGAGCCAAGGGGCTCCTGCAATCTGCCAGCCAGAAGCGGGGCAGGTGAGTTTTGTTTGTTAGGGAAAAGGGCCGTGGTTTGCGTTCGGTGGCCTATGGCTGGGAGTGGCTGGCTGGCTCCTGAAAATCCACGGTAGGCAGGATAGTTACAAGACCCAAGGTGTCACCAGTGCTATATCAGGCTGGTTTGATAGAACCAAGTGGCTTCTGCAATCTGCCACCCAGAAGCGGAGTAGGTGAGTTTTGTTTCCAGGGAACGTGGCCGTGGTGTGTGTTTGGGGGCCTGTGGCTGGGTGTGGCTGGCTTGCTCCTGGAAATCCACGGTACGCAAGATAGTCCCCAGTCCAAAGGTGGCACCACTGCCAAGTCAGGCTGGTTTGATAGTACCAAGTGGCTCCTGCAATCTGCCATCCAGAAGAAGGGCAGGTGAGTTTTGTTTGCCAGGGAATGGGCCATGGTTTCTGTGTGGGGGCCTGTGGCTGGGAGTGGCCGGCTGGCTCCTGAAAATCCACATTTCGCAGGATGGTTCCCAGACGCAAGGTGGAACCAGTGCCGAGTCGGGCTGGTTTGATAGTACCAAGTGGCTCCTGCAATCTGCTATCGAAACGCCGACCAGGTGAATTTTGTTTTCGAGGAAAAAGGGCCGTGGTTTGAGTTTGGGGGCCTGTGGGCGGGAGTGGCTGGCTGGCTCCTGAAAATCCACGGTAGGCACGATAGTTCCCAGACCCAAGGTGTCACCACTACTAAGTCAGGCTAGTTTGATAGTACCAAGTGGCTACTGCAATCTGCCATTCAGAAGTGGAGCATATGAGTTTTGTTTGCCAGGGAAAAGGGCCGTGGTTTGTGTTCGGGGGCCTGTGGCTGGGAGTGGCCGGCTGGCTCCTGAAAATCCCCGCCGCGCAGGATGGTTCCTAGACCCAAGGTGGCACCAGTGCCGAGTCAGGCTGGCAGACAGAGCCAAGTGGCTGCTGCAATCTGCCAGCCAGAAGCCGGGTAGGTGAGTTTTGATTGCCAGGGAAAAGGGCCGTGGTTTGTGTTCAGGGGCCTGTGGCCGAGAGTGGCCGGCTGGCTCCTGAAAATCCCCGCCGCGCAGGATGGTTCCTAGACCCAAGGTGGCACCAGTGCCGAGTCGGGGTGGCTGATAGAGCCAAGTGGCTCCTGCAATCTGCCAGCCAGAAGCCGGGCAGGTGAGTTTTGATTGCCAGGGAAAAGGGCCGTGGTTTCTGTTCAGGGGCCTGTGGCTGGGAGTGGCCGGCTGGCACCTAAAAATCCACGCCGCGCAGGATGGTTCCCAGACCCAAGGTGTCACCTGTGCCGAGTCGGGGTGGCTGATAGAGCCAAGTGGCTCCTGCAATCTGCCAGCCAGAAGCCGGGCAGGTGAGTTTTGATTGCCAGGGAAAAGGGCCGTGGTTTCTGTTCAGGGGCCTGTGGCTGGGAGTGGCCGGCTGGCTCCTGAAAATCCACGCCGCGCAGGATGGTTCCCAGACCCAAGGTGTCACCTGTGCCCAGTCGGGCTGGCTGATAGAGCCAAGGGGCTCCTGCAATCTGCCAGCCAGAAGCGGGGCAGGTGAGTTTTGTTTGTTAGGCAAAAGGGCCGTGGTTTGCGTTCGGTGGCCTATGGCTGGGCGTGGCTGGCTGGCTCCTGAAAATCCACGGTAGGCAGTATAGTTACAAGACCCAAGGTGTCACCAGTGCTATATCAGGCTGGTTTGATAGAACCAAGTGGCTCCTGCAATCTGCCTGCCAGAAGCGGGGCAGGTGAGTTTTGTTTGCCAGGGAAAGGGCCGTGGTTTGTGTTTGGGGACCTGTGGCTGGGAGTGGCTGGCTGGCTCCTGAAAATCCACGCCGCGCAGGATGATGCCCAGACCCAAGGTGGCACCAGTGCGGGGTCGGGCTGGTTTGATAGAGCCAAGTGGTTCCTGGAATCTGCCAGCCAGAAGCGGGGCAGGTGAGTTTTGTTTGTCAGGATAAAGGGCCGTGGTTTCTGTTCGGGGCCCTATGGCTGGGAGTGGCCGGCTGGCTCCTGAAAATCCACGCCGCGCACAATGGTTCCTAGACCCAAGGTGGCACCAGTGCCGAGTTGGGCTGGTTTGATTGTACCAAGTGGCTCCTGCAATCTGCTATTCAAAAGCGCAGCAGGCGAATTTTGTTTGCTAGGAAAAAGGGCCGTGGTTTGTGTTTGGGGGCCAGTGGCTGGGAGTGGCTGGCTGGCTCCTGAAAATCCACAGTAGGAAGGATTGTTCGAAGACCCAAGGAGTCACCAGTGCCAAATCAGGCTGCTTTGATAGAACCAAGTGGCTCCTGCAATCTGCCTGCCAGAAGCGGGGCAGGTGAGTTTTGTTTGCCAGGGAAAGGGCCGTGGTTTGTGTTTGGGGACCTGTGGCTGGGAGTGGCTGGCTGGCTCCTGAAAATCCACGCTGCGCAGGATGGTTCCCAGACCCATGGTGGCACCAGTGCCGAGTCGGGCTGGTTTGATACAGCCAAGTGACTCCTGCAATCTGCAGCCCAGAAGCAGGGCAGGTGAGTTTTGTTTGCCGGGAAAAACGGCCGTGGTTTGCGTTCGGGGGCCTGTGGCTGGGAGAGGCCGGCTGGCTCCTGAAAATCCACGCCGCGCACGATGGATACCAGACCCAAGGGGCACCAGTGCCGAGTCAGGCTGGTTTTATAGAACCAAGTGGCTCCTGCAATCTGCCAGACAGAAACGGGGCAGGTGAGTTTTGCTTGCCAGGGAAAAGGGCTGTGGTTTGTGTTTGGGGGCCTGTGGCTGGGAGTGGCCAGCTGGCTCTTGAAAATCCACACCGCGCAGGATGGTTCCCAGACGCAAGGTGGAACCAGCGCCGAGTCCGGCTGGCTGATAGAGCCAAGGGGCTCCTGCAATATGCCAGCCAGAAGCGGGGCAGGTGAGTTTTGTTTGTTAGGGAAAAGGGCCGTGGTTTGCGTTCGGGGGCCTATGGCTGGGAGTGGCTGGCTGGCTCCTGAAAATCCACGGTAGGCACGATAGTTCCCAGACCCAAGGTGTCACCAGTGCTAAATCAGGCTGGTTGGATAGAACCAAGTGGCTCCAGCAATCTGCCAGCCAGAAGCGGGGTTGGTGAGTTTTGTTTGCAAGGGAAAAGGGCCCTGGTTTGTGTTCGGCGCCCTGTGGCTGGGAGTGGCCGGCTGGCTCCTGAAAATCCACATTTCAAAAGATGGCTCCCAGACCCAAGGTGGCACCAGTGCCGAGTCGGCCTGGTTTGATAGTACCAAGTGGCTCCTGCAATCTGCTATCCAAAAGCGGAGCAGGCGAATTTTGTTTCTAGGAAAAAGGGCCGTGGTTTGTGTTTGGGCGCCGGTGGCTGGGAGTGGCTGCCTGGCTCCTGAAAATCCACAGTAGGCAGGATAGTTACAAGACCCAAGGTGTCACCAGTGCTATATCAGGCTGGTTTGATAGAACCAAGTGGCTCCTGTAATCTGCCACCCAGAAGCGGAGTTGGTGAGTTTTGTTTCCAGGAAACGTGGCCGTGGTGTGTGTTTGGGGGCCTGTGGCTGGGTGTGGCTGGATGGCTCCTGGAAATCCACGGTACGCAAGATAGTCCCCAGTCCAAAGGTGGCACCACTGCCAAGTCAGGCTGGTTTGACAGTACCAAGTGGCTCCTGCAATCTGCCATCCAGAAGCAGGGCAGGAGAGTTTTGTTTGACAGGGAATGGGCCGTGGTTTCTGTTTGGGGGCCTGTGGCTGGGAGTGGCCGGCTGGCTCCTGAAAATCCACATTTCGAAGGATGGTTCCCAGACCCAAGGTGGAACCAGTGCCGAGTCGGGCTGGTTTGATAGTACCAAGTGGCTCCTGCAATCTGCTATCGAAACGCCGACCAGGTGAATTTTGTTTTCGAGGAAAAAGGGCCGTGGTTTGAGTTTGGGGGCCTGTGGCCGGGAGTGGCTGGCTGGCTCCTGAAAATCCACGGTAGGCACGATAGTTCCCAGACCCAAGGTGTCACCAGTACTAAGTCAGGCTAGTTTGATAGTACCAAGTGGCTGCTGCAATCTGCCAGCCAGAAGCGGAGCATATGAGTTTTGTTTGCCAGGGAAAAGGGCCATGGTTTGTGTTCGGGGGCCTGTGGCTGGGAGTGGCTGGCTGGCTCCTGAAAATCCCCGCTGCGCAGGATGGTTCCCAGACCCAAGGTGGCACCAGTGCCGAGTCGGGCTGGCAGATAGTGCCAAGTGGCTCCTGCAATCTGCCAGTCAGAAGCCGGGTAGGTGAGTTTTGATTGCCAGGGAAAAGGGCCGTGGTTTGTGTTCAGGGGCTGGTGGCCGGGAGTGGCCGGCTGGCTCCAGAAAATCCACGCCGCGCAGGATGGTTCCCAAACCCAAGGTGGCACCAGTGCCGAGTCGGGCTGGTTTGATAGAGCCAAGTGGCTCCTGCAATCTGCCAGCCAGAAGCCGGGCAGGTGAGTTTTGATTGCCAGGGAAAAGGGCCGTGGTTTGTGTTAGTGGGCCTGTGGCCGGGAGTGGCCGGCTGGCTCCTAAAAATCCACGCCGCGCAGGATGGTTTCCAAACCCAAGGGGGCCTCAGTGCCGAGTCGGGCTGGTTTCATAGAACCAAGTGGCTCTTGCAATTTGCCAGCCAGAAGCGGGACAGGTGAGTTTTGTTTGCCAGGGAAAAGGGCCGTGGTTTCTGTTCAGGGGCCTGTGGCCGGGAGTGGCCAGCTGGCTCCTGAAAATCCACGCCGCGCAGGATGGTTCCCAGACCCAAGGTGGCACCTGTGCCCAGTCGGGCTGGCTGATAGAGTCAAGTGGCTCCTGCAATCTGCCAGCCAGAAGCGGGGCAGGTGAGTTTTGTTTGCCAGGAGAAAGGGCTTTGGTTTGTGTTCGGGGCCTGTGGCTGGGAGTGGCCGGCTGGCTCCTGAAAATCCACATTTCAAAAGATGGTTCCCAGACCCAAGGTGGCACCAGTGCCGAGTCGGCCTGGTTTGATAGTACCAAGTGGCTCCTGCAGTCTGCTATCCAAAGCGGAGCAGGCGAATTTTGTTTTCTAGGAAAAAGGGCCGTGGTTTGTTTTTGGGGGCCAGTGGCTGGGAGTGGCTGGCTGGCTCCTGAAAATCCACAGTAGGAAGGATTGTTCGAAGACCCAAGGAGTCACCAGTGCCAAATCTGGCTGCTTTGATAGAACCAAGTGGCTCCTGCAATCTGCCTGCCAGAAGCGGGGCAGGTGAGTTTTGTTTGCCAGGGAAAAGGGCCGTGGTTTGTGTTTGGGGGCCTGTGGCTGGGAGTGGCCGGCTGGCTCCTGAAAATCCACGCCGCGCAGGATGGTTCCCAGACCCAAGGTGGAACCTGCGCCGAGTCAGGCTGGCTGATAGAGCCAAGGGGCTCCTGCAATCTGCCAGCCAGAAGCGGGGCAGGTGAGTTTTGTTTGTTAGGCAAAAGGGCCGTGGTTTGTTTTTGGGGGCCAGTGGCTGGGAGTGGCTGCCTGGCTCCTGAAAATCCACAGTAGGCAGGATAGTTACAAGACCCAAGGTGTCACCAGTGCTATATAAGGCTGGTTTGATAGAACCAAGTGGCTTCTGCAATCTGCCACCCAGAAGCGGAGTAGGTGAGTTTTGTTTCCAGGGAACGTGGCCGTGGTGTGTGTTTGGGGGCCTGTGGCTGGGTGTGGCTGGCTTGCTCCTGGAAATCCACGGTACGCAAGATAGTCCCCAGTCCAAAGGTGGCACCACTGCCAAGTCAGGCTGGTTTGATAGTACCAAGTGGCTCCTGCAATCTGCCATCCAGAAGAAGGGCAGGTGAGTTTTGTTTGCCAGGGAATGGGCCGTGGTTTCTGTTTGGGGGCTTGTGGCTGGGAGTGGCCGGCTGGCTCCTGAAAATCCACATTTCGCAGGATGGTTCCCAGACGCAAGGTGGAACCAGTGCCGAGTCGGGCTGGTTTGATAGTACCAAGTGGCTCCTGCAATCTGCTATCGAAACGCCGACCAGGTGAATTTTGTTTTCGAGGAAAAAGGGCCGTGGTTTGAGTTTGGGGGCCTGTGGCCGGGAGTGGCTGACTGGCTCCTGAAAATCCACGGTAGGCACGATAGTTCCCAGACCCAAGGTGTTACCACTACTAAGTCAGGCTAGTTTGATAGTACCAAGTGGCTACTGCAATCTGCCATTCAGAAGCGGAGCATATGAGTTTTGTTTGCCAGGGAAAAGGGCCGTGGTTTGTGTGCGGGGGCCTGTGGCTGGGAGTGGCCGGCTGGCACCTGAAAATCCCCGCCGCGCAGGATGGTTCCTAGACCCAAGGTGGCACCAGTGCCGAGTCGGGCTGGCAGACAGAGCCAAGTGGCTCCTGCAATCTGCCAGCCAGAAGCCGGGCAGGTGAGTTTTGATTGCCAGGGAAAAGGGCCGCGGTTTGTGTTCAGGGGCCTGTGGCCGAGAGTGGCCGGCTGGCTCCTGAAAATCCCCGCCGCGCAGGATGGTTCCTAGACCCAAGGTGGCACCAGTGCCGAGTCGGGGTGGCTGATAGAGCCAAGTGGCTCCTGCAATCTGCCAGCCAGAAGCCGGGCAGGTGAGTTTTGATTGCCAGGGAAAAGGGCCGTGGTTTCTGTTCAGGGGCCTGTGGCTGGGAGTGGCCGGCTGGCTCCTGAAAATCCACGCCGCGCAGGATGGTTCCCAGACCCAAGGTGTCACCTGTGCCCAGTCGGGCTGGCTGATAGAGCCAAGGGGCTCCTGCAATCTGCCAGCCAGAAGCGGGGCAGGTGAGTTTTGTTTGTTAGGCAAAAGGGCCGTGGTTTGCGTTCGGTGGCCTATGGCTGGGAGTGGCTGGCTGGCTCCTGAAAATCCACGGTAGGCAGGATAGTTACAAGACCCAAGGTGTCACCAGTGCTATATCAGGCTGGTTTGATAGAACCAAGTGGCTTCTGCAATCTGCCACCCAGAAGCGGAGTAGGTGAGTTTTGTTTCCAGGGAACGTGGCCGTGGTGTGAGTTTGGGGGCCTGTGGCTGGGTGTGGCTGGCTTGCTCCTGGAAATCCACGGTACGCAAGATAGTCCCCAGTCCAAAGGTGGCACCACTGCCAAGTCAGGCTGGTTTGATAGTACCAAGTGGCTCCTGCAATCTGCCATCCAGAAGAAGGGCAGGTGAGTTTTGTTTGCCAGGGAATGGGCCGTGGTTTCTGTTAGGGGGCCTGTGGCTGGGAGTGGCCGGCTGGCTCCTGAAAATCCACATTTCGCAGGATGGTTCCCAGACGCAAGGTGGAACCAGTGCCGAGTCGGGCTGGTTTGATAGTACCAAGTGGCTCCTGCAATCTGCTATCGAAACGCCGACCAGGTGAATTTTGTTTTCGAGGAAAAAGGGCCGTGGTTTGAGTTTGGGGGCCTGTGGCCGGGAGTGGCTGGCTGGCTCCTGAAAATCCACGGTAGGCACGATAGTTCCCAGACCCAAGGTGTCACCACTACTAAGTCAGGCTAGTTTGATAGTACCAAGTGGCTACTGCAATCTGCCATTCAGAAGCGGAGCATATGAGTTTTGTTTGCCAGGGAAAAGGGCCATGGTTTGTGTTCGGGGGCCTGTGGCTGGGAGTGGCCGGCTGGCTCCTGAAAATCCCCGCTGCGCAGGATGGTTCCTAGACCCAAGGTGACACCAGTGCCGAGTCGGGGTGGCTGATAGAACCAAGTGGCTCCTGCAATCTGCCAGCCAGAAGCCGGGCAGGTGAGTTTTGATTGCCAGGGAAAAGGGCCGTGGTTTGTGTTCAGGGGCCTGTGGCCGAGAGTGGCCGGCTGGCTCCTGAAAATCCCCGCCGCGCAGGATGGTTCCTAGACCCAAGGTGGCACCAGTGCCGAGTCGGGGTGGCTGATAGAGCCAAGTGGCTCCTGCAATCTGCCAGCCAGAAGCCGGGCAGGTGAGTTTTGATTGCCAGGGAAAAGGGCCGTGGTTTCTGTTCAGGGGCCTGTGGCTGGGAGTGGCCGGCTGGCTCCTAAAACTCCACGCCGCGCAGGATGGTTCCCAGACCCAAGGTGTCACCTGTGCCCAGTCGGGCTGGCTGATAGAGCCAAGGGGCTCCTGCAATCTGCCAGCCAGAAGCGGGGCAGGTGAGTTTTGTTTGTTAGGGAAAAGGGCCGTGGTTTGCGTTCGGTGGCCTATGGCTGGGAGTGGCTGGCTGGCTCCTGAAAATCCACGGTAGGCAGTATAGTTACAAGACCCAAGGTGTCACCAGTGCTAAATCAGGCTGGTTGGATAGAACCAAGTGGCTCCAGCAATCTGCCAGCCAGAAGCGGGGTTGGTGAGTTTTCTTTGCAAGGGAAAAGGACCCTGGTTTGTGTTCGGCACCCTGTGGCTGGGAGTGGCCGGCTGGCTCCTGAAAATCCACATTTCAGAAGATGGCTCCCAGACCCAAGGTGGCACCAGTGCCGAGTCGGGCTGGTTTGATATTACCAAGTGGCTCCTGCAATCTGCTATCCAAAAGCGGAGCAGGCGAATTTTGTTTCTAGGAAAAAGGGCCGTGGTTTGTGTTTGGGGGCCAGTGGCTGGGAGTGGCTGCCTGGCTCCTGAAAATCCACAGTAGGCAGGATAGTTACAAGACCCAAGGTGTCACCAGTGCTATATCAGGCTGGTTTGATAGAACCAAGTGGCTCCTGCAATCTGCCACCCAGAAGCGGAGTAGGTGAGTTTTGTTTCCAGGAAACGTGGCCGTGGTGTGTGTTTGGGGGCCTGTGGCTGGGTGTGGCTGGATGGCTCCTGGAAATCCACGGTACGCAAGATAGTCCCCAGTCCAAAGTTGGCACCACTGCCAAGTCAGGCTGGTTTGATAGTACCAAGTGGCTCCTGCAATCTGCCATCCAGAAGCAGGGCAGGAGAGTTTTGTTTGACAGGGAATGGGCCGTGGTTTCTTTTTGGGGGCCTGTGGCTGGGAGTGGCCGGCTGGCTCCTGAAAATCCACATTTCGAAGGATGGTTCCCAGACGCAAGGTGGAACCAGTGCCGAGTCGGGCTGGTTTGATAGTACCAAGTGGCTCCTGCAATCTGCTATCGAAACGCCGACCAGGTGAATTTTGTTTTCGAGGAAAAAGGGCCGTGGTTTGAGTTTGGGGGCCAGTGGCCGGGAGTGGCTGGCTGGCTCCTGAAAATCCACGGTAGGCACGATAGTTCCCAGACCCAAGGTATCACCACTACTAAGTCAGGCTAGTTTGATAGTACCAAGTGGCTCCTGCAATCTGCCAGCCAGAAGCGGAGCATATGAGTTTTGTTTGCCAGGGAAAAGGGCCATGGTTTGTGTTTGGGGGCCTGTGGCTGGGAGTGGCCGGCTGGCTCCTGAAAATCCCCGCCGCGCAGGATGGTTCCCAGACCCAAGGTGGCACCAGTGCCGACTCGGGCTGGTTTGATAGAGCCAAGTGGCTCCTGCAATCTGCCAGCCAGAAGCCGGGCAGGTGAGTTTTGATTGCCAGGGAAAAGGGCCGTGGTTTGTGTTCAGGGGCTGGTGGCCGGGAGTGGCCGGCTGGCTCCTGAAAATCCACGCCGCGCAGGATGGTTCCCAAACCCAAGGTGGCACCAGTGCCGAGTCGGGCTGGTTTCATAGAACCAAGTGGCTCTTGCAATTTGCCAGCCAGAAGCGGGACAGGTGAGTTTTGTTTGCCAGGGAAAAGGGCCGTGGTTTCTGTTCAGGGGCCTGTGGCCGGGAGTGGCCAGCTGGCTCCTGAAAATCCACGCCGCGCAGGATGGTTCCCAGACCCAAGGTGGCACCTGTGCCCAGTCGGGCTGGCTGATAGAGTCAAGTGGCTCCTGCAATCTGCCAGCCAGAAGCGGGGCAGGTGAGTTTTGTTTGCCAGGAGAAAGGGCTTTGGTTTGTGTTCGGGGCCTGTGGCTGGGAGTGGCCGGCTGGCTCCTGAAAATCCACATTTCAAAAGATGGTTCCCAGACCCAAGGTGGCACCAGTGCCGAGTCGGCCTGGTTTGATAGTACCAAGTGGCTCCTGCAGTCTGCTATCCAAAGCGGAGCAGGCGAATTTTGTTTTCTAGGAAAAAAGGCCGTGGTTTGTTTTTGGGGGCCAGTGGCTGGGAGTGGCTGGCTGGCTCCTGAAAATCCACAGTAGGAAGGATTGTTCGAAGACCCAAGGAGTCACCAGTGCCAAATCTGGCTGCTTTGATAGAACCAAGTGGCTCCTGCAATCTGCCTGCCAGAAGCGGGGCAGGTGAGTTTTGTTTGCCAGGGAAAGGGCCGTGGTTTGTGTTTGGGGGCCTGTGGCTGGGAGTGGCCGGCTGGCTCCTGAAAATCCACGCCGCGCAGGATGGTTCCCAGACCCAAGGTGGAACCTGCGCCGAGTCAGGCTGGCTGATAGAGCCAAGGGGCTCCTGCAATCTGCCAGCCAGAAGCGGGGCAGGTGAGTTTTGTTTGTTAGGCAAAAGGGCCGTGGTTTGTTTTTGGGGGCCAGTGGCTGGGAGTGGCTGGCTGGCTCCTGAAAATCCACAGTAGGCAGGATAGTTACAAGACCCAAGGTGTCACCAGTGCTATATAAGGCTGGTTTGATAGAACCAAGTGGCTTCTGCAATCTGCCACCCAGAAGCGGAGTAGGTGAGTTTTGTTTCCAGGGAACGTGGCCGTGGTGTGTGTTTGGGGGCCTGTGGCTGGGTGTGGCTGGCTTGCTCCTGGAAATCCACGGTACGCAAGATAGTCCCCAGTCCAAAGGTGGCACCACTGCCAAGTCAGGCTGGTTTGATAGTACCAAGTGGCTCCTGCAATCTGCCATCCAGAAGAAGGGCAGGTGAGTTTTGTTTGCCAGGGAATGGGCCGTGGTTTCTGTTTGGGGGCTTGTGGCTGGGAGTGGCCGGCTGGCTCCTGAAAATCCACATTTCGCAGGATGGTTCCCAGACGCAAGGTGGAACCAGTGCCGAGTCGGGCTGGTTTGATAGTACCAAGTGGCTCCTGCAATCTGCTATCGAAACGCCGACCAGGTGAATTTTGTTTTCGAGGAAAAAGGGCCGTGGTTTGAGTTTGGGGGCCTGTGGCCGGGAGTGGCTGACTGGCTCCTGAAAATCCACGGTAGGCACGATAGTTCCCAGACCCAAGGTGTCACCACTACTAAGTCAGGCTAGTTTGATAGTACCAAGTGGCTACTGCAATCTGCCATTCAGAAGCGGAGCATATGAGTTTTGTTTGCCAGGGAAAAGGGCCGTGGTTTGTGTTCGGGGGCCTGTGGCTGGGAGTGGCCGGCTGGCACCTGAAAATCCCCGCCGCGCAGGATGGTTCCTAGACCCAAGGTGGCACCAGTGCCGAGTCGGGCTGGCAGACAGAGCCAAGTGGCTCCTGCAATCTGCCAGCCAGAAGCCGGGCAGGTGAGTTTTGATTGCCAGGGAAAAGGGCCGCGGTTTGTGTTCAGGGGCCTGTGGCCGAGAGTGGCCGGCTGGCTCCTGAAAATCCCCGCCGCGCAGGATGGTTCCTAGACCCAAGGTGGCACCAGTGCCGAGTCGGGGTGGCTGATAGAGCCAAGTGGCTCCTGCAATCTGCCAGCCAGAAGCCGGGCAGGTGAGTTTTGATTGCCAGGGAAAAGGGCCGTGGTTTCTGTTCAGGGGCCTGTGGCCGGGAGTGGCCGGCTGGCTCCTGAAAATCCACGCCGCGCAGGATGGTTCCCAGACCCAAGGTGTCACCTGTGCCCAGTCGGGCTGGCTGATAGAGCCAAGGGGCTCCTGCAATCTGCCAGCCAGAAGCGGGGCAGGTGAGTTTTGTTTGTTAGGCAAAAGGGCCGTGGTTTGCGTTCGGTGGCCTATGGCTGGGAGTGGCTGGCTGGCTCCTGAAAATCCACGGTAGGCAGGATAGTTACAAGACCCAAGGTGTCACCAGTGCTATATCAGGCTGGTTTGATAGAACCAAGTGGCTTCTGCAATCTGCCACCCAGAAGCGGAGTAGGTGAGTTTTGTTTCCAGGGAACGTGGCCGTGGTGTGTGTTTGGGGGCCTGTGGCTGGGTGTGGCTGGCTTGCTCCTGGAAATCCACGGTACGCAAGATAGTCCCCAGTCCAAAGGTGGCACCACTGCCAAGTCAGGCTGGTTTGATAGTACCAAGTGGCTCCTGCAATCTGCCATCCAGAAGAAGGGCAGGTGAGTTTTGTTTGCCAGGGAATGGGCCGTGGTTTCTGTTAGGGGGCCAGTTGCTGGGAGTGGCCGGCTGGCTCCTGAAAATCCACATTTCGCAGGATGGTTCCCAGACGCAAGGTGGAACCAGTGCCGAGTCGGGCTGGTTTGATAGTACCAAGTGGCTCCTGCAATCTGCTATCGAAACGCCGACCAGGTGAATTTTGTTTTCGAGGAAAAAGGGCCGTGGTTTGAGTTTGGGGGCCAGTGGCCGGGAGTGGCTGGCTGGCTCCTGAAAATCCACGGTAGGCACGATAGTTCCCAGACCCAAGGTGTCACCACTACTAAGTCAGGCTAGTTTGATAGTACCAAGTGGCTACTGCAATCTGCCATTCAGAAGCGGAGCATATGAGTTTTGTTTGCCAGGGAAAAGGGCCATGGTTTGTGTTCGGGGGCCTGTGGCTGGGAGTGGCCGGCTGGCTCCTGAAAATCCCCGCTGCGCAGGATGGTTCGTAGACCCAAGGTGGCACCAGTGCCGAGTCGGGGTGGCTGATAGAACCAAGTGGCTCCTGCAATCTGCCAGCCAGAAGCCGGGCAGGTGAGTTTTGATTGCCAGGGAAAAGGGCCGTGGTTTGTGTTCAGGGGCCTGTGGCTGGGAGTGGCCGGCTGGCTCCTGAAAATCCACGCCGCGCAGGATGGTTCCCAGACCCAAGGTGTCACCTGTGCCCAGTCGGGCTGGCTGATAGAGCCAAGGGGCTCCTGCAATCTGCCAGCCAGAAGCGGGGCAGGTGAGCTGTGTTTGTTAGGGAAAAGGGCCGTGGTTTGCGTTCGGTGGCCTATGGCTGGGAGTGGCTGGCTGGCTCCTGAAAATCCACGCCGCGCAGGAGGGTTCCCAGACTCAAGGAGGCACCAGTGCCGAGTCGGGCTGGTTTGATAGAGCCAAGTGGCTCCTGCAATCTGCCAGCCAGAAGCAGGGCAGGTGAGTTTTGTTTGCCAGGGAAAGGGCTGTGGTTTGTGTTTGGGGGCCTGTGGCTGGGAGTGGCCGGCTGGCTCCTAAAAATCCACGCCGCGCAGGATGGTTCCCAGACCCAAGGTGGAACCTGCGCCGAGTCAGGCTGGCTGATAGAGCCAAGGGGCTCCTGCAATCTGCCAGCCAGAAGCGGGGCAGGTGAGTTTTGTTTGTTAGGCAAAAGGGCCGTGGTTTGCGTTCGGTGGCCTATGGCTGGGAGTGGCTGGCTGGCTCCTGAAAATCCACGGTAGGCAGTATAGTTACAAGACCCAAGGTGTCACCAGTGCTAAATCAGGCTGGTTGGATAGAACCAAGTGGCTCCAGCAATCTGCCAGCCAGAAGCGGGGTTGGTGAGTTTTCTTTGCAAGGGAAAAGGGCCCTGGTTTGTGTTCGGCACCCTGTGGCTGGGAGTGGCCGGCTGGCTCCTGAAAATCCACATTTCAGAAGATGGCTCCCAGACCCAAGGTGGCACCAGTGCCGAGTCGGGCTGGTTTGATATTACCAAGTGGCTCCTGCAATCTGCTATCCAAAAGCGGAGCAGGCGAATTTTGTTTCTAGGAAAAAGGGCCGTGGTTTGTGTTTGGGGGCCAGTGGCTGGGAGTGGCTGCCTGGCTCCTGAAAATCCACAGTAGGCAGGATAGTTACAAGACCCAAGGTGTCACCAGTGCTATATCAGGCTGGTTTGATAGAACCAAGTGGCTCCTGCAATCTGCCACCCAGAAGCGGAGTAGGTGAGTTTTGTTTCCAGGAAACGTGGCCGTGGTGTGTGTTTGGGGGCCTGTGGCTGGGTGTGGCTGGATGGCTCCTGGAAATCCACGGTACGCAAGATAGTCCCCAGTCCAAAGTTGGCACCACTGCCAAGTCAGGCTGGTTTGATAGTACCAAGTGGCTCCTGCAATCTGCCATCCAGAAGCAGGGCAGGAGAGTTTTGTTTGACAGGGAATGGGCCGTGGTTTCTTTTTGGGGGCCTGTGGCTGGGAGTGGCCGGCTGGCTCCTGAAAATCCACATTTCGAAGGATGGTTCCCAGACGCAAGGTGGAACCAGTGCCGAGTCGGGCTGGTTTGATAGTACCAAGTGGCTCCTGCAATCTGCTATCGAAACGCCGACCAGGTGAATTTTGTTTTCGAGGAAAAAGGGCCGTGGTTTGAGTTTGGGGGCCTGTGGCCGGGAGTGGCTGGCTGGCTCCTGAAAATCCACGGTAGGCACGATAGTTCCCAGACCCAAGGTGTCACCACTACTAAGTCAGGCTAGTTTGATAGTACCAAGTGGCTCCTGCAATCTGCCAGCCAGAAGCGGAGCATATGAGTTTTGTTTGCCAGGGAAAAGGGCCATGGTTTGTGTTTGGGGGCCTGTGGCTGGGAGTGGCCGGCTGGCTCCTGAAAATCCACGCCGCGCACGATGCTTCCCAGACCCAAGGTGGCACCAGTGCCGACTCGGGCTGGTTTGATAGAGCCAAGTGGCTCCTGCAATCTGCCAGCCAGAAGCCGGGTAGGTGAGTTTTGATTGCCAGGGAAAAGGGCCGTGGTTTGTGTTCAGGGGCTGGTGGCCGGGAGTGGCCGGCTGGCTCCAGAAAATCCACGCCGCGCAGGATGGTTCCCAAACCCAAGGTGGCGCCAGTGCCGAGTCGGGCTGGTTTCATAGAACCAAGTGGCTCTTGCAATTTGCCAGCCAGAAGCGGGACAGGTGAGTTTTGTTTGCCAGGGAAAAGGGCCGTGGTTTCTGTTCAGGGGCCTGTGGCCGGGAGTGGCCAGCTGGCTCCTGAAAATCCACGCCGCGCAGGATGGTTCCCAGACCCAAGGTGGCACCTGTTCCCCGTCGGGCTGGTTTGATAGAGCCAAGGGGCTCCTGCAATCTGCCAGCCAGAAGCGGGGCAGGTGAGTTTTGTTTGTTAGGCAAAAGGGCCGTGGTTTGCGTTCGGTGGCCTATGGCTGGGAGTGGCTGGCTGGCTCCTGAAAATCCACGGTAGGCAGGATAGTTACAAGACCCAAGGTGTCACCAGTGCTATATCAGGCTGGTTTGATAGAACCAAGTGGCTTCTGCAATCTGCCACCCAGAAGCGGAGTAGGTGAGTTTTGTTTCCAGGGAACGTGGCCGTGGTGTGTGTTTGGGGGCCTGTGGCTGGGTGTGGCTGGCTTGCTCCTGGAAATCCACGGTACGCAAGATAGTCCCCAGTCCAAAGGTGGCACCACTGCCAAGTCAGGCTGGTTTGATAGTACCAAGTGGCTCCTGCAATCTGCCATCCAGAAGAAGGGCAGGTGAGTTTTGTTTGCCAGGGAATGGGCCGTGGTTTCTGTGTGGGGGCCTGTGGCTGGGAGTGGCCGGCTGGCTCCTGAAAATCCACATTTCGCAGGATGGTTCCCAGACGCAAGGTGGAACCAGTGCCGAGTCGGGCTGGTTTGATAGTACCAAGTGGCTCCTGCAATCTGCTATCGAAACGCCGACCAGGTGAATTTTGTTTTCGAGGAAAAAGGGCCGTGGTTTGAGTTTGGGGGCCTGTGGCCGGGAGTGGCTGACTGGCTCCTGAAAATCCACGGTAGGCAGGATAGTTACAAGACCCAAGGTGTCACCAGTGCTATATCAGGCTGGTTTGATAGAACCAAGTGGCTTCTGCAATCTGCCACCCAGAAGCGGAGTAGGTGAGTTTTGATTGCCAGGGAAAAGGGCCGCGGTTTGTGTTCAGGGGCCTGTTGCCGAGAGTGGCCGGCTGGCTCCAGAAAATCCCCGCCGCGCAGGATGGTTCCTAGACCCAAGGTGGCACCAGTGCCGAGTCGGGGTGGCTGATAGAACCAAGTGGCTCCTGCAATCTGCCAGCCAGAAGCCGGGCAGGTGAGTTTTGATTGCCAAGGAAAAGGGCCGTGGTTTCTGTTCAGGGGCCTGTGGCCGGGAGTGGCCGGCTGGCTCCTGAAAATCCACGCCGCGCAGGATGGTTCCCAGACCCAAGGTGTCACCTGTGCCCAGTCGGGCTGGCTGATAGAGCCAAGGGGCTCCTGCAATCTGCCAGCCAGAAGCGGGGCAGGTGAGCTGTGTTTGTTAGGGAAAAGGGCCGTGGTTTGCGTTCGGTGGCCTATGGCTGGGAGTGGCTGGCTGGCTCCTGAAAATCCACGCTGCGCAGGATGGGTCCCAGACCCAAGGTGGCACCAGTGCCGAGTCGGGCTGGCAGATAGTGCCAAGTGGCTCCTGCAATCTGCCAGCCAGAAGCCGGGCAGGTGAGTTTTGATTGCCAGGGAAAAGGGCCGTGGTTTGTGTTCGGGGGCCTGTGGCCGGGAGTGGCCGGCTGGCTCCTGAAAATGCACGCCGCGCAGGATGGTTCCCAAACCCAAGGGGGCCCCAGTGCCGAGTCGGGCTGGTTTCATAGAACAAAGTGGCACTTGCAATTTGCCAGCCAGAAGCGGGACAGGTGAGTTTTGTTTGTTAGGGAAAAGGGCCGTGGTTTGCGTTCGGTGGCCTATGGCTGGGAGTGGCTGGCTGGCTCCTGAAAATCCACGGTAGGCAGGATAGTTACAAGACCCAAGGTGTCACCAGTGCTATATCAGGCTGGTTTGATAGAACCAAGTGGCTTCTGCAATCTGCCACCCAGAAACGGAGTAGGTGAGTTTTCTTTCCAGGGAACGTGGCCGTGGTGTGAGTTTGGGGGCCTGTGGCTGGGTGTGGCTGGCTTGCTCCTGGAAATCCACGGTACGCAAGATAGTCCCCAGTCCAAAGGTGGCACCACTGCCAAGTCAGGCTGGTTTGATAGTACCAAGTGGCTCCTGCAATCTGCCATCCAGAAGAAGGGCAGGTGAGTTTTGTTTGCCAGGGAAAGGGCCGTGGTTTGTGTTTGGGGGCCTGTGGCTGGGAGTGGCCGGCTGGCTCCTGAAAATCCACTTTTCGCAGGATGGTTCCCAGACGCAAGTTGGAACCAGTGCCGAGTCGGGCTGGTTTGATAGTACCAAGTGGCTCCTGCAATCTGCTATCGAAACGCCGACCAGGTGAATTTTGTTTTCGAGGAAAAAGGGCCGTGGTTTGAGTTTGGGGGCCTGTGGCCGGGAGTGGCTGACTGGCTCCTGAAAATCCACGGTAGGCACGATAGTTCCCAGACACAAGGTGTCACCACTACTAAGTCAGGCTAGTTTGATAGTACCAAGTGGCTACTGCAATCTGCCATTCAGAAGCGGAGCATATGAGTTTTGTTTGCCGGAAAAAACGGCCGTGGTTTGCGTTCAGGGGCCTGTGGCCGGGAGTGGCCGGCTGGCTCCTGAAAATCACCGCCGCACAGGATGGTTCCAAGACCCAAGGTGGCACTAGTGCCGAGTCGGGCTGGCTGATAGAGCCAAGTGGCTCCTGCAATCTGCCAGCCAGAAGCGGGGCAGGTGAGTTTTGCTTGCCGGGAAAAACGGCCGTGGTTTGAGTTCAGGGGCCTGTGGCCGGGAGTGGGCGGCTGGCTCCTGAAATTCCTTGATATGCAGGATGGTTCCCAGACCCAAAATGGCACCAGTGCCAAGTCGAGCTGGTTTGATAGAGCCAAGTAGCTGCTGCAATCTGCCAGCCAGAAGCAGGGCAGGTGAGTTTTGTTAGACAGGGAAAAGGGCCCTGGTTTGTGTTCGGGGGCCTGTGGCTGGGAGTGGCCGGCTGGCTCCTGAAAATCCCCGCCGCCCAGAATAGTTCCCAGACGCAAGGTGGCACCAGTGCCGAGTCGGGCTGGTTTGATACAGCCAAGTGACTCCTGTAATCTCCAGCCCAGAAGCAGAACAGGTGAGTTTTGTTTGCCGGCAAAAACGGCCGTGGTTTGCGTTCGGGGGCCTGTGGCTGGGAGTGGCCGGCTGGCTCCTGAAAATCCACGCCGCGCACGATGGTTACCAGACCCAAGGGGCACCAGTGCCGAGTCAGGCTGGTTTGATAGTACCAAGTTGCTCCTGCAATCTGCCAGCCAGAAGAGGGGCAGGTGAGTTTTGTTTGCCAGGGAAAAGGGCTGTGGTTTGTGTTTGGGGGCCTGTGGCTGGGAGTGGCCAGCTGGCTCCTGAAAATCCACACCGCGCAGGATGGTTCCCAGACCCAAGGTGGAACCTGTGCCAAGTCGGGCTGGCTGATAGAGTTGAGTGGCTCCTGCAATCTGCCATCCAGAAGCAGGGCAGGTGATTTTTTTTGCCAGGGAAAAGGGCCGTGGTTTGTGTTTGGGGCCCTGTGGCTGGGAGTGGCCGGCTGGCTCCCAAAAATCCACGCCGCGCAGGATGGTTCCCAGACCCAAGGTGGAACCAGCGCCGAGTCCGGCTGGCTGATAGAGCCAAAGGGCTCCTGCAATCTGCCAGCCAGAAGCGGGGCAGGTGAGTTTTGTTTGTTAGGGAAAAGGGCCGTGGTTTGCGTTCGGGGGCCTGTGGCTGGGAGTGGCTGGCTGGCTCCTGGAAATCCACGGTAGGCACGATAGTTCTCAGACCCAAGGTGTCACCAGTGCTAAATCAGGCTGGTTTGATAGAACCAAGTGGCTCCAGCAATCTGCCAGCCAGAAGCGGGGCAGGTGAGTTTTGTTTGCACGGGAAAAGGGCCCTGGTTTGTGTTCGGCGCCCTGTGGCTGGGAGTGGCCGGCTGGCTCCTGAAAATCCACAGTAGGCAGGATAGTTACAAGACCCATGGTGTCACCAGTGCTATATCAGGCTGGTTGGATAGAACCAAGTGGCTTCTGCAATCTGCCACCCAGAAGCGGAGTAGGTGATTTTTCTTTCCAGGGAACGTGGCCGTGGTGTGAGTTTGGGGGCCTGTGGCTGGGTGTGACTGGCTTGCTCCTGGAAATCCACGGTACGCAAGATAGTCCCCAGTCCAAAGGTGGCACCACTGCCAAGTCAGGCTGGTTTGATAGTACCAAGTGGCTCCTGCAATCTGCCATCCAGAAGAAGGGCAGGTGAGTTTTGTTTGCCAGGGAATGGGCCGTGGTTTCTGTTTGGGGGCCTGTGGCTGGGAGTGGCCGGCTGGCTCCTGAAAATCCACATTTCGCAGGATGGTTCCCAGACGCAAGGTGGAACCAGTGCCGAGTCAGGCTGGTTTTATAGTACCAAGTGGCTCCTGCAATCTGCTATCGAAACGCCGACCAGGTGAATTTTGTTTTCGAGGAAAAAGGGCCGTGGTTTGAGTTTGGGGGCCTGTGGCCGGGAGTGGCTGACTGGCTCCTGAAAATCCACGGTAGGCACGATAGTTCCCAGACCCAAGGTGTCACCACTACTAAGTCAGGCTAGTTTGATAGTACCAAGTGGCTACTGCAATCTGCGATTCAGAAGCGGAGCATATGAGTTTTGTTTGCCAGGGAAAAGGGCCGTGGTTTGTGTTCGGGGGCCTGTGGCTGGGAGTGGCCGGCTGGCTCCTGAAAATCCCCGCCGCGCAGGATGGTTCCTAGACCCAAGGTGGCACCAGTGCCGAGTCGGGGTGGCTGATAGAGCCAAGTGGCTCCTGCAATCTGCCAGCAAGAAGCCGGGCAGGTGAGTTTTGATTGCCAGGGAAAAGGGCCGTGGTTTCTGTTCAGGGGCCTGTGGCTGGGAGTGGCCGGCTGGCTCCTGAAAATCCACGCCGCGCAGGATGGTTCCCAGACCCAAGGTGGCACCTGTGCCCAGTCGGGCTGGCTGATAGAGCCAAGGGGCTCCTGCAATCTGCCAGCCACAAGCGGGGCAGGTGAGTTTTGTTTGTTAGGGAAAAGGGCCGTGGTTTGCGTTCGGTGGCCTATGGCTGGGAGTGGCTGGCTGGCTCCTGAAAATCCACGGTAGGCAGTATAGTTACAAGACCCAAGGTGTCACCAGTGCTATATCAGGCTGGTTTGATAGAACCAAGTGGCTTCTGCAATCTGCCACCCAGAAGCGGAGTAGGTGAGTTTTGTTTCCAGAGAACGTGGCCGTGGTGTGTGTTTGGGGGCCTGTGGCTGGGTGTGGCTGGCTTGCTCCTGGAAATCCACGGTACGCAAGATAGTCTCCAGTCCAAAGCTGGCACCACTGCCAAGTCAGGCCGGTTTGATAGTACCAAGTGGCTCCTGCAATCTGCCATCCAGAAGAAGGGCAGGTGAGTTTTGTTTGCCAGGGAATGGGCCGTGGTTTCTGTTTGGGGGCCTGTGGCTGGGAGTGGCCGGCTGGCTCCTGAAAATCCACATTTTGCAGGATGGTTCCCAGACGCAAGGTGGAACCAGTGCCGAGTCGGGCTGGTTTGATAGTACCAAGTGGCTCCTGCAATCTGCTATCGAAACGCCGACCAGGTGAATTTTGTTTTCGAGGAAAAAGGGCCGTGGTTTGAGTTTGGGGGCCAGTGGCCGGGAGTGGCTGGCTGGCTCCTGAAAATCCACGGTAGGCACGATAGTTCCCAGACACAAGGTGTCACCACTACTAAGTCAGGCTAGTTTGATAGTACCAAGTGGCTACTGCAATCTGCCATTCAGAAGCGGAGCATATGAGTTTTGTTTGCCAGGGAAAAGGGCCGTGGTTTGTGTTCGGGGGCCTGTGGCCGGGAGTGGCCGGCTGGCTCCTGAAAATCCCCGCCGCGCAGGAGGGTTCCCAGACTCAAGGTGGCACGAGTGCCGAGTCGGGCTGGTTTGATAGAGTCAAGTGGCTCCTGCAATCTGCCAGCCAGAAGCAGGGCAGGTGAGTTTTGTTTGCCAGGGAAAGGGCCATGGTTTATGTTTGGGGGCCTGTGGCTGGGAGTGGCCGGCTGGCTCCTAAAAATCCACGCCCCGCAGGATGGTTCCAAGACCCAAGGTGGAACCTGCGCCGAGTCCGGCTGGCTGATAGAGCCAAGGGGCTCCTGCGATCTGCCAGCCAGTAGCGGGGCAGGTGAGTTTTGTTTGTTAGGGAAAAGGGCCGTGGTTTGCGTTCGGTGGCCTATGGCTGGGAGTGGCTGGCTGGCTCCTGAAAATCCACGGAAGGCAGGATAGTTACAAGACCCAAGGTGGCACCAGTGCCGAGTCGGGCTGGTTTGATAGAGCCAAGTGGCTCCTGCAATCTGCCACCCAGAAGCGGAGTAGGTGAGTTTTCTTTCCAGGGAACGTGGCCGTGGTGTGAGTTTGGGGGCCTGTGGCTGGGTGTGGCTGGCTTGCTCCTGGAAATCCACGGTACGCAAGATAGTCCCCAGTCCAAAGGTGGCACCACTGCCAAGTCAGGCTGGTTTGATAGTACCAAGTGGCTCCTGCAATCTGCCATGCAGAAGAAGGGCAGGTGAGTTTTGTTTGCCAGGGAATGGGCCGTGGTTTCTGTTTGGGGGCCTGTGGCTGGGAGTGGCCGGCTGGCTCCTGAAAATCCACATTTCGCAGGATGGTTCCCAGACGCAAGGTGGAACCAGTGCCGAGTCAGGCTGGTTTTATAGTACCAAGTGGCTCCTGCAATCTGCTATCGAAACGCCGACCAGGTGAATTTTGTTTTCGAGGAAAAAGGGCCGTGGTTTGAGTTTGGGGGCCTGTGGCCGGGAGTGGCTGACTGGCTCCTGAAAATCCACGGTAGGCACGATAGTTCCCAGACCCAAGGTGTCACCACTACTAAGTCAGGCTAGTTTGATAGTACCAAGTGGCTACTGCAATCTGCGATTCAGAAGCGGAGCATATGAGTTTTGTTTGCCAGGGAAAAGGGCCGTGGTTTGTGTTCGGGGGCCTGTGGCTGGGAGTGGCCGGCTGGCTCCTGAAAATCCCCGCCGCGCAGGATGGTTCCTAGACCCAAGGTGGCACCAGTGCCGAGTCGGGGTGGCTGATAGAGCCAAGTGGCTCCTGCAATCTGCCAGCAAGAAGCCGGGCAGGTGAGTTTTGATTGCCAGGGAAAAGGGCCGTGGTTTCTGTTCAGGGGCCTGTGGCTGGGAGTGGCCGGCTGGCTCCTGAAAATCCACGCCGCGCAGGATGGTTCCCAGACGCAAGGTGGCACCTGTGCCCAGTCGGGCTGGCTGATAGAGCCAAGGGGCTCCTGCAATCTGCCAGCCACAAGCGGGGCAGGTGAGTTTTGTTTGTTAGGGAAAAGGGCCGTGGTTTGCGTTCGGTGGCCTATGGCTGGGAGTGGCTGGCTGGCTCCTGAAAATCCACGCTAGGCAGTATAGTTACAAGACCCAAGGTGTCACCAGTGCTATATCAGGCTGGTTTGATAGAACCAAGTGGCTTCTGCAATCTGCCACCCAGAAGCGGAGTAGGTGAGTTTTGTTTCCAGAGAACGTGGCCGTGGTGTGTGTTTGGGGGCCTGTGGCTGGGTGTGGCTGGCTTGCTCCTGGAAATCCACGGTACGCAAGATAGTCTCCAGTCCAAAGCTGGCACCACTGCCAAGTCAGGCCGGTTTGATAGTACCAAGTGGCTCCTGCAATCTGCCATCCAGAAGAAGGGCAGGTGAGTTTTGTTTGCCAGGGAATGGGCCGTGGTTTCTGTTTGGGGGCCTGTGGCTGGGAGTGGCCGGCTGGCTCCTGAAAATCCACATTTTGCAGGATGGTTCCCAGACGCAAGGTGGAACCAGTGCCGAGTCGGGCTGGTTTGATAGTACCAAGTGGCTCCTGCAATCTGCTATCGAAACGCCGACCAGGTGAATTTTGTTTTCGAGGAAAAAGGGCCGTGGTTTGAGTTTGGGGGCCAGTGGCCGGGAGTGGCTGGCTGGCTCCTGAAAATCCACGGTAGGCACGATAGTTCCCAGACACAAGGTGTCACCACTACTAAGTCAGGCTAGTTTGATAGTACCAAGTGGCTACTGCAATCTGCCATTCAGAAGCGGAGCATATGAGTTTTGTTTGCCAGGGAAAAGGGCCGTGGTTTGTGTTCGGGGGCCTGTGGCCGGGAGTGGCCGGCTGGCTCCTGAAAATCCCCGCCGCGCAGGAGGGTTCCCAGACTCAAGGTGGCACCAGTGCCGAGTCGGGCTGGTTTGATAGAGTCAAGTGGCTCCTGCAATCTGCCAGCCAGAAGCAGGGCAGGTGAGTTTTGTTTGCCAGGGAAAGGGCCATGGTTTATGTTTGGGGGCCTGTGGCTGGGAGTGGCCGGCTGGCTCCTAAAAATCCACGCCGCGCAGGATGGTTCCAAGACCCAAGGTGGAACCTGCGCCGAGTCCGGCTGGCTGATAGAGCCAAGGGGCTCCTGCAATCTGCCAGCCAGTAGCGGGGCAGGTGAGTTTTGTTTGTTAGGGAAAAGGGCCGTGGTTTGCGTTCGGTGGCCTATGGCTGGGAGTGGCTGGCTGGCTCCTGAAAATCCACGGAAGGCAGGATAGTTACAAGACCCAAGGTGGCACCAGTGCCGAGTCGGGCTGGTTTGATAGAGCCAAGTGGCTCCTGCAATCTGCCACCCAGAAGCGGAGTAGGTGAGTTTTCTTTCCAGGGAACGTGGCCGTGGTGTGAGTTTGGGGGCCTGTGGCTGGGTGTGGCTGGCTTGCTCCTGGAAATCCACGGTACGCAAGATAGTCCCCAGTCCAAAGGTGGCACCACTGCCAAGTCAGGCTGGTTTGATAGTACCAAGTGGCTCCTGCAATCTGCCATCCAGAAGCAGGGCAGGTGAGTTTTGTTTGCCAGGGAATGGGCCGTGGTTTCTGTTTGGGGGCCTGTGGCTGGGAGTGGCCGGTTGGCTCCTGAAAATCCACATTTCGCAGGATGGTTCCCAGACGCAAGGTGGAACCAGTGCCGAGTCAGGCTGGTTTGATAGTACCAAGTGGCTCCTGCAATCTGCTATCGAAACGCCGACCAGGTGAATTTTGTTTTCGAGGAAAAAGGGCCGTGGTTTGAGTTTGGGGGCCTGTGGCCGGGAGTGGCTGGCTGGCTCCTGAAAATCCACGGTAGGCACGATAGTTCCCAGACCCAAGGTGTCACCAGTACTAAGTCAGGCTAGTTTGATAGTACCAAGTGGCTACTGCAATCTGCCATTCAGAAGCGGAGCATATGAGTTTTGTTTGCCAGGGAAAAGGGCCGTGGTTTGTGTTCGGCGCCCTGTGGCTGGGAGTGGCCGGCTGGCTCCTGAAAATCCCCGCCGCGCAGGATGGTTCCTAGACCCAAGGTGGCACCAGTGCCGAGTCGGGCTGGCAGACAGAGCCAAGTGGCTACTGCAATCTGCCAGCCAGAAGCCGGGTAGGTGAGTTTTGATTGCCAGGGAAAAGGGCCGTGGTTTGTGTTCAGGGGCCTGTGGCCGGGAGTGGCCGGCTGGCTCCTGAAAATCCACGATGCCCAGAATAGTTCCCAGACCCAAGGAGGCACCAGTGCCGAGTCGGGCTGGTTTGATAGAGCCAAGTGGCTCCTGCAATCTGCCAGCCAGAAGAAGGTCAGGTGAGTTTTGTTTGCCACGGAAAAGGGCTGTGGTTTCTGTTCAGGGGCCTGTGGCTGGGAGTGGCCGGCTGGCTCCTGAAAATCCACGCCGCGCAGGAGGGTTCCCAGACCCAAGGTGGCACCTGTGCCCAGTCGGGCTGGCTGATAGAGTCAAGTGGCTCCTGCAATCTGCCAGCCAGAAGCGGGGCAGGTGAGTTTTGTTTGCCAGGGAAAAACGGCCGTGGTTTTCACTCGGGGGCCAGCGGCTGGCAGTGGCCGGCTGGCTCCTGAAAATCCACGCTGCACAGGATGGCTCCCAAACCCAAGGCGGCACCAGTGCCGAGTCGGGCTGGTTTGATAGAGCCAAGTGGCTCCTGAAATCTGCCAGCCAGAATTCGGGCAGGTGAGTTTTGATTGCCAGGAGAAAGGGCTTTGGTTTGTGTTCGGGGCCTGTGGCTGGGAGTGGCCGGCTAGCTCCTGAAAATCCACATTTCAAAAGATGGTTCCCAGACCCAAGGTGGCACCAGTGCCGAGTCGGCCTGGTTTGATAGTACCAAGTGGCTCCTGCAGTCTGCTATCCAAAGCGGAGCAGGCGAATTTTGTTTTCTAGGAAAAAGGGCCATGGTTTTTTTTTGGGGGCCAGTGGCTGGGAGTGGCTGGCTGGCTCCTGAAAATCCACAGTAGGCAGGATAGTTACAAGACCCATGGTGTCACCAGTGCTATATCAGGCTGGTTTATAGAACCAAGTGGCTCCAGCAATCTGCCACCCAGAAGCGGAGTTGGTGAGTTTTGTTTCCTGGGAACGTAGCCTTGGAGTGTGTTTGTGGGCCTGTGGCTGGGTGTGGCTGACTGGCTCCTGGAAATCCACGGCACGCAAGATAGTCTCCAGTCCAAAGCTGGCACCACTGCCAAGTCAGGCCGGTTTGATAGTACCAAGTTGCTCCTGCAATCTGCCATCCAGAAGCAGGGCAGGTGAGTTTTGTTTGCCAGGGAATGGGCCGTGGTTTCTGTTTGGGGGCCTGTGGCTGGGAGTGGCCGGCTGGCTCCTGAAAATCCACATTTTGCAGGATGGTTCCCAGACCCAAGGTGGAACCAGTGCCGAGTCGGGCTGGTTTGATAGAGCCAAGTGGCTCCTGCAATCTGCTATCGAAACGCCGACCAGGTGAATTTTGTTATCGAGGAAAAAGGGCCGTGGTTTGAGTTTGGGGGCCAGTGGCCGGGAGTGGCTGGCTGGCTCCTGAAAATCCACGGTAGGCACGATAGTTCCCAGACCCAAGGTGTCACCAGTACTAAGTCAGGCTAGTTTGATAGTACCAAGTGGCTACTGCAATCTGCCAGCCAGAAGCGGAGCATATGAGTTTTGTTTGCCAGGGAAAAGGGACGTGGTTTGTGTTCGGGGGCCTGTGGCTGGGAGTGGCCGGCTGGCTCCTGAAAATCCACGCCCCGCAGGAGGGTTCCCAGACTCAAGGTGGCACCAGTGCCGAGTCGAGCTGGTTTGATAGAGCCAAGTGGCTCCTGCAATCTGCCAGCCAGAAGCAGGGCAGGTGAGTTTTGTTTGCCAGGGAAAAGGGCCGTGCTTTATGTTTGGGGGCCTGTGGCTGGGAGTGGCCGGCTGGCTCCTAAAAATCCACGCCGCGCAGGATGGCTCCCAGACCCAAGGTGGAACCTGCGCCGAGTCCGGCTGGCTGATAGAGCCAAGGGGCTCCTGCAATCTGCCAGCCAGAAGCGGGGCAGGTGAGTTTTGTTTGTTAGGGAAAAGGGCCGTGGTCTGCGTTCGGTGGCCTATGGCTGGGAGTGGCTGGCTGGCTCCTGAAAATCCACGGAAGGCAGGATAGTTACAAGACCCAAGGTGTCACCAGTGCTATATCAGGCTGGTTTGATAGAACCAAGTGGCTTCTGCAATCTGCCACCCAGAAGCGGAGTAGGTGAGTTTTCTTTCCAGGGAACGTGGCCGTGGTGTGAGTTTGGGGGCCTGTGGCTGGGTGTGGCTGGCTTGCTCCTGGAAATCCACGGTACGCAAGATAGTCCCCAGTCCAAAGGTGGCACCACTGCCAAGTCAGGCTGGTTTGATAGTACCAAGTGGCTCCTGCAATCTGCCATCCAGAAGCAGGGCAGGTGAGTTTTGTTTGCCAGGGAATGGGCCGTGGTTTCTGTTTGGGGGCCTGTGGCTGGGAGTGGCCGGTTGGCTCCTGAAAATCCACATTTCGCAGGATGGTTCCCAGACGCAAGGTGGAACCAGTGCCGAGTCAGGCTGGTTTGATAGTACCAAGTGGCTCCTGCAATCTGCTATCGAAACGCCGACCAGGTGAATTTTGTTTTCGAGGAAAAAGGGCCGTGGTTTGAGTTTGGGGGCCTGTGGCCGGGAGTGGCTGGCTGGCTCCTGAAAATCCACGGTAGGCACGATAGTTCCCAGACCCAAGGTGTCACCAGTACTAAGTCAGGCTAGTTTGATAGTACCAAGTGGCTACTGCAATCTGCCATTCAGAAGCGGAGCATATGAGTTTTGTTTGCCAGGGAAAAGGGCCGTGGTTTGTGTTCGGCGCCCTGTGGCTGGGAGTGGCCGGCTGGCTCCTGAAAATCCCCGCCGCGCAGGATGGTTCCCAGACCCAAGGTGGCACCAGTGCCGAGTCGGGCTGGCAGACAGAGCCAAGTGGCTACTGCAATCTGCCAGCCAGAAGCCGGGTAGGTGAGTTTTGATTGCCAGGGAAAAGGGCCGTGGTTTGTGTTCAGGGGCCTGTGGCCGGGAGTGGCCGGCTGGCTCCTGAAAATCCACGATGCCCAGAATAGTTCCCAGACCCAAGGAGGCACCAGTGCCGAGTCGGGCTGGTTTGATAGAGCCAAGTGGCTCCTGCAATCTGCCAGCCAGAAGAAGGTCAGGTGAGTTTTGTTTGCCACGGAAAAGGGCTGTGGTTTCTGTTCAGGGGCCTGTGGCTGGGAGTGGCCGGCTGGCTCCAGAAAATCCACGCCGCGCAGGAGGGTTCCCAGACCCAAGGTGGCACCTGTGCCCAGTCGGGCTGGCTGATAGAGTCAAGTGGCTCCTGCAATCTGCCAGCCAGAAGCGGGGCAGGTGAGTTTTGTTTGCCAGGGAAAAACGGCCGTGGTTTTCACTCGGGGGCCAGCGGCTGGCAGTGGCCGGCTGGCTCCTGAAAATCCACGCTGCACAGGATGGCTCCCAAACCCAAGGCGGCACCAGTGCCGAGTCGGGCTGGTTTGATAGAGCCAAGTGGCTCCTGAAATCTGCCAGCCAGAATTCGGGCAGGTGAGTTTTGATTGCCAGGAGAAAGGGCTTTGGTTTGTGTTCGGGGCCTGTGGCTGGGAGTGGCCGGCTGGCTCCTGAAAATCCACATTTCAAAAGATGGTTCCCAGACCCAAGGTGGCACCAGTGCCGAGTCGGCCTGGTTTGATAGTACCAAGTGGCTCCTGCAATCTGCTATCCAAAGCGGAGCAGGCGAATTTTGTTTTCTAGGAAAAAGGGCCATGGTTTGTTTTTGGGGGCCAGTGGCTGGGAGTGGCTGGCTGGCTCCTGAAAATCCACAGTAGGCAGGATAGTTACAAGACCCATGGTGTCACCAGTGCTATATCAGGCTGGTTTATAGAACCAAGTGGCTCCAGCAATCTGCCACCCAGAAGCGGAGTTGGTGAGTTTTGTTTCCTGGGAACGTGGCCTTGGAGTGTGTTTGTGGGCCTGTGGCTGGGTGTGGCTGACTGGCTCCTGGAAATCCACGGCACGCAAGATAGTCTCCAGTCCAAAGCTGGCACCACTGCCAAGTCAGGCCGGTTTGATAGTACCAAGTTGCTCCTGCAATCTGCCATCCAGAAGCAGGGCAGGTGAGTTTTGTTTGCCAGGGAATGGGCCGTGGTTTCTGTTTGGGGGCCTGTGGCTGGGAGTGGCCGGCTGGCTCCTGAAAATCCACATTTTGCAGGATGGTTCCCAGACGCAAGGTGGAACAAGTGCCGAGTCGGGCTGGTTTGATAGAGCCAAGTGGCTCCTGCAATCTGCTATCGAAACGCCGACCAGGTGAATTTTGTTTTCGAGGAAAAAGGGCCGTGGTTTGAGTTTGGGGGCCTGTGGCCGGGAGTGGCTGGCTGGCTCCTGAAAATCCACGGTAGGCACGATAGTTCCCAGACCCAAGGTGTCACCAGTACTAAGTCAGGCTAGTTTGATAGTACCAAGTGGCTACTGCAATCTGCCAGCCAGAAGCGGAGCATATGAGTTTTGTTTGCCAGGGAAAAGGGCCGTGGTTTGTGTTCGGGGGCCTGTGGCTGGGAGTGGCCGGCTGGCTCCTGAAAATGCACGCCCCGCAGGAGGGTTCCCAGACTCAAGGAGGCACCAGTGCCGAGTCGGGCTGGTTTGATAGAGCCAAGTGGCTCCTGCAATCTGCCAGCCAGAAGCAGGGCAGGTGAGTTTTGTTTGCCAGGGAAAAGGGCCGTGCTTTATGTTTGGGGGCCTGTGGCTGGGAGTGGCCGGCTGGCTCCTAAAAATCCACGCCGCGCAGGATGGCTCCCAGACCCAAGGTGGAACCTGCGCCGAGTCCGGCTGGCTGATAGAGCCAAGGGGCTCCTGCAATCTGCCAGCCAGAAGCGGGGCAGGTGAGTTTTGTTTGTTAGGGAAAAGGGCCGTGGTTTGCGTTCGGTGGCCTATGGCTGGGAGTGGCTGGCTGGCTCCTGAAAATCCACGGAAGGCAGGATAGTTACAAGACCCAAGGTGTCACCAGTGCTATATCAGGCTGGTTTGATAGAACCAAGTGGCTTCTGCAATCTGCCACCCAGAAGCGGAGTAGGTGAGTTTTCTTTCCAGGGAACGTGGCCGTGGTGTGAGTTTGGGGGCCTGTGGCTGGGTGTGGCTGGCTTGCTCCTGGAAATCCACGGTACGCAAGATAGTCCCCAGTCCAAAGGTGGCACCACTGCCAAGTCAGGCTGGTTTGATAGTACCAAGTGGCTCCTGCAATCTGCCATCCAGAAGCAGGGCAGGTGAGTTTTGTTTGCCAGGGAATGGGCCGTGGTTTCTGTTTGGGGGCCTGTGGCTGGGAGTGGCCGGTTGGCTCCTGAAAATCCACATTTCGCAGGATGGTTCCCAGACGCAAGGTGGAACCAGTGCCGAGTCAGGCTGGTTTGATAGTACCAAGTGGCTCCTGCAATCTGCTATCGAAACGCCGACCAGGTGAATTTTGTTTTCGAGGAAAAAGGGCCGTGGTTTGAGTTTGGGGGCCTGTGGCCGGGAGTGGCTGGCTGGCTCCTGAAAATCCACGGTAGGCACGATAGTTCCCAGACCCAAGGTGTCACCAGTACTAAGTCAGGCTAGTTTGATAGTACCAAGTGGCTACTGCAATCTGCCATTCAGAAGCGGAGCATATGAGTTTTGTTTGCCAGGGAAAAGGGCCGTGGTTTGTGTTCGGCGCCCTGTGGCTGGGAGTGGCCGGCTGGCTCCTGAAAATCCCCGCCGCGCAGGATGGTTCCCAGACCCAAGGTGGCACCAGTGCCGAGTCGGGCTGGCAGACAGAGCCAAGTGGCTACTGCAATCTGCCAGCCAGAAGCCGGGTAGGTGAGTTTTGATTGCCAGGGAAAAGGGCCGTGGTTTGTGTTCAGGGGCCTGTGGCCGGGAGTGGCCGGCTGGCTCCTGAAAATCCACGATGCCCAGAATAGTTCCCAGACCCAAGGAGGCACCAGTGCCGAGTCGGGCTGGTTTGATAGAGCCAAGTGGCTCCTGCAATCTGCCAGCCAGAAGAAGGTCAGGTGAGTTTTGTTTGCCACGGAAAAGGGCTGTGGTTTCTGTTCAGGGGCCTGTGGCTGGGAGTGGCCGGCTGGCTCCTGAAAATCCACGCCGCGCAGGAGGGTTCCCAGACCCAAGGTGGCACCTGTGCCCAGTCGGGCTGGCTGATAGAGTCAAGTGGCTCCTGCAATCTGCCAGCCAGAAGCGGGGCAGGTGAGTTTTGTTTGCCAGGGAAAAACGGCCGTGGTTTTCACTCGGGGGCCAGCGGTTGGCAGTGGCCGGCTGGCTCCTGAAAATCCACGCTGCACAGGATGGCTCCCAAACCCAAGGCGGCACCAGTGCCGAGTCGGGCTGGTTTGATAGAGCCAAGTGGCTCCTGAAATCTGCCAGCCAGAATTCGGGCAGGTGAGTTTTGATTGCCAGGAGAAAGGGCTTTGGTTTGTGTTCGGGGCCTGTGGCTGGGAGTGGCCGGCTGGCTCCTGAAAATCCACATTTCAAAAGATGGTTCCCAGACCCAAGGTGGCACCAGTGCCGAGTCGGCCTGGTTTGATAGTACCAAGTGGCTCCTGCAATCTGCTATCCAAAGCGGAGCAGGCGAATTTTGTTTTCTAGGAAAAAGGGCCATGGTTTGTTTTTGGGGGCCAGTGGCTGGGAGTGGCTGGCTGGCTCCTGAAAATCCACAGTAGGCAGGATAGTTACAAGACCCATGGTGTCACCAGTGCTATATCAGGCTGGTTTATAGAACCAAGTGGCTCCAGCAATCTGCCACCCAGAAGCGGAGTTGGTGAGTTTTGTTTCCTGGGAACGTGGCCTTGGAGTGTGTTTGTGGGCCTGTGGCTGGGTGTGGCTGACTGGCTCCTGGAAATCCACGGCACGCAAGATAGTCTCCAGTCCAAAGCTGGCACCACTGCCAAGTCAGGCCGGTTTGATAGTACCAAGTTGCTCCTGCAATCTGCCATCCAGAAGCAGGGCAGGTGAGTTTTGTTTGCCAGGGAATGGGCCGTGGTTTCTGTTTGGGGGCCTGTGGCTGGGAGTGGCCGGCTGGCTCCTGAAAATCCACATTTTGCAGGATGGTTCCCAGACCCAAGGTGGAACAAGTGCCGAGTCGGGCTGGTTTGATAGAGCCAAGTGGCTCCTGCAATCTGCTATCGAAACGCCGACCAGGTGAATTTTGTTTTCGAGGAAAAAGGGCCGTGGTTTGAGTTTGGGGGCCTGTGGCCGGGAGTGGCTGGCTGGCTCCTGAAAATCCACGGTAGGCACGATAGTTCCCAGACCCAAGGTGTCACCAGTACTAAGTCAGGCTAGTTTGATTATACCAAGTGGCTACTGCAATCTGCCAGCCAGAAGCGGAGCATATGAGTTTTGTTTGCCAGGGAAAAGGGCTGTGGTTTGTGTTCGGGGGCCTGTGGCTGGGAGTGGCCGGCTGGCTCCTGAAAATGCACGCCCCGCAGGAGGGTTCCCAGACTCAAGGAGGCACCAGTGCCGAGTCGGGCTGGTTTGATAGAGCCAAGTGGCTCCTGCAATCTGCCAGCCAGAAGCAGGGCAGGTGAGTTTTGTTTGCCAGGGAAAAGGGCCGTGCTTTATGTTTGGGGGCCTGTGGCTGGGAGTGGCCGGCTGGCTCCTAAAAATCCACGCCGCGCAGGATGGCTCCCAGACCCAAGGTGGAACCTGCGCCGAGTCCGGCTGGCTGATAGAGCCAAGGGGCTCCTGCAATCTGCCAGCCAGAAGCGGGGCAGGTGAGTTTTGTTTGTTAGGGAAAAGGGCCGTGGTTTGCGTTCGGTGGCCTATGGCTGGGAGTGGCTGGCTGGCTCCTGAAAATCCACGGAAGGCAGGATAGTTACAAGACCCAAGGTGTCACCAGTGCTATATCAGGCTGGTTTGATAGAACCAAGTGGCTTCTGCAATCTGCCACCCAGAAGCGGAGTAGGTGAGTTTTCTTTCCAGGGAACGTGGCCGTGGTGTGAGTTTGGGGGCCTGTGGCTGGGTGTGGCTGGCTTGCTCCTGGAAATCCACGGTACGCAAGATAGTCCCCAGTCCAAAGGTGGCACCACTGCCAAGTCAGGCTGGTTTGATAGTACCAAGTGGCTCCTGCAATCTGCCATCCAGAAGCAGGGCAGGTGAGTTTTGTTTGCCAGGGAATGGGCCGTGGTTTCTGTTTGGGGGCCTGTGGCTGGGAGTGGCCGGCTGGCTCCTGAAAATCCACATTTCGCAGGATGGTTCCCAGACGCAAGGTGGAACCAGTGCCGAGTCAGGCTGGTTTGATAGTACCAAGTGGCTCCTGCAATCTGCTATCGAAACGCCGACCAGGTGAATTTTGTTTTCGAGGAAAAAGGGCCGTGGTTTGAGTTTGGGGGCCTGTGGCCGGGAGTGGCTGGCTGGCTCCTGAAAATCCACGGTAGGCACGATAGTTCCCAGACCCAAGGTGTCACCAGTACTAAGTCAGGCTAGTTTGATAGTACCAAGTGGCTACTGCAATCTGCCATTCAGAAGCGGAGCATATGAGTTTTGTTTGCCAGGGAAAAGGGCCGTGGTTTGTGTTCGGCGCCCTGTGGCTGGGAGTGGCCGGCTGGCTCCTGAAAATCCCCGCCGCGCAGGATGGTTCCCAGACCCAAGGTGGCACCAGTGCCGAGTCGGGCTGGCAGACAGAGCCAAGTGGCTACTGCAATCTGCCAGCCAGAAGCCGGGTAGGTGAGTTTTGATTGCCAGGGAAAAGGGCCGTGGTTTGTGTTCAGGGGCCTGTGGCCGGGAGTGGCCGGCTGGCTCCTGAAAATCCACGATGCCCAGAATAGTTCCCAGACCCAAGGAGGCACCAGTGCCGAGTCGGGCTGGTTTGATAGAGCCAAGTGGCTCCTGCAATCTGCCAGCCAGAAGAAGGTCAGGTGAGTTTTGTTTGCCACGGAAAAGGGCTGTGGTTTCTGTTCAGGGGCCTGTGGCTGGGAGTGGCCGGCTGGCTCCTGAAAATCCACGCCGCGCAGGAGGGTTCCCAGACCCAAGGTGGCACCTGTGCCCAGTCGGGCTGGCTGATAGAGTCAAGTGGCTCCTGCAATCTGCCAGCCAGAAGCGGGGCAGGTGAGTTTTGTTTGCCAGGGAAAAACGGCCGTGGTTTTCACTCGGGGGCCAGCGGCTGGCAGTGGCCGGCTGGCTCCTGAAAATCCACGCTGCACAGGATGGCTCCCAAACCCAAGGCGGCACCAGTGCCGAGTCGGGCTGGTTTGATAGAGCCAAGTGGCTCCTGAAATCTGCCAGCCAGAATTCGGGCAGGTGAGTTTTGATTGCCAGGAGAAAGGGCTTTGGTTTGTGTTCGGGGCCTGTGGCTGGGAGTGGCCGGCTGGCTCCTGAAAATCCACATTTCAAAAGATGGTTCCCAGACCCAAGGTGGCACCAGTGCCGAGTCGGCCTGGTTTGATAGTACCAAGTGGCTCCTGCAATCTGCTATCCAAAGCGGAGCAGGCGAATTTTGTTTTCTAGGAAAAAGGGCCATGGTTTGTTTTTGGGGGCCAGTGGCTGGGAGTGGCTGGCTGGCTCCTGAAAATCCACAGTAGGCAGGATAGTTACAAGACCCATGGTGTCACCAGTGCTATATCAGGCTGGTTTATAGAACCAAGTGGCTCCAGCAATCTGCCACCCAGAAGCGGAGTTGGTGAGTTTTGTTTCCTGGGAACGTGGCCTTGGAGTGTGTTTGTGGGCCTGTGGCTGGGTGTGGCTGACTGGCTCCTGGAAATCCACGGCACGCAAGATAGTCTCCAGTCCAAAGCTGGCACCACTGCCAAGTCAGGCCGGTTTGATAGTACCAAGTTGCTCCTGCAATCTGCCATCCAGAAGCAGGGCAGGTGAGTTTTGTTTGCCAGGGAATGGGCCGTGGTTTCTGTTTGGGGGCCTGTGGCTGGGAGTGGCCGGCTGGCTCCTGAAAATCCACATTTTGCAGGATGGTTCCCAGACCCAAGGTGGAACCAGTGCCGAGTCGGGCTGGTTTGATAGAGCCAAGTGGCTCCTGCAATCTGCTATCGAAACGCCGACCAGGTGAATTTTGTTATCGAGGAAAAAGGGCCGTGGTTTGAGTTTGGGGGCCAGTGGCCGGGAGTGGCTGGCTGGCTCCTGAAAATCCACGGTAGGCACGATAGTTCCCAGACCCAAGGTGTCACCAGTACTAAGTCAGGCTAGTTTGATAGTACCAAGTGGCTACTGCAATCTGCCAGCCAGAAGCGGAGCATATGAGTTTTGTTTGCCAGGGAAAAGGGCCGTGGTTTGTGTTCGGGGGCCTGTGGCTGGGAGTGGCCGGCTGGCTCCTGAAAATGCACGCCCCGCAGGAGGGTTCCCAGACTCAAGGAGGCACCAGTGCCGAGTCGGGCTGGTTTGATAGAGCCAAGTGGATCCTGCAATCTGCCAGCCAGAAGCAGGGCAGGTGAGTTTTGTTTGCCAGGGAAAAGGGCCGTGCTTTATGTTTGGGGGCCTGTGGCTGGGAGTGGCCGGCTGGCTCCTAAAAATCCACGCCGCGCAGGATGGCTCCCAGACCCAAGGTGGAACCTGCGCCGAGTCCGGCTGGCTGATAGAGCCAAGGGGCTCCTGCAATCTGCCAGCCAGAAGCGGGGCAGGTGAGTTTTGTTTGTTAGGGAAAAGGGCCGTGGTTTGCGTTCGGTGGCCTATGGCTGGGAGTGGCTGGCTGGCTCCTGAAAATCCACGGAAGGCAGGATAGTTACAAGACCCAAGGTGTCACCAGTGCTATATCAGGCTGGTTTGATAGAACCAAGTGGCTTCTGCAATCTGCCACCCAGAAGCGGAGTAGGTGAGTTTTCTTTCCAGGGAACGTGGCCGTGGTGTGAGTTTGGGGGCCTGTGGCTGGGTGTGGCTGGCTTGCTCCTGGAAATCCACGGTACGCAAGATAGTCCCCAGTCCAAAGGTGGCACCACTGCCAAGTCAGGCTGGTTTGATAGTACCAAGTGGCTCCTGCAATCTGCCATCCAGAAGCAGGGCAGGTGAGTTTTGTTTGCCAGGGAATGGGCCGTGGTTTCTGTTTGGGGGCCTGTGGCTGGGAGTGGCCGGCTGGCTCCTGAAAATCCACATTTCGCAGGATGGTTCCCAGACGCAAGGTGGAACCAGTGCCGAGTCAGGCTGGTTTGATAGTACCAAGTGGCTCCTGCAATCTGCTATCGAAACGCCGACCAGGTGAATTTTGTTTTCGAGGAAAAAGGGCCGTGGTTTGAGTTTGGGGGCCTGTGGCCGGGAGTGGCTGGCTGGCTCCTGAAAATCCACGGTAGGCACGATAGTTCCCAGACCCAAGGTGTCACCAGTACTAAGTCAGGCTAGTTTGATAGTACCAAGTGGCTACTGCAATCTGCCATTCAGAAGCGGAGCATATGAGTTTTGTTTGCCAGGGAAAAGGGCCGTGGTTTGTGTTCGGCGCCCTGTGGCTGGGAGTGGCCGGCTGGCTCCTGAAAATCCCCGCCGCGCAGGATGGTTCCTAGACCCAAGGTGGCACCAGTGCCGAGTCGGGGTGGCTGATAGAGCCAAGTGGCTCCTGCAATCTGCCAGCCAGAAGCCGGGCAGGTGAGTTTTGATTGCCAGGGAAAAGGGCCGTGGTTTCTGTTCAGGGGCCTGTGGCTGGGAGTGGCCGGCTGGCTCCTGAAAATCCACGCCGCGCAGGATGGTTCCCAGACCCAAGGTGGCACCTGTGCCCAGTCGGGCTGGCTGATAGAGTCAAGTGGCTCCTGCAATCTGCCAGCCAGAAGAAGGTCAGGTGAGTTTTGTTTGCCACGGAAAAGGGCTGTGGTTTCTGTTCAGGGGCCTGTGGCTGGGAGTGGCCGGCTGGCTCCTGAAAATCCACGCCGCGCAGGAGGGTTCCCAGACCCAAGGTGGCACCTGTGCCCAGTCGGGCTGGCTGATAGAGTCAAGTGGCTCCTGCAATCTGCCAGCCAGAAGCGGGGCAGGTGAGTTTTGTTTGCCAGGGAAAAACGGCCGTGGTTTTCACTCGGGGGCCAGCGGTTGGCAGTGGCCGGCTGGCTCCTGAAAATCCACGCTGCACAGGATGGCTCCCAAACCCAAGGCGGCACCAGTGCCGAGTCGGGCTGGTTTGATAGAGCCAAGTGGCTCCTGAAATCTGCCAGCCAGAATTCGGGCAGGTGAGTTTTGATTGCCAGGAGAAAGGGCTTTGGTTTGTGTTCGGGGCCTGTGGCTGGGAGTGGCCGGCTGGCTCCTGAAAATCCACATTTCAAAAGATGGTTCCCAGACCCAAGGTGGCACCAGTGCCGAGTCGGCCTGGTTTGATAGTACCAAGTGGCTCCTGCAATCTGCTATCCAAAGCGGAGCAGGCGAATTTTGTTTTCTAGGAAAAAGGGCCATGGTTTGTTTTTGGGGGCCAGTGGCTGGGAGTGGCTGGCTGGCTCCTGAAAATCCACAGTAGGCAGGATAGTTACAAGACCCATGGTGTCACCAGTGCTATATCAGGCTGGTTTATAGAACCAAGTGGCTCCAGCAATCTGCCACCCAGAAGCGGAGTTGGTGAGTTTTGTTTCCTGGGAACGTGGCCTTGGAGTGTGTTTGTGGGCCTGTGGCTGGGTGTGGCTGACTGGCTCCTGGAAATCCACGCCGCGCAGGATGGTTCCCAGACCCAAGGTGGCACCTGTGCCCAGTCGGGCTGGCTGATAGAGTCAAGTGGCTCCTGCAATCTGCCAGCCAGAAGCGGGGCAGGTGAGTTTTGTTTGCCAGGGAAAAACGGCCGTGGTTTTCACTCGGGGGCCAGCGGCTGGCAGTGGCCGGCTGGCTCCTGAAAATCCACGCTGCACAGGATGGCTCCCAAACCCAAGGTGTCACCAGTGCTAAATCAGGCTGGTTTGATAGAGCCAAGTGGCTCCTGAAATCTGCCAGCCAGAATTCGGGCAGGTGAGTTATGATTGCCAGGGAAAAGGGCCCTGGTTTGTGTTCAGGGGCCTGTGGCCGGGAGTGGCCGGCTGGCTCCTGAAAATCCACGCCGCGCAGGATGGTTCCCAGACCCAAGGTGGCACCTCTGCCGAGTCGGGCTGGCTGATAGAGGCAAGTGGCTCCTGCAATCTGCCAGCCAGAAGCAGGGCAGGTGAGTTTTGCTTGCCAGGAGAAAGGGCCCTGGTTTGTGTTCGGCGCCCTGTGGCTGGGAGTGGCCGGCTGGCTCCTGAAAATCCCCGCCGCGCAGGATAGTTCCCAGACCCAAGGTGGAACCAGTGCTGAGTCGGGGTGGTTTGATAGAGCCAAGTGGCTCCTGCAATCTGCCAGCCAGAAGCGGGGGAGATGAGTTTTGTTTGCCACGGAAAAGGGCTGTGGTTTGCGTTCGGGGGCCTGTGGCTGGGAGCGGCAATCTTCCTCTGGGAAATCCGCATTTTAAAAGATGGTTCCCAGACCCAAGGTGGCACCAGTGCCGAGTCGGGCTGGTTTGATATAGCCAAGTGGCTCCTGCAATCTCCCAGCCAGAAGCGGGGCAGTTGAGTTTTGTTTGCCGGGAAAAACGGCCGTGGTTTGAGTTCAGGGGCCTGTGGCCGGCAGTGGGCGGCTGGCTCCTGAAATTCCTTGATATGCAGGATGGTTCCCAGACCCAAAATGGCACCAGTGCCAAGTCGAGCTGGTTTGATAGAGCCAAGTAGCTGCTGCAATCCGCCCTCCAGAAACGGGGCAAGTGAGTTTTGTTTGCCAGGGAAAAGGGCCCTGGTTTGTGTTCGGGGGCCTGTGGCTGGGAGTGGCCGGCTGGCTCCTGAAAATCCACGCCGTCCAGGATGATTCCCAGACCCAAGGTGGCACCAGTGCGGGGTCGGGCTGGTTTGATAGAGCTAAGTGGCTCCTGCAATCTGCCAGCCAGAAGCGGGGCAGGTGAGTTTTGTTTGTCAGGATAAAGGGCCGTGGTTTCCGTTCGGGGGCCTGTGGCTGGGAGTGGCCGGCTGGCTCCTGAAAATCCACGCCGCGCACGATGGTTCCCAGACCCAAGGTGGCACCACTGCCAAATCAGGCTGCTTTGATAGTACCAAGTGGCTCCTGCAATCTGCCATCCAGAAGCAGGGCAGGTGAGTTTTGTTGGCTAGGAAAAAGGGCCGTGGTTTGTGTTTGGGGGCCAGTGGCTGGGAGTGCCTGGCTGGCTCCTGAAAATCCACAGTAGGAAGGATTGTTCGAAGACCCAAGGTGTAACCAGTGCCAAATCAGGCTGCGTTGATAGAACGAAGTGGCTCCTGCAATCAGACTGCCAGAAGCGGGGCAGGTGAGTTTAGTTTGCCAGGGAAAGGGCCGTGGTTTGTGTTTGGGGGCCTGTGTCTGGGAGTGGCCGGCTGGCTCCTGAAAATTCACGCTGCGCAGGATGGTTCCCAGACCCAAGGTGGCACCAGTGCCGAGTCGGGCTGGTTTGATAGAGCCAAGTGGCTCCTGCAATCTGCAGCCCAGAAGCAGGGCAGGTGAGTTTTGTTTGCCACAGAAAAGGGCCGTGGTTTGCGTTCGGGGGCCTGTGGCTGGGAGTGGCCGGCTGGCTCCTGAAAATCCACGCCGCGCACGATGGTTCCCAGACCCAAGGTGGCACCAGTGCCGAGTCAGGGTGGTTTGATAGAGCCAAGTGGCTCCTGCAATCTGCCAGCCAGAAGCAGGGCAGGTGAGTTTTGTTTGCCGGGAAAAACGGCCGTGGTTTGCGTTCGGGGGCCTGTGGCTGGGAGTGGCCGGCTTGCTCCTGAAAATCCACGCCGCGCACGATGGTTACCAGACCCAAGGGGCACCAGTGCCGAGTCAGGCTGGTTTTATAGAACCAAGTGGCTCCTGCAATCTGCTAGCCAGAAGCGGGGCAGGTGAGTTTTGTTTGTTAGGGAAAAGGGCCGTGGTTTGCGTTCGGGGGCCTATGGCTGGGAGTGGCTGGCTGGCTCCTGAAAATCCACGGTAGGCACGATAGTTCCCAGACCCAAGGTGTCACCAGTGCTAAATCAGGCTGGTTTGATAGAACCAAGTGGCTCCAGCAATCTGCCAGCCAGAAGCGGGGCAGGTAAGTTTTGTTTGCAAGGGAAAAGGGCCCTGGTTTGTGTTCGGCGCCCTGTGGCTGGGAGTGGCCGGCTGGCTCCTGAAAATCCACATTTCAAAAGATGGCTCCCAGACCCAAGGTGGCACCAGTGCCGAGTCGGGCTGGTTTGATACTACCAAGTGGCTCCTGCAATCTGCTATCCAAAAGCGGAGCAGGCGAATTTTGTTTCTAGGAAAAAGGGCCGTGGTTTGTGTTTGGGGGCCAGTGGCTGGGAGTGGCTGCCTGGCTCCTGAAAATCCACAGTAGGCAGGATAGTTACAAGACCCAAGGTGTCACCAGTGCTATATCAGGCTGGTTTGATAGAACCAAGTGGCTTCTGCAATCTGCCACCCAGAAGCGGAGTAGGTGAGTTTTGTTTCCAGGGAACGTGGCCGTGGTGTGTGTTTGGGGGCCTGTGGCTGGGTGTGGCTGACTGGCTCCTGGAAATCCACGGTACGCAAGATAGTCCCCAGTCCAAAGGTGGCACCACTGCCAAGTCAGGCTGGTTTGATAGTACCAAGTGGCTCCTGCAATCTGCCATCCAGAAGCAGGGCAGGTGAATTTTGTTTGCCAGGGAAAAGGGCCGTGGTTTCTGTTCGGGGGCCTGTGGTTGGGAGTGGCCGGCTGGCTCCTGAAAATCCACATTTCGAAGGATGGTTCCCAGACCCAAGGTGGAACCAGTGCCGAGTCGGGCTGGTTTGATAGTACCAAGTGACTCCTGCAATCTGCTATCGAAACGCCAACCAGGTGAATTTTGTTTTCGAGGAAAAAGGGCCGTGGTTTGAGTTTGGGGGCCTGTGGCCGGGAGTGGCTGGCTGGCTCCTGAAAATCCACGGTAGGCACGATAGTTCCCAGACCCAAGGTGTCACCAGTACTAAGTCAGGCTAGTTCGATAGTACCAAGTGGCTACTGCAATCTGCCAGCCAGAAGCGGAGCATATGAGTTTTGTTTGCCAGGGAAAAGGGCCGTGGTTTGTGTTCGGCGCCCTGTGGCTGGGAGTGGCCGGCTGGCTCCTGAAAATCCCCGCCGCGCAGGATGGTTCCCAGACCCAAGGTGGCACCAGTGCCGAGTCGGGCTGGCAGATAGAGCCAAGTGGCTCCTGCAATCTGCCAGCCAGAAGCCGGGTAGGTGAGTTTTGATTGCCAGGGAAAAGGGCCGTGGTTTGTGTTCAGGGGCCTGTGGCCGGGAGTGGCCGGCTGGCTCCTGAAAATCCACGCCGCGCACGATGGTTCCCAGACCCAAGGTGGCACCAGTGCCGAGTCGGGGTGGCTGATAGAGCCAAGTGGCTCCTGCAATCTGCCAGCCAGAAGCCGGGCAGGTGAGTTTTGATTGCCAGGGAAAAGGGCCGTGGTTTGTGTTCAGGGCCCTGTGGCCGGGAGTGGCCAGCTGGCTCCTGAAAATCCACGCCGCGCACGATGGTTCCCAAACCCAAGGGGGCCCCAGTGCCGAGTCGGGCTGGTTTCATAGAACCAAGTGGCTCTTGCAATCTGCCAGCCAGAAGCGGGGCAGGTGAGTTTTGTTTGCCAGGGAAAAGGGCTGTGGTTTGTGTTTGGGGGCCTGTGGCTGGGAGTGGCCAGCTGGCTCCTGAAAATCCACACTGCGCAGGATGGTTCCCAGACCCAAGGTGGAACCTGTGCCAAGTCGGGCTGGCTGATAGAGTCAAGTGGCTCCTGCAATCTGCCATCCAGAAGCAGGGCAGGTGATTTTTGTTTGCCAGGGAAAAGGGCCGTGGTTTGTGTTTGGGGCCCTGTGGCTGGGAGTGGCCGGCTGGCTCCTAAAAATCCACGCTGCGCAGGATGGTTCGCAGACCCAAGGTGGCACCTGTGCCCAGTCGGGCTGGCTGATAGAGCCAAGTGGCTCCTGCAATCTGCCAGCCAGAAGCGGGGCAGTTGAGTTTTTTTTGCCAGGAGAAAGGGCTTTGGTTTGTGTTCGGGGCCTGTGGCTGGGAGTGGCCGGTTGGCTCCTTAAAATCCACATTTCGCAGGATGGTTCCCAGACCCAAGGTGGAACCAGTGCCGAGTCGGGCTGGTTTGATAGTACCAAGTGGCTCCTGCAATCTGCTATCGAAACGCCGACCAGGTGAATTTTGTTTTCGAGGAAAAAGGGCCGTGGTTTGAGTTTGGGGGCCAGTGGCCGGGAGTGGCTGGCTGGCTCCTGAAAATCCACGGTAGGCACAATAGTTCCCAGACCCAAGGTGTCACCAGTACTAAGTCAGGCTAGTTTGATAGTACCAAGTGGCTACTGCAATCTGCCATTCAGAAGCGGAGCATATGAGTTTTGTTTGCCAGGGAAAAGGGCCGTGGTTTGTGTTCGGGGGCCTGGGGCTGGGAGTGGCCGGCTGGCTCCTGAAAATCCACGCCGTGCAGGAGGGTTCCCAGACTCAAGGTGGCACCAGTGCCGAGTCGGGCTGGTTTGATAGAGCCAAGTGGCTCCTGCAATCTGCCAGCCAGAAGCCGGGCAGGTGAGTTTTGATTGCCAGGGAAAAGGGCCGTGGTTTGAGTTCGGGGGCCTGTGGCTGGGAGTGGCCGGCTGGCTCCTGAAAATCCACAGTAGGCAGGATTGTTCGAAGACCCAATGTGTCACCAGTGCTAAATCAGGCTGGTTTGATAGAGCCAAGTGGCTCCTGCAATCTGCCAGCCAGAAGCGGGGGAGATGAGTTTTGTTTGCCAGGGAAAAGGGCCGTGGTTTGTGTTTGGGGGCCTGTGGCTGGGAGTGGCCGGCTGGCTCCTGAAAATCCACGCCGCGCAGGATGGTTCCCAGACCCAAGGTGGCACCTGTGCCGAGTCGGGCTGGTTTGATAGAGCCAAGTGGCTCCTGCAATCTGCCAGCCAAAAGCGGGGCAGCTGAGTTTTGTTTGCCAGGAAAAAGGGCCCTGGTTTGTGTTCGGGGGCCTGTGCTGGGAGTGGCCGGCTGGCTCCTGAAAATCCACATTTCAAAAGATGGTTCCCAGACCCAAGGTGGCACCAGTGCCAAGTCGGGCTGGTTTGATAGTACCAAGTGGCTCCTGCAATCTGCTATCCAAAAGCGGAGCAGGCGAATTTTGTTTGCTAGGAAAAAGGGCCGTGGTTTGTGTTTGGGGGCCAGTGGCTGGGAGTGGTTGGCTGGCTCCTGAAATTCCTTGATATGCAGGATGTTTCCCAGACCCAAAATGGCACCACTGCCAAGTCGAGCTGGTTTGACAGTGCCAAGTAGCTGCTGCAATCCGCCATCCAGAAACGGGGCAGGTGAGTCTTCTTCGCACAAGAAAAAGCTCCGAGGTTTGTGTTCAGGGGCCTGTGGCCGAGAGTGGCCAGCTGGCTCCTGTAATTCTTTGATATGCAGGATGGTTCCCAGACCGAAGGTGGCAACACTGCCAATTGGGCTCGTTTGACAGTTCCAAATTGCTCCTGTGCTCTGCCATCCAGAAGCGGGGCAGGTGAGCTTTGTTTGCAAGGGAAAAGGGCCCAGGTTTGGGTTCGGGGGCCTGTGGCCGAGAGTGGCCGGCTGGCTCTTGAAATTCTTTGAGATGCAGGATGGTTCCCAGACCCAAAGTGGCAACACTGCCAAGTTGGGCTGGTTTGGCAGTTCTAACTGGCTCCTGCAATCTGCCATCCAGAAGCGGGGCAGGTGAGTTTTGTTTGCCAGGAAAAAGGGCCAAGGTTTGCATTTGGCTCGCCCTTTCCTGCCACGAAAGTGTTGGGTGTGTGCGGTAGAGGATATCAGCTCATTTATGTGACCATGAGGGCCAAAATAAAATAAAATAAATATAAATAAATAGAAAATAAATTTTAATATATAAAAATAAGAAATAAATAAATAAAGTATATATATATAAAATAAAATGCAAATAGAAACTTTGTGGCTTCCACACTTACTCTCACAATGAACTCCAACTAGCTGGAAATGGCAGGATTCAAATACAGCTGTGCTGTGTGGGCCCTCACAAAGGAGGTATGATGTGTAGGACTCCATTGATATTAGAAGGCTTGTTAATTACTTTATTATACTATATTATTCTATACATCTAAAACTGAACCTGCCAAGCACTCAGCTCTGCACACCAACTGCACACACTGCACTGAATCTCGTGATTGTCACCCAACAGTTCAACACACACTCTTGGCACTGATAGGCCAAGGAAACAAAACACCACGACTTTGGGTAAACTATCTCCATGTTGCATTCCACTTTTGCACAAACACAGGCACAGCAAATTATAAGAATTGTGTTTTCTTTCTCTGATGTTCAGACAGTGTGAAACCCAGAAATATTCTTGGGATCAACTGTGCCTTGCTTTTCTCTCTGAAGAGAAATGTGAGGCTACATTCAAAAGTGCAGAAAAGCTCTGTCTTATGGACTGGCTTCCTGGGAGTGCCAAAAGTACCATCCTTCAATAAAAGGGAAAGGCCAGTGGTTGTTTTAACACATAAGATGAAATGATGTTTGGCAATTGTAGCTGCATCTCACCTCCAGAAGAAATTAAAATTGGAATGGTGTGATACAAAACACTTAAAACATCCTGAAAGGCCTTGAGAGAGGGATTTAATGAGGCAGTTTTTAACACCTGTGTGCACAACCCTGGGAGAACCACTTTACAGGAGCCCTTCTCTTGCCTTTTTTCTCCTATTTTAGCCTTATTGACAGAGGAAATGTAAAAGGATTTGAGCAGCAGGGTCAGAGGAAAGACCATGGCAGACTGGACAGAATATTTACAACAAGGAAAAAAGAAATCATAATCTCCACCACAAATGTACTCACTTTCCTCCATAAGCCTTTACTGAGTAGGCTATCAATCTCTTAGTGAATAAAACAAAAAAAAAACCTTTCTTCCCCACTCAGCATGCTCACAGCTCACATCACTCCTCTGCCCACCAAAGGGGCTTGATCTACACCAACTTTGCACACAGTTTTTAAGTAATTGCTAATTAATAGAGCTGCTTGTTGTGCCTTTAACAGGATCCAGGCACAACAATGTCCTCATGCAAACACTCACCTGCTGTCACTCCTGTTGTTCCACTATTTCTGAGCACACCTCGATATCTCAGATGGGATTGAGAGATCAGGCATAGACATGAGACAGTTTCAAAAGCAGCCTGGACTTGGTGTTGACACAAATTAGCTGTTTCAATGCCTGCCCCAGCATGCAGATTTCTCAACCATGACTCAAGGTACAAGGGCTGGGGACATGCAGGTCCTCTGGGGTGCTGGTTCTTCAGTCTTGAGTGAAAAAAGAAAGAAAAAAAACAAAAAACAAACCACACATAAAAAATTTTATTTATGGTCACACTTTGCTTAGACATTTTCAGAAAGTGCCTCTCACACTGGGGCTGATTTTTTGAATTTGGAGCAGTGCAAGGTTGTGTTCTCGGAACCATCTCCTTTGCCAGTGATGCTTTGGGCCGTTTGGTCTCCACAAGCCATGAAGACAACCACCACATCTCTCTGCGAGGGTGGAACATGCCCCATTTCCAGACAGGCTTTCCTCCCTGCCAAAAAGATGTGTGTGGCCATGCTTATTCCCAGACAGGAGGTCGGAAATGATGGGAGCAGGGTACAGCCTGCTCACACCCTCAAAAGCTGAGTGTTGTGGCACTGCTCCCTGTGGGGATGGAGGTGGCACCTTCTGTGTTTGCTGCTTTGCTTTAACGTGGCCATTGCCTGCCGGTGAGGGCTGCACGATGTCTGGGGGGGTCTCTGCTGGCCCATGGAACTTCCTGGGGAGATGGCTTGCCCAAAAAACCCAACACAGGACAGCTGGGCATGGCCCCTGTGGTGAAGGAGAGCCGTCCGCCCGTGCTCCAGCACAGGCTCCTCGCTGTCACCATTATGGATGGCAGGTGCCCAGCCTGCAGTGACCCTCAGCCACCTCCAGCCAGCAAATCCTTCCTGCCAGCTGCAGAAAATCCAGAGGGTGCATTCCTTGAAATCATACTTCAAGGAAGGGCTCAGGTATCGGATACAAGAACAAGTCAGAGGGGAAGGGACCAGGAAACTCCACCATGTGCTGGGCACCCGTGCTGGGCCAGGCTGCTGTGTCCTGGCTGCAGAGCAGGGACCAGCCCTGCCCAGCTCCAGGGCAGCTCTATCTCTGCCCCTCGGCCCCCTGTGACCAGTCCTTGCCCCTGGTGCCCCCGGGGCTGCCAGCAAGGCCCAGGCGCTGTGTGCTGCACTCGGGCTGGCACTGAAAGCTCCCGGCTGAGGCCGAGCCCGGGCCGGGCCTGCTGAGCCCACAGCACCTCCAGGGGAGCGGAGCCGCACAGCCACTCGCTGCTCTTCCAGTTTTCCATTCTTTTCTCATTTTCATCGACCCCAAGTCCCTACGTGCCGAAGCAGGGTGAGAAGACTGACACGATTTTTCCAAAGCCCCCGGCGAGCCGTGGGACCCGCAACCCAGGGCCCCGCCAGCTCCTGCCCCGGCAGGCCGGCCAGGCAGCGGCAGCTGCTCCCCCAGAGACGGGGAGAACAATAAGGAATACCAGATCTGCCGCAGGAATGCGGGAGATACCGTGGCGGGGGGCCCTGGGAGTCTGGGCAGAGCTTGCTCACGGCTTGGCCGCAGCCCAGGGGATGGCACTCGGACCGCGCTGTCCCCGGCCGCGGTGGCGGGGAATTCTCTGGAGATTATCGGAGGAAGCGCGGAGGATTCTGGGGGATGCGCGCGGATGCTCGGGAGATGCACGGGGAATGAGCGGGGGATGAGCGGGAGGTGCTCGAGGGGTGCTCGGGAGATTCTCGGGGGATGCGTGGCCCCCCGGGCGCCGGACAGCAGATGGCAGCCGGACACCGCCGCACGGACCCGCAGAGCCCGGGGAGTAGGGCCCTGCCCGGCAAGCTCCTAATTAATCACATGTGCGGATCCCGCCCGGGGAGGCAGAGCCGGGGATGCGCCACCGCCGGGCTTTCACCGCGGGCCGGCCCCACGCTCCGGGCCGCGTCACCCGTGTACGTGCAGCGCCACAGCGCTGCTGCCTCGCCGCAAACCCACACCCCACAGCGGCCAAAACGTCTGCCAAGGGCTGCGCTGGCCTCGGGGGAAGGCGGGAGAGGAGCGGGCAGATGTTGCCCGGGCTGCCGGCACAGCTGGGCACCGCAGCCCCGGGATTCGCCCAAAGCCGGGCGGCCGCGGTGCCCCCTCCATCCTGGGGACACGCTGGGCACCCGAGCTGCTCGGGGCACCGACAGCAGGGTCTGCACCCATCGCTGGCAAGGCCTGACGCGCCAATTAGGGAGTCATTACTCTGTTGAGTAATATTTTCCCTCAATGACTTAGGAACTTTAACCCAATTTTGAAATGTAGGGGAGGCTAAATTGGATTACCTTAGCTCAACTGCTCGTGTTATAAGCCCTTGAGAAGGGGGATTGGAGGGTTTTTTCCTCCAGAAAGCTTTTGTTGCCTCAAAAAATCCTTGTTTTTTTCTTAGCTCAGACACCAAGAAGGGGAGTTTTCAACTTCCAAAAATAAATCAAAGACACCACGATGCCTGCAGGGTATTTGTTTTTCCATAGGAACGTGAACCTGGTGGTTTAGTTTAAGGGAGGCTAAACTAACTCTCGCATTTTCTACATTCCTCTTTTTCCTGATAGATCAAGATTAACAGGTTTGAACTGTTGTTTTAATGAAAACCTACTGCTCCTGAGAGGGTTTCCTGTTTTAGAAAGATGATCTTTCAGAGCTACAAAATTCCAAACAATTTGACTTACTATCACCTTCATCAGGTCCCTTAACCTCCTTGTGCCTCTGCTGGGCACTGATGAAAGATGGGTGATCTTTACCCATTAAAAAAGTACACAGACATCTGCAAAACAGCAAACTGTCCCTGAAAGGAGGGCTCTTTAAGTGATACTCTGAACCTGTGTTTACCAGGTGCAAATCAGAGATTGCTGAGTGAGGCCTGGAAAGCCCAACTTACACCAGGGCACAATCAGAGCTCTGTGGCACCAGCTCTTGCAGTGTCACCTCCAGCTCCTCCACCTTTATTCCTGACTCCTGGCAGCCAGAAAACCTCCTTGGAGCTCTTGGGTAACAACCACAAATTGAAACAGCCTTTAGCCTCTAATTAACTGAAGTTAAATCACCACTCAGCTACCCCCAAAGTTTCATGGAAATTAGGCCAGCACTCCAGCCAAGCCCTCTTTTGTCATCTCTCATTCAAGCTGCTGCATCAATTCTAGGTAGGTTTTCCCCTCCCCTGTGTATGTGGAGCCCTGACAACGTGCTGGGGTAAATCTAAACATGACCAACCTCAACAATGCATCTCTGGAGAGTTTTCAAAGCTTAAGCTCTGCATCTCAGAGCAAGTTTGGGGGTAGGTGCAAATTCCTTGTTGAAGGTTCAAGTATTTGTTTTAAAGTCACAAATACATCAGGACTCCCTGAATAAATTTTTGGTCCAGGAAACTGAACTTCAGCTCCCAGTTTTGTTAATTCTGCAATTCAAAATGTTTTCTTTGCTGTTTTTTTTTCTTGACTTTTAAAGGCAATTAGGATTTTCCAACTGTTCTAACAATTTAGAAACTCTAATATGTAAAAACACTTTCTTGTGTTACAAAAGTTTCTCCAAATTTGTAAAATGCATTACAAAGGGGAGGGAGCTAGCCCCATGTATGCTGTTTGGGCTGCTTTTCTGGCAGAAAATGACCACTGGCAGCATTCAAGGCATGGAAAAAGGACTTATCACCCAGATCCTTCAAAGAGTCAAAACCGCCTTAGCTGGGCAAACCGGCCCTGATTTCTCAGCACTAATCCCTGGAGGTGCAGGTCTGCTGACGTCAGGGCTGCTGTGGTTATTGCAGGACTCACAGGCATTCAAACATTCTAGCTGCAAGTCCCAGCCCACTGCACACAGCATCTCTTCAAAAGCTTCTGACAGGGACATGGCCGGGATATGGGAATGTTGAGAGCTCTCCCCGCTCACCTGCTCCAACTGTGCAGCCAAGGGTTTTAGGGATCTTTGAAATTCACACCTCAAGTTGCTCTCCTGCTTTTCTGACTCAGAAATCCTCCTGGAAGACTGTTGCTTCCTGTCTGAGCTCCTCCTTTAAAGCCAGGTTTTCTGCCTGCTATCTGAAAGAAGCCTATAAAAAAGGAGAAGACAGCAAAGCTCAAGAAAGCTCTTATGTGACATGTAGAAGCTCACAGTTGCAACAGGAAGGAATGCACATGCCCATCAGGAAAATGGGAGACATTAATGATTTTCAAAGCTAGACTCTCACTTGTTATTTCTCTCTGGCTATTATTTTTTAAAGACTTGAGAATTCCTTTTATCAGGGAATGTTTCCTGAAAAGTTCTTGCAGAAAGAGCTTTTTTTAAAAATCTCTTTGCATTTCAGGTACATGAAGAACTTCATAACCTGTTCCCTGAGTACTGCTCAAGGGCAGGAGTAATTGGGATTTTGAGGGATGCTGAGACTTATCAGCTTGCTGGAGGAGCTGGAGCAGAGCCAGCAGCTGCGAGGAACCAGCCCTGTGCCCGTGGTGAGATGGCACATCCCTGCCCCACAGAGCTGCCAGGGAGCTGCTTCCTTCTGGATGAGAGCTGCACGTGGGCTCATTTTCTGCTTCCCCCCTGCAGTGCAGACATCCCCTGGGGTCCCAAAACTGCAGGATGAAAAACCCATCCTTCCTCCTGGCCCAGATCCTGGGCAGACATGTGCACATGCTTAGTGCTGAGCATGTGAGTAGCAACACCGATCTCCACGGAACAATCCACATGCTTGAGCCTCTGCACATTTGGGAGCGGGGGAGAGGAGGACACTGGGTTCTCTGCTTGCCTGTTTTACATACCACTCCTGGAGATCCCACCCAATCGAGAGCGGTGCAGCAGGGCGGCACTGAGCTGTACAGCTATTTTTATTTCCATCTCTCATGGCCTTGCTGAGACCTGCTACGAATTATCTGGGATATCACACCCCAGACGAGTCCAAACAACAGGTCTTGCTGCAGACTGTCTGTGTTCAGAGGGATGATTTAGTTGCTGCTTTCCCCCCACCCCGTCTTCTTCTTTATTCCCATTAGTGACACGTTGGCTGCAGAGAAAACTTATTCATGCTCTAGAAATGTAATATTTACTCAAAACAATTTTTATTTGGCTTGGCTTCTTCCCAGTGCCATAAAGTGATAGCCAACCCCAAGTGCTTACATAGACAACATGTGCGTCTGAGTCATATTTATGATCCCTGTTATAAAAAGCACACGACCTTGTTGTTTGGTGCAATAGGATGGGACTGAAGGCATCAGCACGTCTTGAGCATAGCCTGTCTCTGGAATTGCAGAAATTTGCCATGCTCCAAATTTAGACCTTGTGGGTGGGAGCTCGGTCAGGAGCCAACTTTTTATACCATTACATCACAGGAATTGAGGGCTTCGTGCCAAGGATCCAAGGAAATTAATAAAGAGCAGAGGCTGTCCAGCTGCTTGAATTTAAAGTCATGGCAGAGAGGTAATTATTAATAAATATGGCTTTATTCGGAACATCGTAATCTCGCCGCTCAAATTGAACATATCCCCTCTCTTTACTGCAGCTTACCGTTCTGTTAGAGCTTGCAAAGACAATAGGAGGGAATTGACTCCTGTGAGAGGGAGGCCTAGGGAAGCTGGGATCCTTCTCCACAGAGGCCAGGCTGCAGCAGTGGCTCTCAGCTGAGCACACGCGTTTGCCAGGGCATCGCTGATTCCCCACTGCGGGAGGGGGCTGGAACGTGCCGTGCCTTCTTCCAGTTAAAACACACAAGTCTTCCAATGGATCAAAGCCACAGACAGCTAATTAGAAGAGAAATTCAATTTGTTTGACCTCCCCATGCTGGGGCAGCCAGTGCAAGCTCAAATGTCACAGCCTCCAGGGAGCTGATGGTAAAGCACAGGGCTGCTTACCAAGAGGCACAAGGTGACCTGAGCAAACTTCCATCCTGTTTGGGATGCACTGTGTGTGCCCACAGCCCAGGCAGGGCTGGGCCCTGGGTGCAGAGTGTGGCTGGGGCTTGGGGAAGGGCCGTGCTGGTGCTGGGAGGGGATCACTGCCCCATGCCCCCACAGATTGTGGAGCCCAGCCTCACGCCGCTCTCAGGACCTCAAACGCACAGCACACACCACAGGCACCTTCCCAGCTCCAGCCCTCAGCCCCAGCAGGACAGGCTCTGCAGGAAAACACCTGGCTCTGCACACAGAAAGGGTCAGGGGTCCCAGTGCTTGGTCTGCATGCCAAGGGCTGAACACAGGCTTGCCATGAAGCACACAGCCAGGAGAATACAGCAGTGTCTGTGGAAAAGGGGCTCCCCTGATGCTCAAACCACAGAAATGTTGGTATGCAGCTTCAGAGATTTACAGCTTATGCTTGCCTCAAGGGTATGCAAAAGCTATGAATAATTTAAAATATGGCTCTGGGTTCTCTAGGAAGTTCCCCATTTCCATTTTACAGATAAACAAGCTGAGGTAGAGAGCAACTGAGAGCTGCTTCAGTGGAATGGTACTGTCAGCAAAGCAAACATTAAAGCTCCCAGGGAGATGCTCCTGCACCCAGATACCTCATCCTGCTTGCACATGTATTTCTTGCAGCAGCACATACCAAACAGCTTTATGCATCCATGCCTCACCAGGAGCCAGCACAGCAAAGACCTGCAGCTTCCAACAGCCCCTGCTTTTGTCTAAGCACACACACATGTAAAATATTTTAAAAATACTGTTTAAAACCCCTAACCAGCAGGTTTAAAAAAAAATTAAAAATAATCCCTTCAGCGGTGTGGTCACAGAGTGATAATTTCCACAATGGAAAGAAGACAGTCACTGATAGGGATAAAAAGCAGAAATCAAGTCAGTTCAACTCAGTGATCTCAGAGTCATAGAATAGTTTATGTTGTGAAGACCTCTAAGTCATTCCTCATTTCTTAAACGTGGTGTTTCTACCTGCAACACAGGCATGGACATGCAGGGGGTGTTACAAGAAGCCAGGCTGCTCTGTACTCAACAGGCTGTATTACTGGGTAAACCTCTTGTATTTTACCTAGAAAAATACAATGCCAACCACTCATTCCTGCCAGAGAACCCAGGGAGACATCCTGACCCCTGATCAATGTTATGTATTTTTTCTCCCAGTGTATTCCTGCTTATGCTGGACTGTGTATTTCATGTTTTTGTGAACAGCTGTGAACATCTAAAGATTAAAATCCTCAGGTTTATTAAACATCTCACTTATGGTCAGGAGAAGCCCTCCTGTGATGCCTGACTCAAAGAGAGAAGCTGGGACACTGCAGTGGGTGAGGAGAGCCTTTGGATGCTGCTTCCCTGTGGCATGGAAGACCTCTCTGGGCTCTTTCTGGAAACCTGGAGTTGGACTGGCTCCTGGAGCTGGCTTGTGCATGCTGAGAGCATCTCACATGCCTCTGAAGCACTTTCCCACCTCAACAGTAGCATGAGGAGACTTTGAGGAGGGACAATGCAGGGTTTTCCTCGGCTGCTAAAAATACCTGGAATACAGGACAGGAAAGGATGAATGTACTACGGTGATTGGATAACTTGCAGAGAAATTAAAAAAAAAATTATTGAGGCAGAAAACACCCCAAAAAGATACCTCACACCAGATATTTACCAGAGCAAAAAGGCAAAGGAGTTTTTATTTCCAACATGAGTGCCCCAAGTAGGTTCAGGTTGAGGAGTGAAGTAGCCATTTTACCTGCAGTCTTATGTTTGGTACCCCAAAGCTTTTTGGTGTGCGGTCCTCTTGCATGAGAGAGTCTACAATGGCAATGCCACTGTTCCTTCCACACGTGGGTAAAGGTGGAAGAAAAAAGTCAGCAGAATGAGCACTCTAAAGGGTACCTCCAGAAGCTGGGAATGCCTACCTGTCAGAGCCAGGCAGGGATGCCTATTGTCCCCAGCCCTTCCTTTCAGATTTTGCAGGACAGTAACCTGAGCACTGCATTAGATAAGCAATTGTAATTAGCAACTACAAGCAATTACAAGTGATTCCATGGAAATAGCTGAAGTGCTTCAAGCTATAGCCCAACAAATTTCTAACCCATGTCCAATCTCCAACTCTCTTCCCAATGAAGTCAGAAGCAATCCCTTCTTCCCATCTACAGTTCCTAGAAATGCAGTGAGCATTTAAAATTGTGGACTCCTTTCCCGTTCTTATAACAGGGCAAGAGTCAGATTTCCAAAATGCTACTCATGCTGCATGGAAACTTCCTTCCCAGAAGTCCCCTTGTTTCTACAGACAATCCCTTATTTCACTGCTAGCTCTAGATACAGCCAAGCATCATCCTATTTAAAAGTCATCTTCCAACAGCAGCAGCAATGAACACATTTGGCCAGCAAATTCACCTTCTGCAGTCACGGAGCTGGACTCACAACCTGCTTTATCTCCTGACAGTGTAGCTGTAAAACCAACTCCAACTGGTAGCAGAGAAATATATAAAACATGGAGAAGGGTTTTATGAGAAGGTGGGTTTGTGGCTTCTTATTTTGACTCGTTTCCATGAGATTCTTAAAAGTCTCAAGCCCTGGAATTAAGGAACCTTGCTTGAGCCTTATTTTCCAGCAGTTTCTTTAAAAGATGAGTCATTTGGAAAGCACGGGAAGCATCAGAGTAATTGCTTTGATGTCTTTTATGGAAATTTGGGATGGATTTGAAAGAAATGAGGGAAGTGCTGTTATTTCCTCTTGGAATGGCAGGCTGACATGACTGGTGCTGTTATACAACCAAGCGAGCAAACAGCAGCGCACACGCGAGCCCAGCAGCGGCCGAGGAGCTCGTCCTCCTGATCAGGTTTGGGTCTGCATGCTGATGGACTCAGCAAACAAACACTCATGTTTATTGTAGCAGAATGAACAGAATGTACCACAGAGATGATGACTCACTTTTCCATAGGATGCCTGTCTGTTCTCCGGATTTGGAGAAGGAAATGTTGCACCTCTCGCTTACAGTTTGTTTGACAAAGCTTTAATGAGCCTGTCCCAGCGAGCTGTGGCCCTGCCACATAAAACCTGATTCATTTGCCTCTGTGAAAATAAGCGTGGCTTTTGACAGGACACCCTGCACTAGGCCCTACTAAATTAGCCAGCCAGACTCACTCACAGGTGGTTTGAGTCTGGAGTGCTTTCTGAAACAAAAGTATGCAGCCAGCCTCAGCAGCATGTCGGCTGTTTTCCCTTGGGTGACAGGCTGTCCTGCTGCATCCAAAGTATCACTCCTCCTCCTCCTCCTCCTCCTCCTCCTCCTCCTCCTCCTCCTCCTCCTCCTCCTCCTCCTCTTCCTCTGTGGGACAGAGTCTGCCTTTCAAACTGGGCCTCTAAAATCACAGTTTTCTGTAAGAAGAGGGTTTGTTGAAAGCATAGTTTGGGGAAGGGGCAATGAAGAAATGATCACATTTTTATTTCAAAACATGTAAAACTCAAAAAAAAAAAAGCTGCCTATTAATTCACAGGAAATTCTGATTAAAGTAGGTGTCCTTACAAGACCCTCCTGCAAGAAATTCAAATGAAGGGAAGGGGAGGGAAAGAGATTTTAAAGTAAACAAGTGAGAAGAGCCAGGGAAAACAAGAGCAATGAGCAGAGTCTTAGGTGGCTGACTAAGTGGGACAAGGAGCCGCTGTGGGACAAGGAGCCGCTGGCGTTTACAGTAGTCAAGAAGTCTCCAGAGTTTGTGACTCTAACCACAAGTTGCTTAACAATACTGTATGATCCTTCTCCTTCACATCCAGCCCCAGCCGTGCTGGTAAATCCCTCTCTGAGTCAAGAGGGGGAATGCAGGTGCAGGGTGGTGGCGTTGGACAAAGGAGCAGGAGGAGGACTGGCAGAAGGGGCATTTCACTGCCCCCTGAATTACAGGAGTCATGATGAGAAAAGACAGCTCCTGGCTCAGGTCTCAGGCCCTGGATAGGAGGCTGGTGAGTAAGAAGTTTGGGATTGAGGGGCTGCCCTGTGGTGCAGACAGGGCCACGTATAGCTAGAAAGAATTTTTTCCCCCTGAAGTCAGTGAAGGCCTTCCAGTGCCAGAAGAGAGTCAGGAGAAAAGAGAAGTGTTGTGTTTGTCCCTTCCCAGCGACGGATGCAGGAGAGCAGAGGATCCACTAGCCAAGAGATGAACGTGAACTGGCACTTCAGAGACCAACTTGTTGCTATGGCTTTCTACCAGGCATTGAAAGTTACTGTGAAAAGCACCCTTGATTCATGTTTGTGATGGAGATTAACCTTAACTGAGATTCTGCAAGTTAGAAAACCATTTCAGATTAAGAAATGAAATATTCCCCAGGCTAAAGATTGCTCAGGCTATATATCTCATCCCTATGGGAATTTGCAAGGATCTGCAAATACATTGTTTTAAAGCTACCAGCTGCAAGAATGGAGAAATTAAGTGAATGACAGAAAAGCAAACCCTAAAATAGTCACCATTAACCCCAGGAGGGCTGGGGGTGTGTTGAGCTGTGGTTTTCTGTGCTCGGTAGCAATGTGTCATCATAAAGAGCCTGCATTTAGCAGCAGAACAATGCTGTGCATGCTGTCACCTTCCCAGGGGCTCACTGTGCAACAGCTTCTCCAAACTGCTCCATTTCCACTGCTGAAGCAGCTCGTTAAACAAAAATATCCTCATACAGCTGGGAATTATAAAACTCTGCAAGAGCCTGTGATGCCAAGGACCTTTATTTGGAGGCACACCTCTGTTCCCAGTGCTTTGGAAGCTGGCCTTTTCCAAAAATCTTTCTATAGATGCTCAAGAAAGGATGGATATGGCCACAGTCCATTCAGCATGAGTGATTATATCTTAAAGGGATATTCCCTCTCTTCAAAAATTCCAATTCTTCTTAAAAATTCTAACCCATCTTTGTGATGGGAGAAAAAAAAAAACATCACAAAAGAACCAGCCCTTGTGCCTATGTCAGTGTCTTAGCTGTATACATCTAAACATTCCATTGTAAGCTAAGATTATCTTGCCTCCTGCCCACTGAGACATGTGGGTTTGGCTTTATAAGACTCATAACTGGCCTGCTTGAACCCTGTCCAGCAAGTTTTCATCTAAATTGATTAGGACTTGGAACGTATTTTCTTGGACAAATTGTGTTCTAATGAATAGAACACTCCCTCCCAGCTGTCCTGCCAGAAAGCCAAGATTTTTTCTGTCTAAAAATCATCCCAAAGTGACCCTTAGATAAAGTTCAGAATCCGTTTTCATTTTTTTAATTAAGAAAAGGTTTGCTTAATTCCATTCCATACATCTCAGCGCTAGGCAGCTGACACACGATTCCCCCTGAACATTTTATTTTAAAGAATTCGGTTGTGATGTCAGGTCTGCCACAGACAATACATTTCTAAACACACTGTTTACATTAAACACAAAGCATGAGGATGGTTTCATCAGGAGGAAAAGCCTCTCTCACTCCCCTACCTATAGATGGCACATAGAGCAAACTCAATGCCGGCTATATTCCCCACAAGATAAATTAAACATTAATGAAGACAAACAGGGAATGTCACTATAAAACCTCACCCAAGCACCAGATATTTCCACAGTGCCCTTCTCCAGGGACAAGGCTCCCCAAGAGACTCCTCCTCCCCCCCAGTAAGTACCTTCATGAGCTCACCTTCCAGTCCAATGGCTGGGAATTCCTGCCATCAATTATTGCTGGCCAAATGAAGACAGCACTTCCCCTGGCCACTCTGGGGTAAAAGCTGTCCCAGTAAGGATAAATGCACCTTTTCTTTTTAGCATTTTGCTCCATAGCTAATCTCCCAGATGTCCCAGCTTGAAACCTCAGTAAATGTTTGTGTTATGATTAGCCCATCTGGAATTTTTATTCTACGACCACTCTCATGGTAGAGAAGGAGGATTTCATTCAACCCAGAATACTCAGGGGACATCCATGGTTACATCATATTCCTTATCTCCCAGCAAGAGTATTTCTAGGAACCAGGAGTACAATTTGAGACAAGATCAGACCCTTTCTACTCTTGCAAAAGATGGTTCTGACCCATATGGAAATAATGTGTCTTCACCATGTTTTCAGGACTTAACTGACACGTGGCACTCAGAAATTAAATATGTATGCAGGAATTTAAAGGAACCAGTCTTTCAAGAAACACAACTTCCTAAGTCTTTAAACATTGGATAAATCTTTAATAAGACAGGAAACTGAGGCAAAGTCACTTCTCCTCAGTCTTGAATGGAATTTGGCTACTTCAGCTACCACCTATTCTCAGAGAAAAGCAAGTAAATCACAATAAATTGCTCTGCTGCAAAAGGAATGAGTATCATGGTACTGCTTATGGAAAATGGTCCATAAAAAACAAGGACATGCTGAGCTTCAGAAATTTACCTGGAATTCCCTGGAGAAGATGGTAGCTGCTGCAGTTATTCTCCAGTGCCTTTACTGAAGGCTGGTGCAGTCACATCAACATGATTAGTCAATATGCATCATTAGATACAAAGATCTTAATTAAGCTTTTAAGCTGCTTTGAGAGACTGATTCAGAGAAATATGATGCACCTCTTCTGGAGTCCGTGTCATCTTTGGCTGTGTGTGAAGAAAACTGGGTACATCTGCAGCCATTAATTTGAACCCCATTTTTTTAAAATTTCTGTGTGCTCTTGAACCATCAGAACCTAAATATAATGACAGGGAGTGAACACGAACAAGATTTGCTAACACTTTATCACACTGTATTCTGCAGCCTGCTATTGTCTGGAGATGTGGTCATAATGTGCAGATTATACAGCATTAAACCCTCCTGAAAGCACAGACAGCAAATATGATATAATCTTGCTCGGAGCAATTATCTTTAAACACAAGAGCAGCTTCAGCACTCACTGGAGAGTGTCAACCAACGTTATGGGCCCAAGGCAAAACCATGACCAGCTGCCAAGAAACATCCTCCTTAGCCTTTGTTAGAGTTTGCCTTTTTAAAGTCATTGTGCAGCATAATTAGGTTGGTAACATGCAGATGAGAAAGTGGAAAAAATGTGAAGACATAGGGAGGTGAAATGCTAAAGCACTGAAAGATGTCACCTCCTCTGTGAAATGCTTATATTGTGAAATAAAAAGAGAAGAAAGAACGAGTCATTTCAGGATAAGTCTGGAGTGAGAGATAAGAAGATTGCAATCTTCTGGTAGTCTCTCACAAACCTTTTTATTTGCATTCTACATCACAAGGGCTGAGTATGAGCACAAAGCAAAGGGGCAAGAGGGAGAGAACAGACAAGATGAACTGCAGCCTAAGAAATGGGATTTCAAGACATGGTGGCCCTTTCAAGGTCCTGAGAACTTGATCCACATGTTCTCTGAAATGGCAGCAACAAGAGCTGAGGGCTTGATTGAGCCCAAGTCATCAGAGAATGAATAACTTGGAGATCATGAATGCACAATGGAATAGAAAAGCAGAAGAGGGAGCAGAACTTGAGTCAACCCTTGTGATCACCCTCTGGTATCTCCTGTGTGCTAAAGCTGATCACAGGCTTTAAGTCTTTTTTGGTTGTGCTCCAGCTTGTTAAACACGCTCATCTCCTCTCTGTTTATATATTTTGCAGTGTGGGATGTGTGAGTATTTTCATGACATTATTTAAAGCTTTTAAGCAGAGATAGACAAAAACATTTAGACAGAGACAGCAAACTGTTTCTGGAGTTGAAGAGGACATTTCAGGCCAGATCCCATGTCCAGGTTAGGTCCCCCTTGCACCATTTCCAGTCTTGGGGAGCAGCTGGGAATTTCCTGATCCTGAGGTGACCCACAGGTGGCACAAGGCCAGTCAAAGCCAGACTTGTGCTGCCTGCTCCCCGCTGGGAAAACAGGGGCTCCCCCAATCCCTGGTGATAGGAGGGGACAACAGGCATCCACTGCTGCTGTCCCTGGCTGGGAGCTCAGCAGGCTGAAGTTCCAAAGCTCACACAATCATTTCTTGCCCTCAGCTCTGCTAGGAGCTGCTGCAGTGTGGTTTGAAGCACAGGAACTGAAAAGGAGAGAGCAGTGAGCTGCTCCCAGGGTTTGTGCATCAAACAGAGGGGTTTGCCCTGGCTTGTGCTCCTGCTTGACTCAAAGGCTGGCATGGAGTGGCCTCCCTTTTACAGACAGACAGGCAGGAGACTGGCAGCAAGACCAGGCATTGCATTCCCTTTAACCCTACAGCAATTAATCAGCACCCAGGATTGCCAACATCCCCAAGCAGCCCTGGCTCAGGCTGCATTTCCACTATGCTTAAATCACTTCTGCCCAGGGACTCAGTCTCCAAAAAAAGTCCCTAAAACTAGGTGCTGGACACCAGATACACCACATACACTAGATAGAAGCTCGTGGTAGATGGTGTTTTGCACGACCCATCCCTGCTAAGGGACTGCACATTTGTACCTGTGTGCCTGGATGGAGGGACAGAAGGATACAGGAAAGGCACAATACAGCATGATACTGAATAAGCCAAAATGTGACTGCTAGAAAAGCAGAACAGAGAACCAAGGAGAGATGGGAATGGACTAGAAAGATCAGAATTATGGGCAAATTAATGAACCAGCAGTACTGGAAATGGCAAAAAGCTCTCAGACCTTCATCTCTTACAAGGAACAATGAAAATATCCTAATTTCTGGCAATTTTGATGGAAATAGAGTTATGCAACACTGATATTGTTCACAGTGATTTAATTAAGGGTCTGTCAACACAGTCAAGCCTAATTAACCTGGTATTTAGCCTTTTATAGGAGACAGTTATAAAAATGCGCCCTTCAGAGAAGCCCAGCATTCTAGAAATGGCCCCAGCCCTAGAAGGGTCACCTTTTTGTCACAGCAGGATCTTGAGGCCATCCTACTAAGGTGCTAAGATATCTCTGAAAAGTTTACAAGTTCATGCTGCATTCCTTGCCTAGACAGTCCTCTCCTTGCAGTTTGGGAATCTGGGGTGTCTGAGGAATGCAGAGTCAGGCATCCTGGCAGCATCCCATCATCAAAATTATTTCACAGAGAATTAATCACAAACCTTGACACTTCTTGTCATGTGAGATTCAAATCTCTGCCTTTCCATGCTCATTACAGCTCAGCAAATGCAAAGACTAGACAATGGACTTGCACCACTCTGAACATTTTGGTTTCTGGGCTGGATAGTGACAAAAGCAGTTCACTATGTGGAGGAACAGGGTCCTCTGGCTGTCAGCAAGAGCCAATGGGTAGAGCATGCCACAAAGCTCAGCTGCTGTCATGTACAGCCCTATTCACTGGGGCCACAGCACCTCTAGCACTGCCTTCTGCAGCTGTGGGACAGGCCTTTCTCCTTGCCTTGTGGCAGCAAGCACACAGCAGCCTGGAGGCACCTGTGACATCAGTCAGGTCTCTAGTGGGCTCTCTCGGAGGGTATTATAGATAAGATTCAAATAGAGGCTGAAAAATTAATATAAATGAGAGTAACAACCAATACTCCCAGAAAATCCCATGTTCTGCAACTGTTATTGCTTCATCAGTGACAGGAAAGAACAGTGTTCTAAAATAGCAGTTCACTTAATTGAATTTCCCTTAAGGCACAGAAAATGAGCTTCCATGAAGTGGTATCAATTGTTCAACAATAACATGTTCTCCCAGCTGAAAACTGGGTTAGGAATTTGTATTGTATTTTCACAAAACATAATTCCTAGCCCAGTTTCTTCCTCCTCCTTGAGATAACCAGGCAGATTCCACCTCAGTGATCACTGAGTTAGACTATGTGGGTCAGACAATGTGTAACCAAGCTTCTCCACACTCCTCCTTAACAAAGCCCTGCTGGATCCACCACAGGGCTTTGGCTGCACAAAGCCATTAAAGGAGCTCTTTGTTTAAACACCGTTGTATTTAAGTGTTTTTTTTTTTTTTTTTTTTTAAATACCTCTGCATCTTTATCCTCTGTGGTGGGGCGTGAGGTTCACGACTGTGTCAAGCCCAGGTGAGATCAGCTGCACACAGGACTCACATTCCTGTCCCTCCTGGGTTAGAAGGCAGGCAGAACTGTACACCTCAGGGTGCTGAAAAATACAAAGGAACACTCAAAAGCTACAGAGCAATGAGGACTCACCTTTTTCTGGTAATACAGAAAGTGTTAACAACCAACACTCACATATTTATGTGTGAAATATTATCTTTCTGAAAGTTTGTCATAAATGTGGCTCAGAACACAGGGATGGCCACGCTTTCCAAATCTGCGCAGCAGGAAGAATATTTCCTAGGGAATAAGGTCAAAATATTAGCATTCAACTGAATCAGTGTGGGCCAAATTAATGAAGTTACTGCTCCATCACAGACTTCCATGGGTGAAACCCAAGAAAGTGGTTGTATCAACAGCACTTCAATCCATGGCACTGGTCAGCAGGACACAAAACCCAACCTCCAGTTTCAAAGTTTCATTCAGCTTTGGCACAGAAAGGTTAACTGGTGTTTAAACAATGCTTCTGAACAGATAATGTGAATTAAATGTTTGCATTCAAATCTCATTACACAGTGCAATAAGTTTGCTTTCTCTACAAACACTGAGCATCTGGTGTGGACCACAAAGCTGGGGGGCAGACGCTAATGAGTAATAGTTCAATCCATGGATCCTTCTAAAACTAAAGGCAAGGAGGGAAGAGTGTTTGCCATCTCCAGACTGTGTGTGTGTCTGCCTCTAAGTTTCCTCTTATTCTCCAGGGGTTTGCAAAATTATGTGTTTAAATATTCATTATCGTTCTACTCTAACACTGCTAAAAACTCCTTTTTCAAGCCCAAGGGTGACATAGTGGATGAAAATTATATTCCATAAAAACAGTCTTGCAGCAGAACTGGGTAAGTCAAATGCCCTGATGAGAAGGGAAGCAGCTAAATCATCCATTCAAATGGGAAATGTTGACAGTCCCTTAACCAGAGCAGCTCTGCAATACAGAGAGGTGTGCAATTTGGCTTTGTGAAGCAGACATCATGGAGCTATTTATCCTGTCCTCAGGCTGAGCAGGAAGTTTATTAAGCTGGCCTGCTGCTGGACATTTCACCTGGCTGCTGTGTTTGCTGTCAGAATGCAGAGCTGGATGGGCCCTTCCTGCCCTGACGTCATGCACGGCCATGAGGAGGATTTCTCCACGAGCCTAGGACCTATTCCTCTGACCCCAGGAGCACATTGGATGCTGTGCATCCAATTCCTGACAGGAATGCTTCATTTTGCTCTTGAGCAACCATTTCTGAGCAAGCCAAGAGCAGAATCCAGCTTTTCTTGGCTGAAGGAATTGGGATGTCCCAAAATGGGGCTTTTTAAACAGATGAGTGAAAAAGCAGAGAGCCCAAAGGACCATTGCTCTCCAAAGAAAATCATACAAATCAACAAGGAAAAATTCCTCTCCATAGTTAGGCTTTCCACGATGGTCAAACAGCTGTTAGCTGTTGGGCTCAGCTCTGCTCCAGCAGAGCCCTGAGCATCCACTGCACTGTCTGAGCAAAACCCCAGGGGACACAGCCAGCTCCCTGGGCTGCCTGTGGCAGAGGCTGAACAAATCCACTCTGAGAGAGCCCTAGGCTTCCTGTGGGTCATGCCTTGCTCAGACCACTGCTCCTTGCACATCCCTTCCTGCCAGCCCAGCACCCTCCTCCCCTGGGCTGGGCTTCCTTCAGCCAGGATGGGCTGAGCTGTGGCTTCCTGCCCTGCCAAAGGGGTGTCACAGCTGCTGGGGACATTTGTGCTGCCTCTGGCTGCTCTGGCAGGCTGAAAGCTGCAAATGTGGCACTGCTTGCCATGCAGGGCAGCTCTTTCCTTCCCCCAGGCCCAGGATGGTCATGGGGTGTTGGACAATGGTCGGGAGCACAGCATTGCACCCACCTGAGGGCCAGGGAAGAGAATGGGGGTGATGACCAAGCTTTTCACACTTCATGTGGCGAGCCACCAAATACCCCTGCAAATGCATCAGTGACAACAAGGGAGCCCATGTTCTGTAGTTTTTCTGAGCACGACCATCCCCTACTCACCAGGACAGGCTGTGGGGCAGAATTGATTTTTTCCCATTTCATTTGCTCTCCAGAAATAACTAGCAGGTCAATATCGATCCCAAATTATTTCCCTTTACCCTGATGAAAGTTTTCTCTTCAGAGCAAACAGTGTTGTTTTCAGGCTGCTCTTAACACCTCCCAACACACATGTAAAATTGGGCTGAATTTAGCCAGTGGACATCTTTTCAAAGAGATAATTAGAAAGATGAGCTGTTTTCAGCTAAAACAGTTCAAAATACACTAGGTACTTTGTCCAAAGAATCCCTCCCAGATTTACAGCAGGCCAACTGGATTCATCAACTGCTCATAGGCAAGTAATCAAAGAGATTTAAAATAGGAAACATTTTCTCCTCTGTTTGTGCTGGGGTTTTTTTTCAAAATCAGATGGCAGATACAACATCAACAATGTTATATTTATATGTTTTTCTATTACATATATAAAATATGTAATTTATACAAATGTATAAAGGCCCTTCCCTGGCACTTTCTAGCAGCCTGCAGAAGGTCATTCAGGAGGTAGGCATTTTTGGAAATATGAGTAGAAACACACTGATGCAAAGCACACCAATATTTTTGGCTTGTTCTGAACAGAGAAACTTTACCAGCTATAAATATTTCCAGAAGGCTGGATATCTCCTGAGATGGAGCATTGCATCTCTTCACTTCCAGGTCAGCATGGTGCAAGCAGGCAAACCCCAGCATCTGCACAGGCACGTGAGCCCAAGTCCACCCCTCACTACCCCTTTGTGGCCTGATGCTGCTGTAATTATTCCTTTTGTTTCTGCACCCTGCCTGCTTGGCTCTGCATCTTGCTGAGCCTCAGGGCTGCCACAAAGCTCAGCTCCAGTGGGTGTCACTGAGCCCAGCCTCCTGCTTGAAGCAGGGCTGACACCAACACCAGAGCAGAGCCACAGGTTCTGCTGCTCTCCCTGTCACCACCAGGAGGTTTTGGCATAAAACTCACACCAATATTCAATCTTCAGCCCTGCTTGAACTGGTGAGCACTCCAAGGACCACTTGAGTCTTTGCAGTCCTGACAGAGGACAGGAATTCCCTCCTCTGAAGAAAACAGCGTGGAATGAAGGTCCTCAGCTACAAAGAAGTGGGTATTGCTTCACCAAGCCTGACAACATTATGAATTTTTACAAACTGTAAAAACAACCATATTCCAAGCTTTGGAATGAGAAGAAAAGCTAACTTTGTTATAATTACATTTTATTTAGACTTCTTTTTCATACATGAGAGCTGGGGTTGAAAGCACTTATTACAAAGTACAGAGGAACTTAAAACATGCTCTTATTTAAACCAGCCTCCATCACTCTTGCTCAAAATAAATACACAACAGAGATAAAGTTTTAGTATAACTGGACAATGCTTTCTAAATTGCTTTCCTGTCTGTTCCCTTTCCAGAGGATTAACATCCACCTGTTTAACCTGTGCTGGCAGGAGGGGACAGGGAGGGTAAGGCTGCCCAGGACTCCACTCCGGTGTGCTCCTGCAGCCCCTGAGGGCAGAACCTGTTACATGAACGCTTCTCAGCAGGTTCCTCATGCAGCTGCAACCCGAGGACAGCCCCTGAGCAGCCTTCTGGGCAGGCCAGGTGCTGAGGAACAGACTTGTGACTCCTGACTGTGTAATGCCCTCCCTCATTTTGCTCTGGAGTTTCTTGCCATTAGTCATAAGTCCCACGCATTCCATTCACTTGCATGGTGAAAAGGCTCTTAGAGAAAAAAAATGCTCTAATCCAGATACTTTCTGCAAGTTCATTGAAGTTCAGTAAGCTGTTTTATCTCAGTGGCAGGAACATGTCCACTTCAGCTGGAAAGCTTCCTGGCAGAGTGCAGGTCTTTAGCAGAGGAGTCAGTGCTTGTCAGCCATGCTGGAAGCTCGAGAGCTCGCTTCCCAGCAAAGCTCACACCTTCCCCAACACTCACTGTGCCTTTGCACATGCCTGCAACTACATGCCCCAGAACAATATCCTAGTTTAAAAAAGTTTTTGGGGTTTTTTTTTTTTTTCCAGAGTTTGAACTTTGGTTTTGTTTTGAAACCTTCCCATTTTTCTCCTGACTAATGCAGCCCATAAAGGAACACCTCCCTCAGGCCAAAAGCAGAGAAGATGCTTGTGATGATTTGCCAAGGTTTTAACAAGGGTGTCCTCAGCACCTCAGAACTGCACATCCATGGAATGTGGCCTGTGTTAATAATACTTTAACTACTCTCAACATGCTCAGAGAGAGCCTTGATGCCAACCCACAGGTTCCCAGGGGCAGGATGACAGCATCCACACAGGCTATTAACCTGAAAGACAAACGTTTGCATTTTTTGCTAATCCCCTCAAGTATTCAGTATTTTGGAATCTCTTTCCTCATATTGACCCTCACAGGACCATGGAATCACTTATTTCAGACTGAAGGTGTCCAGTCATGTGGTGGCATTAATTGTGAGAGCTGTCACTGCTTTATGGCTGCAGCACTGCTGGTGCAAAGACCACGTACCAGATTTACAGTGGAAGGGCTTTGCCCAGGAAATTGCTGAGACTCGGGCAAAGCCTCGCCCAGAAAGAGCCTTGGAGGGATGGAGGTGTAAATCATTCACAGCATGCCTGGGGAGCATTCCTCTGAACATCCAGGAGCCGGCCTGGATGGATGGATGCCTGTGCACCCTGAAGTCCCCTGGAGCCAAGGAGAGGAGCAGCCCTTCCCCAGGGTTACAAAGGCATCAGCTGCTCTCAAAACTCTGCATGGACATTCTGCAGGTGACCACTGCAGAAAGAGCCAAGGCTTGGTCTTTCCTACAGTAGATGCCACTATGGCACCAGCAGAGATCAAGAACATCCTGATTTGCCCATACACTTTTGAATTACTTCATCAGAAGGAATATTACAGGCAGCAGGGACCTGAGAGAGTCACATAGCCAGGGTGATTTTATGCTGCTCTTATTGGAAGATGTTGCAACAAGATCCTCTGTGCATTGTTTACATTTCCAAAATGATGAAACCAGAGGACAGAACAAATGAAACTAAAACCCTGGGCTGCTTCATGTAGTTTCTACACCTTGGCAAATGAAGGACAAAACAAAACCCCAAACTGTCTCCACATCATCTTCTCCCCTCTCACAAGGGGGTAAAGAAGGATTTTTAAGTGATGTTAAAGGATGAACTTTTAGCATCACTTCCTCATCTCCAGTTTATTAAGAGGACACAGTGGTGACCCCCCTGTGCCTGGAGAAGAGAGCTGTCATAGGAAGGTGAGGAAAATACCAGCAGTGCTGAGAGAAAGAACAGCAAGAAAGCAAGTTTAGTGTTACAGGCTGTGTTGCCAAGTGGAGGCAGATCTTTTCTGGCTGACATGACACAGGCTTTGCTCTCGGGCTAGGTGTGCTGTGCAGGAAGGAACTGGGATCCCCCCCAGCTGCTCCACTGCTCCTGCTCTGCTTAATCTCTGCAGAAAGACTCTTGCCAACCCTCTCCCTCTTCCAACCATCATAAGTATCGAGGTTAAAGATCAAAATCGAAAACCAAAACATGTTGAAAGACTTGTCTTCTCCGCAAGTGAGAAGAAAGTTTGTCTAGCTCTCCAGGCTGCATGCTTTTCAGTGTGGGCATGCTGCACTATCAGGGTTTACGTGGTAGCTTTCATCAGGGCATCACAGCACACACTGCAAACCAGCCACCCTCAGCTCTCTCAGGCAGCAATAAATGAACCTTTGCTGTATTTCACCGAGCAGAAGAGTGAAGAACTAGAGAAATTTAGGGATTTGTGCAGCATCACATGGAAGCAACAGCACTGTGAAAGGAACATCTGACCAAAACAATGTGGATGCATAGGAAAAAATCCAGATTCCAAAATTTGTCTGATTCTCATGGGATCACAGGCCCTAACATTTCACCAGGTCAAGTCATGGTCTGCTCAAGGATATACATTCCTTTTTTATCATGTAACCACTGTGTGACCCTGACAAAAAGTTCAGAGGGTTCTTTTCTCTAGTGTAGGCTCTTACTGACTTTCTTAAGGGGAGAAAAAAAAGGAAACAAGACCCAGGTAAGCATACAACAACAAAGCAATTCCTCCAGCCTCACTTCATTTCACTTGCAAGGAGCATCAGTACTTTTCTGTTCAGGTATTTGTGTTTTTTATACACACTGTAGCGGTATAAATTTCATACATCCCTGTTCTGGAATAATGACAATCTCTGTTCAGGGCACAGCCCAAGCAAGAATCTCACATTAGGATAATGTTGCTACAGTTGTGCACCAAGAAGCAGCTACTCTAGCATGGACCGGGAGTATCCCATCTAGAAGGAAACCAGGGCCTGGGATTGAGGATGCCATGGGGCAGACACCCAGTCCAGGAGGACTTTTAGTCCCCCTGCACCCCTGTTACCACAGAGCTGTGCTCCCCTGTGAGCCCAGCACCACACTTCCCTTTCTAGGCCAGGAAGGAGGAGTGACGGAGATGCAAGGGCTGGTCTTGCTTTTGGTTCTAGAAGCATTGCAAAACCATTGCCTGCTGAGCAGTACCAAAGAAAAATAAACTATGCATCCCACAAAGTCATCCAACATGTCTGTTCACACTCTAGTAAGTGACAGTTTCTACCTTTTGCAGCCAGTGGCATCAGCAGATGTTATGAATTTAGAAATCCAACATTTCAGTGAAGCGTAAACAAATGATGGTGAACAAATGGTCCTGAAATCTGAACTCAGAGATATTTTCTTAGAACTTGATAGGGTGTGCTTACAGATCTAGCAGGGAACTTCCACCAGGTTTTGGTGGAGCTTATGGGAAGTGCAGTCCTCTCCTTCGCAGCAGACATCCTTCTTGGGAGATTCATTCTTCCTAAGCAGAAAACATTTCAGCCATTTAAAAGCCCCTTAACCTTAAAGCCAGCAGGCATTCTGACCCTGCCTGTAGAAGGCTGGGCTCTCACTCATTTCCCAGGAGGTTTGAAGGCTGCAGCCAAGCACAGGAGGATGCCAGAAAGATGCCTCCCACAGACTTGCAGGAACCTTCTAGCTTTTTAAAACCTGAGAAGACCTTTAGTCCAAAGCTTTGCTGTGTGGAGTTCCCAGAAATGGCAACGTGCAAAGAAAAAAAACACCGAGCCCTGGAGAGCTAACCTTATTAATAATCCTCTTCTCCCTGTTTAAAGCTGGTTGGGATAGAAACACTGAATCCCAAACCCAGGAAATTATGAGTGTGAAGCTGTCATGCCCAAATAAGCACGGCAGAGTTCCCAGTGACTTCACACAGGCAGCTCTCAAATTACAGAAGCTGGATTTACAAGTGGCATCAAGCAAACCTCCAAACCCAGGTCCTGAGGTGCCTTCAAAGCCTAGACACAAACCTTGCACCTCCTGCCAGTGGCATGGATAAACACAGAGGAGGGAATGCTGCTCTCAGTGCACTTGGGTGACAAAGTGCAACTCACTGGGTAGGTCAGGGACTGAGAGCTGTGCTGCACTTTTATTGTGCTTGTGAGGAGACATGGGTGGATGGAGGACTGACTGCTGCCAATAGAAACATTGTTTCTTATTCACAGGGACATGCAGCAGCAAACCCAAAATTACTCAAAACAAACAGTACTGAAATTACTGGGGTCAAGGACAGTGGAGCCAAGAACACCCAAGAAGGGTGGGACACAGGTACCTTACGTCATCCTGACATTTAAAAGGACTTTTTATGCTTTAACTCTCCTGGTCTCCTGAAGAGAGTCAGTGGTGTGAGAGAAACCTCTCCTTTTCTCTCCTGGAGTTCTGTGAGGGGCACAGCCAGTGTCTGGTGACACACAGACCCTTCCTGCACAGCACAGAGGGCTGCAGGAGAGCTGCAAGTGCAGCCACCACAGCCAAGGAGAGGGGCTTTCCTCCACCCTTCAAACCCTGCAGCAATTGGAGTTTTTGCCTTTGCAGTGGCTGTAACTGTGAGAGCCACAGCGGCTGACCCAAACCACAGCAGGACCCTGGCTTTGCCTGTGACAGTGACAGCACAGCTCCAGCCATGGCAGTGCAGTGGGTGCAGAAGTGCACCAACAGCTTTCTAACTACAAGCAATACAAAACCAAGCCAATCCAGGTCCCAAAACTGCCCCATTTTGGGCTCTGAACCTCAGTGGGCCCAGCCTGGCAAGCACAGCTACCCCTCTGCTCCCATCTGCTGCAAAGCAAAGCAAAGCAAAGCTTACAGCCAGTTCAGAATCCCAGATTAGAAAGTGTCACCAGTTAATGTCACCTGATGGCATTGTTTAGCTAGGGATATATATATGTTTGTTTTTTTTTTTTTTTAACTGCATGGTTATAGCACTGGTTTTGATAGAATAATCACAGCACTTAGTGCTGGCTTTCATCTCCCTCATGTGAGTCACCCCTTCCATTTTCCAGGGCTCAGCTGTGATTGCTGGAGTGGCTCAGCTGTCTGCCCTGCTGCTGCAGGCTGCCTGTGCCACCAGGCTCAGGTCTGCAGCAGGAGTGCTGGGATGGGAGTCCAGATCAGGAGGGTTTAATCACCCTGCCCCTTATCTCTGCAGCTGGCTCTGCTGCCTGTCTGCTGACTGCAGAGGGACAGGGCCAGTCTGGGGCTTAGAAGGTGGATTTGGCTTCAGACTCATCTCTAAATATGTATGGTCAGAGATATCTTTATATTGCTGTAAATATCTATATATTAAGAGATACTTTTGATTTTATATCCACATAAATACTCACAAGGTTTTGAAATCTTCCCCTCTCTAACAACGAGGGGAAAACAACTTGTTTTGGACATAGAAAAATTCTCCCAGGAGTTTGGAAGAAATGTCCCTGCCTCCCAACTCAAAAGCATCCAGAGAGTCCTTGAGGAGCTATTCCCATGTGCCAGGGGCTGCAGGGCAGAGCAGAGGCAGCCAGAGCCCCCTGCCCAGCCCTGGCACACAGGAACCCAGGGGTGACAAAGTGACAGAGTGGCCGTGCCCCCTGGCCCCAGTAACGAGGTGGGTGGCACAGCAGCTGCATTGAGCAATGTAAAGGTGGTGGGGAAATAGTTTCAGTTTCCTGGAGGGTTTCATCATTTTACATAAGCCAGTATAAAACCTCTTGGCTTTTTCCAACAGCATTAGGAGCATAGATAAACATGCAGATTTCCATCAACACTCCTAGAGCTCACTTTCTTGCCAGTTTTCAGGAAAAACTGCCCATACACGACTTGCCAATTTTTATGGAATTTTGGCTCAAATAAATTTTAACTACTTAGTACAGATCACATTTATTATCACCATCAGTGGAAAATATTATCTTCCCAGATTTCCTTGTATCATAAGAAGTGGGAATAAAATTAATTCACTCTGCAGTTTTACAAATATGTAAATCCATTACAAATACAGCATTGAATGCATTTTCTCGAATTCCTATGATGTTTGCAGCTTTGTTTCTGGCAGCACCAATATCCTTCTGCTGTTGATTGGATTGCCCTTCAGCCTCAGAATAATTCCTGGAGTAAGGTTATTGATTAATGCTCCTGTGACATAGTAACTCATGTGGCATTAGGGAACTATTTCTGCTGCTGGAGTCCATTTGTCCCCTGTATGTGCACACATTTTGAGCTCACATTTGATGCATCCCTCAAGCTGTCCTAGAGTTTGATGATATCCATCACCCTCTGCAGCTCCAGCTCTCCTGGTAAATTCCATTGAGCACTAGGGGTCACTCAACTGTATCAGAAACATAAAGCAATTTAGCAGAGCGTACATTTAATGAGGCTTCAGGGAGGGAAAGGATGTACATGTTAGTACATGACATGTACAAGTTACAGTTTTAGGAGTCAGATCTAAACCTATAGTGGATAAAGTCTAAACTATGATGAGCCTCTGACAAATCCTCAGCATGACCCTATGCCAGGATTCTATCAGCAGGCTGTGTGACTTACACTGTATACTGTGTTAGAACTTACCTGGAGCTGTAATTTACCATAGAAACAAACCCCAAAGAAGTATAACAAATACCTCAAACACCCAAAAGCTGTTAGTGAATTCAAATTCTGCTGCTGCTGCTGAGGAGCTTTCTCACAGTAGTGCACAAGGAAATGGGAGCTCAGTTTTCTCACAGTGAAGCTGGAGGCTGGTTCCCACCCCAAAAACTTGTGTGATTTTTGCCAGGCACCAACCATTGTGAAGAACAAATGCCCAAAAGCAGACACCCTGATGGCAGTGCCAGCAGGATGAACAGAGCCCAGGTGACCCCAGTGCTCACAGAAACCCAAACCCTCCTGCTTCCTGAACTGGGAAACACCTCCAGTAAATCCCTTTGTGGGCACCCCTGTCCCTGCTGCAGGGGATTAGGGAGCCAAGCAGGACCCATGCAGCGGTGAAAGCCTCAGCAAGTTCAGCCAGAGCAGAGGTGCTGAGCAGTGGAACAGGATGGACACAGAACTGAACATGGGAACGTTTCAGCTGTGTCAGAGTTCCTCTTGCCTTACCAGCTGTGTCACTAAAGCAGATTTGTTGCAGGTGCTCATCTACATTATCCCCCACCTCTGCTTTAACTACAGGTGGCATCTCTAGCTTGCCAGTGGAGGCCAGACTGGAAAAAGTCCAGGCTCTGGATTTCTCCTAATGATGGGAATGACCCCTTCACTTGCTCACATCCAGTACGATCCAGCTGCTCACACCACCTTCCTTTAACCCTTCCTCTGCCCCCAGCCTCCACAGCCACTTGCCTGACTGAAGGCTGCAGCGCTGCAGTAACTGGGTAGGGGAACAAGCTCTCACTGCAGTGTCAAGCCAGCAGCTGAGGGTTAGAAAAGAGCAGCCAGAGACTGCAAAAACACAAATGATTCAAGGCACCAGTAGGGTTTCACAGACCTCTCTCTGGGCTCTTGGGTCACTTAACTGTTGTGCAATTCGTGCTGACTGCAGTGATTGGAAAAGGTAAGAGACCCAAACAATAACAGCAACCTTAAGGAAATCTAATTTAGGGAAGAGAATTGCATGGCAGTGCAGTTCTCAAAGTGACTCACAACAGGCAGTACCATTCAGAGCCAGTGGTGTCCTTCCACTCCAGTGCAAAGCTCTGTTTGTCCCTTGCCTTTTGGAAAAGAGATACCTGCTGAAGTGAGCACAGCCAGTACCAAAGTGCAAACAAACACACACTACCATGCCTCTGCAGGCAAAACTGCTTCCCTTTGCCACAACAAGCTCTGGAAGAACAGATGCAGACATTAGTCTGATTTGTGCTGAATTTTACTAAACACCTCTCCTCCAGGTAGACTCCCCTCATTCTTTAAAGGCAAAAAACATTTGGAAAATGTCTTGCTGTCTCCAAGCTGGGAAGAACCAGAAAGCTGAAACAAAGGGGGAAGGGGGAGCAACCCAAGCTCTTTGTTCCAGTTGGCATGAAAGAATCATTCTTACAATAGCTCATTTTCTCCTTCCCCCCAACAGCTGACAACTCATGGCAGCTAAGGACAGGGCTGCTATTGTCGTTAAGCAAATTCCTGTCCAATCTACGTAGGGAAAAGCAGAGCTCCAGAGATGACGACATGTTCAAAATGCTCAAAATGCTCACAAGGGCATCCCAGGAGGCAAATAAAGAGACAGAGCAGTGGAGGAAAGAGTTCCTGAAGTGAAAACAGGGGACAGAGAAGTGGCCTTGCAGATGCAGCTGCTGCAGAGGTTGAAGGATCAGACTGCTTGACCCAGACAGGGACTCGGGCTCTAGGAGTCACCACAGATGCCAGGCTGTTGTCATGCCCCAACTTCTGCAACTGCACTTTTCTGGGGCACACTGCAGCCATCAGCATTCATTTCTGCATGAGGTGGTGGAAGGACAGTTCTGAGCACGGGGAGAGCCCCTTTTCCTGAATCCTGCCCACAGGACAGCTTATCTCAAGCATTTAATGACCAGTGTGCACTGAGGACGCGTACTGAGGATCTTTCACCAAAAATTGTTTTAAAAGCCCGCGAACAATCCAGCAAACAAACAACTCACCACACTCCAAATGTGTTTATTGTTAGAAATCTCCTCTTTCCATACAGAGCCTGAATTCTCCCCCATCCAGAGCATTTCTGCATGTTCACCACTCCAGGCACACACTTCAGGGGAGGATGGGGGCTATCCATCACAACCTTAACATGCAGGGTGCCTTCCAAACAAAGCACAGCACACATTTTTCCATCAGCAGTCTTAATCCTCAAAGCAGGGGCACGAATGACTACAGCCCAGATGTGGCAGCATTTGTTTAGTGGCTGGACTAAGGGCAAGTCAGCCTTCAAGGTTATCAGCCTTCTCCTCCCACATGTCCCCCAGGGCTGCAGCCCTTCCTTTCCTGCCAAGCTGTGCAGAAGAGCCCCTGCAGCCACCCCAGAGCTCGGAGGTGACATGCCTGAAATGGGGACAGCAGGCACACCAATGACAGCAGGCACACCAATGACAGAGTCTCTCCTCTGCAGTGGCACTGAGGGACATGGCCAGAGCCTGCAAGAGCCATAAGAGTGGCTGGGGCAAGTCTGGCACAAGGGGCTTTGCAGACCCTCATGCTTTAATACAGCTGATCTTTCAGCTGGGCAGGCTGTGTGGGCTCTTCTTTATGGACTGCTCCAGGGGCTGCAAGTGTAAGCAGCAGAATCATCTAAATCAAACAACCTGAGGGCTCTCAGATGCACAGGCTCACAAGTACCCATTGTGGCTTGTTCAGCCCTGCAGAGGACTCTGGTCACCAGGTTTTTTACCCATTTCCAATCCCAGATGCACAAAGCTAACCTGCTGCCAGGCATCACTGGCTGTGCAGACAGACCCCACTGCACGGGGCAGGGCTGTCTGCTTGGGGCAGGGGGACATCCTGTGTGCCTGGTGCCAGACTCCTCCTTGGCTGCCCCTGCTGCCCTGCTCCGGACAGCTTTGCATGTCTTCAGACATGCTTGCAACAGCCTGTTTATATTCGTCCCCACGAACAGCTCGGGGCTTGCCAATGTTTTCAAACTGGTGCTGGCTCCGTTGCAAAAAAACAAGATGGATGTGAGGACAAGAGGAATCATGGGAATTTAAATTTCACTCCAAGCCTCAAAATTCCATCTTCTTCCAGTTGGATGCCACCACACACAGTATGTAAAGTCCCAGGACTTTACACAGCAGTGGCAACACATCTGGGGAAGCCTGGTTACACTGAAATGCTGCACAGTTGCAGTGATCTGCACTAAATCTGCTTTGGCTGCAGAGCAGCAGCATTCCCTGATCAATGGTTGTGGATGTACAAGTCAACTCCACAAACCCTCTGTATCTTGCTGCCAGCCTCATGCAAACCCCTCAGCAAAATGTTGACTACACACAGCTGTGCTCTGGCAGCCCTGAAGTGGGACATGCAGCCCCACAAGAGAGCACAGCCACAAAAAGTGGCTTTTATTATGCTGGTCCTCAGAGATGCCTTCAGAAAAGGAGGAAAAAAACCCTCAGCTTTTTCAGTCTGATAGATTTTGTTTCTGAGAACATTGTGCTTCAGTTCTCTTATCAACTACTGAAGAGTTTGGAGGTTTTCAGATTGTGAAATACCTAAGAACCACAGCAGACAGGCACTATGCAGATAAACAATCTCAGCACAACAGCAGCTGCACAAAGGCAGTAAACATGGCCTTCTGCAGCTAAACACTGTAAGACAAAAACAAGAAAGCATCCATGATTAGGGCAGTTTATAGCCTAAAATAAACCTGAAGACTGATGAGGAGCACAAGACCAAGAGAAACCATTCCTTCCATTTTACCAGTTTTGTAATTGCTTTGGAACAGGAGAGGAGAAGAATTTAAGAGATTAGGGGAACGTCACTCTTCTTTCCTCATGAGTTTGATCCAAAGCTTATTGTAATCAACTAAATGAATCCTACTCCAAACCCACTGGATTTTTTCAATCAGACCACATGAGATGATTCCTAAAGTGGCTGAGCATGAAGGATCAAATTAATTTCAGAAAAACATAATTAATCAGCATTTTCCTTTAAGGAATCACAGAGCCCACGGGGCAGTTAAAACTCAATGCATCACAAAGCACACAAAGTGAATTGCTGTGAATAGCAGCAATTTAAGAAAACAGCATTTGTTTTCAACATTTTTTCCACCCATTTACTGCTAGCATGCCCAGGATGACTAGATGTGATAAAAGAAAATAGTGTTGCTCTCTGCTCCTTCTCTCCAGCCCGTGAACCTGCACATTTGAACCTTCACTGTGTGCACTCAGGCTCCTTCTTTCCTTGAATTTTTGTGTTATTTCTTGTACAACAGTGAGGAAAACCTGCAAATGAGAAAAGCTGATAGCACATGACAAAAAAAAGGAGACTCCACGTGCAGATTTCACTTAAAATGCTCTTAATCCATCATTTACAGTTGTTTGGCTTGTGAGTCAATGATGACTCTTTAAGTTGGAGTTTCCCCTGAAATTCTGATTTTATAAGCAAGTTTTTATACAGGCCTCTGTCCAGAAGGGGGAAATTAATGGTTCTTGCAGTTGTAATCTTCTGGGTCACGTTTTTGGTTTGCTTTGGTTTTTTTTTTTTTTCTGATAGGAACTTTCTGAAACAAAGGCCGAGTCAAGAAAAATACTAGATTCTCAGCTTCCATGATGGTAAAATGGAATGTTCTTCTTTAAGAAAACAAAGACACAAAATCCTAAGCAGAAGAATCCCCCAGAGCCACAGTGTGTGCAGTGAAGAAATGTTCAGCAGTTCGTGCAGGTGACTTCACTGGGTCAGCAGCTGCTGTGTTCTGAAGCTCCTTGACAAACATTCCTGGCTTTAACCTTTCCAGGATTGAACTAATTTCTTGTTGTCATTAAAACTAATTAAGATAATTTTGATGATTTTGTTATTTTGGAAAAGAAACATTTCTCTTCTTTGGAGCAGGTGCTCTTCCAGATATAACCAGCCCTACAACAGAGATACTGTACAACTCCATCATTGCTGTACTAACAGATGTGTTCATTTCTGAAAAACCTAAAATATTTATAATGAATGTGGAGCACAAACTACCTCCCATGTCTGCACTCAAAATGGGTCTTAGAAATAGTGATGTTTATAGAGGGAAATAATTTAATTAGGCCTATCTCAACAAGCGCTCTTTCAGCAATTATAAAAGGGAAAAAATAGAAAAAATTCCATGTTCTTTTCTAACTCTAAGGTTAGTACTGACTCCTGCTGCTAAGGTTGGTCTCAGGTTCCATCTCATCCAGAAAAACAATTAACAGAGCTGGTTCATTGAGGACTGTCAGTGTACACTTACTCCACCATTAGTGTGCCTCATCCCTGCCCACCCTGCCCAAAATCTTCTCATCTTGCACATTCTAAACACGCTTCTCCTGGTGCACTGACAGCACCCCACACTGTTGTTACACCACAGCAAAGGAGAGCAGCTCACAAATATCTAAAAGAGAAGTGATTCCTTGTGCCCACATGTCCTGTACTCCAAAAGCTCAGCTGTGCCATGGAAGGGAGTGCTTGGATCCCAGGAGATCTGAGCTCACCCTGACCCTGCTGGGCTTGACCTGGGGGTGATGGAGCCATGGGGTGATGCAGCCAGGAGCAGGGGGGACACAGGGTGCTCCTGCCAAGGTGTCTCTTCCCTGTTTGTAAATACATGGTGCTTCTGCTCAGGTCTCTCTTCCCTTTTGTAAATCCAGGGTGCTCCTGCTCAGGTGTCTCTCTCTTCCCTGTTTGTAAATCCAGAGTGCTCCTGCTCATGTCTCTCTTCCCTGTTTGTAAATCCAGAGTGCTCCTGCTCATGTCTCTCTTCCCTGTTTGTAAATCCAGAGTGCTCCTGCTTAGGTGTCTCTTCCTTGATTGTAAATACAGGGTGCTCCTGCTCAGGTGTCTCTTCCCTGTGTTTAAATCCAAGTGCTCTTATGGAAAGCTGTGCTGTTGCAGCTACTCCATGGACAGCAAGGGAACTGGCTCTGCTTTTAGGGAAGGATGAACTTGCACAAGGACCAGAGCACTGCATTTTGATGAGTTTTGCTGCTACTTTAACACAGTGGGTTTCTTCCCCCCTGCCCCTTTCCAGCTCCTGCCCAGCCAAACCTGTGTCCTGTGAGGAGCAGGTGCTGAGCAATGAGTTTCAGCTCCTTCAGCTGGCATTATTTGTGCATTCATGGCCTATTCTGCTTGGCCATTCTCACAGCAGTCACTGCACTATAAGTAATAGAAAAGTTTTGCTGTGTTTCCCCTCTTTCTTTAAGTGAGAGCTCCTGTTAAGACAGAAGTATCTCCTCTCAAATAGTGCAGCTAAGGACAGGCAGCAGGGCTCTTGAGAACCCCTGAGGAAGACAAGGAGACCAGAAACATTTTGAGTCAGAATCTTACTTGTTATTAATCCCTGGCTTTTCCATTCTGGAGAGTGCTGTGCATATGTAGCACTGGAGCAAACAGTATATCTTATTTTTGCTCAGTGCTACCAGGTCTGGCAATCACACCACTGAATCAGAAGTTTGCTATTTAGCTCTGCATTAATAGTGGGCTGACCTGCACATTAATTTTCAAACTGGGGCAGAAACCACAAATGATTAGGGCTGAAGTAGTTGTTAGCCATGAATGATGGGTCTTTGCAGCTTCCAAGTCCATTTTCAGTTGTTCAAGATTTCTGGAAGACTTTTCACCGGTTGAACTAAGTCAAATAATGGTACATTTGTGTATTCCATGTGTCTGTTTTTTGTCAGGGTGTGTCGGGTTATCTCGGCTGTTTGAGGGGCCTGGAAAGGCCCGAGGTGGCCTTGGGGCAGCCCGCGTATCGAAGGACGAGAAGAGGCTTCAGTTCTTCTTTCGGTTTTTATGTTTATTAATTGTTTATCTAAAAGATGTTCTTTTCAGCCGAACAGAGATCTGCTCAGCAGTCAGCCATGAGCACACTGTCTACCCTCCGGGGCAGCCACGTATCTTTATACCCATTGTTACGTGTACAATATTTATCATTTTTCCCCAATACCATTTATTCTTATTACCCGGTGCACTCTCAGTAATAACCAATCCAAAGGTGCCACCATCACCAAAGAAGATGGAGGAGAAGAAGAAGAAGAAGGACAGGACACACCCCAATTCCTCCATCTTACTCCTCTAAACCCCCCTGTACATAAATCCTAAACCCTGTGTCTCACCCTCTAATTAACTAATCCCTTCACCATTCACCCCGGTGAAGCCCTCATCCTTGTCGTCTCCTGTGTAGGACCAAAGTCCAGCCACCAGACACTTCTGGCAACATTCCAGGACTCCCGAGCCCCCCAAGGTGGTCTTGGTGGCTCAGCACCTCAGGACTGAGATCCTGAGATCCGACATCTCCCCCTTCTGTTTGCACCAAGAAAACCTCTTTTACAATCCGATTCATGGCACCTGGGACGACAAGGATGAGGATTAGGAGAACTATTAAAACATAAAATCCTACCCTTAAAATTCTTCTCCAAATAGGAGAGATGTCAAAGAAATCTACCAGCTGACCAATCCATGATCCTTTGTCAGTTTTCCCTGTAATAGGTAAATTTGCCCCATTGCCTATTGCAATGGATGAAAAAATGATGCATATAAGCATTATGAAACTCATGACCTCACTTTTGTGCAAAACCCTTGTTATGTTTTTTATTCAAGACCCCAAAGAGAAAACCCCCCAGAGTCTTTCGTTCTTATACAGAAATATTCAAGACCCCAAAGAGAAAACCCCCCAGAGTCTTTCGTTCCTCTTGTTTCTCTTCTGAGTTGTCCTTTGCAGTCTGAGTCCCAACTTTTGTCTGAGTATTCGTCTCTTCTTATATCTTGTTGAGGAAAATCGCTGCATAGTTGCAGACTCGTTACGAGATGACACTGTGGCTCCGCTGAACCAATCCGGCATGTCATGCACTTCGGTCACTCCCCCACGAGGTGGCGCTGTCACCGGGCTCCCTGGCTGGGGCAACTGCACGAACACAACTGCCTCCTTGTTCCGCCGACTGTCGCTGTTTGCAAGCTCACTCAGGGGTTACCTGGCTTTTGATTCAACTGACAATACGGTTAGAACACACACGCCTCCCCAGGAGGGAAGAGGCTTGGACTCCACGAGGGTTTTTACCAAAGGCACCAAGTCTGGAGAGGGCCCCTCCTCGCCTGAGACGTCACCGTGGGTCTGGCCCGCCCCCGCCCGCGCTCTATTTTCCGCGCATGCGTGCTTTCCGAGCCGCCCCCTGTCTCCCCCGAGGTAATTTCTCCCTCTCCTTTTTTGTTCCGCCTCTGAATTTTTCCCCCTCGGTCTGCCCCTGACTCTGTCTCCTCCTCCTCCGACACTGTGTGTGTGCCTTCCCTCGTCAGTGTGTGCAGCCCGCTCCCGCCGGCACCTGCGCCCGCCGCGTTCGGGCCGATCTGCGTCCCGGGTTTTTGCGTCACAACCGTGCGCCTCCTACGTCTCCGCATGGCAGCTTTCTGGGATTGCGCAATTTCCCCTATTTCGCTGCTTGGGTCAGACGCCCCGGCGTTGGTTTGTGATTCTGCCCCTGGGATTTCGCGATTTTCGCCCGTCACGCGCGTTTCTGCTACCTTGCCGGCCCCCGGGGCAGCTGCGCCCCCCGGCCCTGAGCTTAGCAAAGCCGTATCTGAACACGCGTCTCTTGTTTTTTCTTTACCCGCGCTCCCCGCCTGCTCCGCTGCAGCCTGGCTGCGAGAAAGCGCCCCCCCCGGTCCCTTCTCTCCCCCCTGCTCCCCCCCTTCTGCTCCTGAGTCCTCCATGCTCTCTGGAGTTTTTTGGACGCTTTCGGGGTCTTCTGGGGTTTCTGGGTTTTGGGACCGGGTATTTTAATATTATTTCCTGCCCTCTTTCCTCGAGAGCCCTTCCCCCTGGCTTCTTAAGGCCAGAGCTAATTTTTCCTGGAGCCTTGCTCCTCCCCCTCCTTTGAGGGCCCCCCCCCCCAGATGTCTGCTGCATCTGTTGGTTTTCTTCTTCCTGGCCTTTTAAGGCCAGAGCTAATTTTTTTCCCGGAGTCATGCTCCCCCCCTCTTTTGAGGGTCTCCCCCCAGATGTCTGCTGCATCTGTTGGTTTTCCTGGCAAAACCCCACTTCAAATAGCAGGCACGTTTCTGCCAGTGGGTAGTTTAGCCTTGCCCATAGCAATAATTGTTTTAATTCTTTTCTGTGTATGTTTGTGTCACACCTTGTAAGGTGGACAAAATTTCCTGTTGTTCCTGGGAAAGTGTGCCCCCCATGTTCTTATTTCTGGGCTTTCTTACCAAATTTTTCATCAGGGCAGTCCGGAGGTCTCGGTCTCTGTCCAGCAGATCACGAGAGGTGGTCCCAGGGCGCCTTTCTGGTTCCGGTCCGGGCTGTTCTGCTACGAATTGTCTTCGGCAGAAACTGAGAGATGGATTCCTCAGTGACTGCTGTTTTTTGCAGACTCTGTTGGCTTTTTGTTTTCTTCTTCTCTCTGGTCTTCAGGGCTTTGAGGGTGCTGCCACCCCCCCCGAAAGGTTGTGGTGGTTCGTGTCCGCCCAGGGAATGCCAAGTGTCCGGTTCCTCAGCTGTTTGAGGGGCCTGGAAAGGCCCGAGGTGGCCTTGGGGCAGCCCGCGTATCGAAGGACGAGAAGAGGCTTCAGTTCTTCTTTCGGTTTTTATGTTTATTAATTGTTTATCTAAAAGATGTTCTTTTCAGCCGAACAGAGATCTGCTCAGCAGTCAGCCATGAGCACTGCATTTTTTATTCTCTTTATTTCTCTCTTATGTCTTCACTTCTGTAGGAACTTGGCTCCTCTGCAGCTTTAATATATTGGTCAGTTTGCACTTCAGTTCAGCCGTCTCAAATGTCTGCTGTCTCTCCAGAACCAGCGTGTCCTGGAAAATAAAAAATGCAGTGGTATAGCCAGTTAGCCTTACCTGTTTTGGGTTGTTTTAGTTGCATCTCCCTAAGTACTTTTGCAAGAACCTCCTTGGGCAGGAGGAAGAGGAGGGTAAAAGCAAGGCTGGAAGTAGAGGCTCTGAGCAAGGATTATTGCCTAGACATGCCCTCCTAGAAGGAAACACACAAAGCTGCAGAGCTGTTCCCTTGGGAAGATGCAGCACTCTCAAAGCAGGTGACCAAGACTGATGTGGTGTACTTCTGTCATTTTTATTTGCAATATTCCTGCCAGCACAGCCCCGTTATTGAGCTTCCTTACTGTCTTGATCTGGTCTGTCTGCTCTGATATTTTTAATTTGGAAAGTGATTTCTAAATCAGAAACACAGTGAAGAAAGACGGACATGCCATTGGTCTCCATGGCCTGTTTGAACTTCGTGCTACTCTGAGCAACCCTGACTTGCCAACAGGATTCCAAGAATGCATGGAGGCTGCCTTATTTTTAAATTTTCTTGGGAATATACTTCTCAGCTGCTACACAGGAAACAGTCGGCCCATCCATTACAATTGCTTTCTTGAGACCAGATTTGAGGTATTTTATGAAGTCTATGAAGTATGTTTGATTAATTATGCAAGATTGGGGAACTGAGTTTCTTTGAGATCCCACAGATGGGCACGTAAAGGACAAACAAATTAAGTGCTGCAAAAGACAAACATAAACATGCCTGCAAACACAATTGTTCACTCTGCCTTGAATTACAAAACAGCATTTTTTACATGGCTGGAGTCTTAGGTCATAGCAAGTGTCAGTGGAGAAGAATTCAGAGAGGCGAGGATGCAATATTCTAGAAATACGTCTGGTAGGACCTGGCTTTGGGAGGAACTTTTCTCAGAGAAAAGGCTTTAATAACAAGCAAGTGTATCAGATTTCTGCAAACACACTGTTAAGGTCGGCAGAGCAGCTGGCAGCAAGGCGAGTTCTGTGACCTGCTCCTGAACCCTTCAAACTCATTTCCTGTCAAACATCAGACCCAAGAGGACAAGCAAAAAGCTGTTAAGCTCTTTTCTAGAAGAGTCTGAGATTAGAATTCCAGTAATGGCTCAAATTCCTTTCCAGTTGTCCTGAACTGGCCACTTGCAGCAATTGCTGCGCCGGATGGCAGTGCTGGCCTCCTCTGGGGGAGGGAGGAGGAGCCAGGCCATGGAAAATGGGATCCAGCTTTTTCCAGCAGCAAACAGCACAGTCAGATGTGCCTCATTTACTGAAATTAGCACTGCCTCCAGGGATGGGAGCAGGTGGTGGGGGTGGCCCAGCTCGTCCTGGATCCAGGGGAAAGCCTGGATGCCCTGTGCCTCCTCCCAAAGGTAAGCACCCAACAGGCCCTGTGCTCCTTACAGTGTGGGAAACACACAACTGCACTGATTCTGTGCAAACTGCTCTTTAGGTGTCGAGTAATACCACTCTGAGATCTTCCTCTGTTCCAAAGTGGATCCAGCAGCTCAGAACACATAAATTAACAAAGCCTAGCAAGGAATACCTGTCCAGTTGCCTCTGCACAGAGCCTTCCCAGTTTCCTGCACCAGCTCTGCAAGGGAGTCCAATTTCACGAGGAGTCATGGCAAACTTTATTTGGGTTTATTTGGCAAGACCATTCTGGAGCCAGATTCTTCCATCCTGTACCATATCTGTGGACAGAAAGGTACTGTTCAACACCAGGACAGATCCCCATTCCTTCCATCTTAAGGAATCACCACTATTTCTCTCTTTCTCTTTTTTCCTTTTTTAAGTTTACTCAGCCATTATCAACCTTTCTGTCAGCACCTCCATCTCTACAGGAAAGAAACAAATATGATGATGATGAAATTTTGGTTTTCCACATTTCAGAGTTAAGAGACAGCAGAGATCTGAAAACAATTCTGATAAACTCTAATTTATTGTACCTCAGTAGCTATCTTCAATTTCATCTTTCTTTCCATTATACTGCTATAAACTAAACAACATATCTAAATATATAGCAGACTGTTTGTATTAAGATGTAAATCCAATAATAAAGAAAAATGTTAAGGAAAGCAAGACAAGTAAACTTTCAGCAAATTAATCAAAACATTTGCTTTCCATGTGGGTGAAAATGCGAATAAATCATTAGGGACAGGCTTGCTTGTGATTTTGTTTGTGTTTCTGTAATATTCTGTCTATTATTGGCCAGAGGCTTTTATTCATTTCTGGAAATGAGCCAGCTGCTGATAAAAAGCCCTTCTATAGCAGGTGTATAAACTGAACAAATTCTACCATCAACAAAAAGTTAATATTTGGCAGGATTTTTGGATTTGGGTCTGTTTCCTCTAGTCAGTTCATTAATGCGAAGTTTAACTGCCTTCCTTCCCCAGCCCAGAAATAGCAAACAAGCTCTCCTCTTTCCCCCCCAAACCCCACAGCCCCTAATCACTGGTTTGTGTCCCAGGGACTCCCTCCACTGCTGCTCACAAACCACCACGGCCACCACACAATCCTCCATGTCAGGAAGGCTGGAGAATGCTCCAGCAGATTAGATGTGCTTTCCAGATTTACTGCTGAAATTCCTGGGAAACCTGGGGAGGAAGAGAGAAGCTAACATTCCAGTTGAGCTTGGTGGCTCTGAGCTGGCCAGTGGAGCTGCTGCCTGAGCAGAGACTGACCTGCAGCCAGCACATAACAATGCAGGGAGAGACAAAGCACAAATAAACAGGGGAAATACCACCCTGGGATGTTGTAATCTTCGCTGCAGTGTTGTTCTTGCCTCTCTACTGGGGCTCTTCTCCATTCTCTGCAGTACAGTCCTCTCTATCTTCTCAGGAGCTCCTAACCCACCCCTATTTATTTCAGTTACCTTCACGAGCTACAGCTGCTGCCCAGCTAAGGACCCCGCAGCTGCAGCTCGTTTGGAGCAACTTGGACCCACACAGATCCCACAATACAACATATATTCAGGCCCCCACATTGACACACACAGATCTTACAATACAACATATATTCAGGCCCCCACACTGGGAGAGCAAGGCCTGAGCTCCTCAGGACAAACCACAGCCTGACAAGATCAGCTCCCTCACCAGGGGCACAGCCAGGCTCTGCCTTCCCCCCACAGGATTGCTTTTCTGAAGGCCAAGGCTCTGTTTTATGGATCAAGATGGGATTCCCACATGTTGGAGCAGCCTGGTGAGCAGCTACAGCCTTTACCAGTGAGCTCCACACGGCTCTGACTGGAATCTCTCTGTCCCCAGGGTTTATTACAGTTTATTACTCTCTGTCCCCAGGGTTTATTGCAGGGCTCTCAGCTTCTGCCTGCTCTTCCTAAGCGTTTGGGTCTGAACCTGAGCTTCTCCTACCCTAGATGTGTTCAGGAATATCCCTGCACTTTGGAAAAGCTTGGATGCACCCGGGGCACATTTCTGGCATTCACCTGACTGCAGTGAATTAAGAGCAGAGGAGGTGTGCACAAGCAGTTTGTACCTATCAGGGTAGCCTGAAGAAGTGTGCAAGGACAGAGATTTATCACCAAATCCTGCAGAATGTTCTGGAAACCATGCTCCCAGGATACTAATCACATATCATCGAGAGGCCTCGCACTCCAGACAAAAACAAGTTTTTCTTTCACTTATATAAATCATTTTGTAGCAACCAAATCAAAAACTAAACTTGACAGTGCCAGGTCTCACTGACCTCAGTCCAGGACAGCAGTAAATACATGTCTACCCTAATTAAGTTCCACTTGAGTTAACAAGTTAAAAACATATTTACTGCTGTTTTGAATGAGAGCATTTGCATTTCCATCTATTCTTACAATTAAGGCCCTGTGGAGAGCTAAAAACAATTCCAAATTGATTAACCATGTATAAATAAATCAGAGGAGCACTTCCCTGTGATGATATGGCCAAGGCATTTATGCTCAATAAAGCACAAGATATGTGAAGTTTACCCTAGAAAAAAGGATACCAGAATAAAACTAGAAGCAAACTCTGTACTGCAGATGCATTTCAGATTGTAGCAGAAAATGTTCTTGGAAACCACCAGGCTATGTTGGGTAAGTTTTTTGGGAGGTGTTCCATCCACTGGCACCAGCTCACAGGACCAGACACCAAGGCACAAGTGAGCCCCAAAGAAGGGCAGAGCTGAGGACCAGAGCAGAAATGGCTCAGGAGGTCAGCACAGAACTGTGCACTGATCCAAACCACCCAAAACACCACCTGAAGGCTTTCCCCATGCCCAGGCAGTCCTGCACCAATATGATTGATTTGGCATCCTTCTTTACTAATGTCATAGCTTGACATGGGAGGAATTTAGGGAAGTGATGCAAAAAGATTTTTGTGTAATTGATAATTTTTTTTGCTGTTTTTTTCAAGCAGCTTTTTTCCTTGAAAGCCGTTTTCCTGCTTAGCAGCTTTCAAGGAAAAGTAACCCCTGGGGAGGCCCAGTTAAGGTTGGGTTTGATGGCAATCACCAGAGAAAGGTGCAGGAACAGCTTTGTAACACCCTGGATTGTTCTGGAGAACTCTGTTGGGAGACCTTGAGGGTTTGCTCATTCTGGCTGACCACCACAGGAAGGAACCATACAGAGCTAAATTAAAATAGGAATACGTGCAGGGTGATTGAAATGTAAAGGCTGCCTCACTCAGAATAGGCTGAGTTGGAAGGGACCCACAAGAGTCATTGGGTCCCAAAAACAGAGGGAAGGAGGTGGAGCATGGCTGGACTCCTGTCCCTCCTGCTCTGGGACAGGGCGGGTGCCAGCTGCCCACAGAGCTGAGAGAGCAATCTGGGCTGCAGGTAGAGGCTTTGAAAGGAGATTGTTTCTGCCATGAACATGAAGGGAATTGGTGTGGAAGATCACTGGAGAAGGAGGGAGCCACAGCTGATCGTGTATCCCAGCAAGAAACAGATTCATTAAATGAGGTTACTAAAAGAGGCAAAAAGAGGACAAGGTTAGAGCACTGCAAAAGCCAATGCCTATTTCTACATTGCAGAGTTCAGAATAACAGCTCCCAAGCAAACTGAAAACAAGAAACTGAATTAAGTTCAGATGGTCTACTCCTGAATAAACTTTGCTGTGGAAGATACCACAAGGCACTGCTGACACATCAATATCCATACCCAGTGCAAAAATACATTTATTTGGGAATGGGACATGGAGTGGGGAGGAAAAAACCCCTCACAGGTCTAGACAAGGTTAGATCGGCCTTATTTAATACTATCAGTGAAAGCTAAACTCAATTTATTACCAAAGGCCACAGGAGTGTGTGAAGTCCTTCAGAAACAAAGTAGGTTCATGTAGACCCTCTTTGCCTCTTTCCCTCCCTCCCTCCTGCCCAAATTCAATGTATACTCTACAATAGTACTGACATTTTGGAATCCTGTCTTACAGATACCTCAAGGTTTGGCATAAAAACAAGTAGTTGTCATCTGGAATAAGGCATCAAGTTAAATAGGAATTGGTTTGAGTCTTCAGAAAATCTATATTTTTTTAGGAATTACAAAGGTAGAATTTAGGATTAGTTGTTTCTATTGAACAGCATGCAGTGAATTTCACTCTCTAGTAGAAAGTCGTATTGTATTTGAATACTTTCTGAAGGACATTGTCTAACAATCTGAAATAATTTCTAGGAATTCTCATGAAAGCATTAAGAAACATACTCTGTAGTCCTAGAATTCATTTAGGAAGACATTGATAAAACGAACCTCTCAAACCATTAGCTTTTAATTTCCCATCTAAACAGTATTTGTTACACCCAAGGACAGCATAGTAAAACAAAAACTTCCAGCAGTATTTCAACAGAATGTTCATCTTCCAAAGAGCAGGAGTTTTGGTTGCAAAGCAAACATTGCAGCACTGTCATAAATGTTCAATAGCAGAGATATTATTACAGCAGAAGTATTATTAACAGCAAGAGGAATTTTTAGGTCAAGAGTATCTCTCTAATAAGATTCCTAAAGACAAAAACCCCCACATCAATGAAAACAAGAAAAATTACTCCCAAATCCTTCTCATCCAAGCACTCAGATCCTGTAAGGTCACATTTGCAGTCCATAAGTTGTCCTGCACTAAGAAGGGCAAAGAAGTCTCAAGAAGAAAAAGAATCACAACCCCAAAGTGGCTTCACTGTAAATTAGGTGACCTCCTGTGTATTTTAAACCAGAGCAGGCAAAAAGATAACTGTGCACAGAGTGAAAAAATATCCTACACTCTTTGTCCTCTTGGTCTTACCACACCAAGGACCAGAAGATCTAGAACAAGGAGACATAAATAATTTTGAAATACGCCACAACTTTGGAAATGCCCACCCAGAAAAATGACACAGAGTGTAAATTTTTGCTTTAGTCAAGCCAAGAACTTCCCCAGATAATGACAACAAGCTGAGAAACTCAGGATAATCAGAATAAGTAGAACATCTGGATAACTACGAAAAGAATGTAGGAGTAAACTATCACATTGCAAGAGTGAAATCCTGACCCTGGTGCATAATTCTGTAGGACTTTAGAGACTGCAAATGCTCTCTGGTATTATGGACAGGAGTATTTTGTTATGGAACAGGAAGAAGGACAGAGTATTGTCCCTGTGGCTGAGCCCAGGCGTGGGATGCTCCATGTCCTGAGGCTGCTCTCTGTCCATGAGCAGTTGCAGCCCTCCATGTTGTGTTCCTCACGGAATCCCTCTCTGTTCCAGCTCCCTCACAGCTCATGGTGGGACACAGATGGGCTTGGTTCCTCAGATAATGGACTGATAAAAAGCAGATAAAGAGGACAGAAAAAAAGATGGAGTACAATTCTCTGCTGTTTCTGCCTCTCAGTTCACAAGATCTTCCATCTGTCCCATTACAAAGCAGTGGTTTCAGTTAGCACTTCCAGAAATAACTTTTAACATGGGTTAAAAACACAAATAATTCATATTCACCTCAAGGCTCTGTAGGCTGTAGAGCAAATTCTTTACAGAATAACACTGTAGAATAACAAAAGAAGATAACACTTTTATTTTGCTATGTGTCCATGCCTTGGTTTGGTTTGGTTTTGTTTTAAATCACAAAGCTGACCTCATGATGTCTCTGAATTTGTGTCTTTGGAAAAATGAAAAAAATATCAAACCTAAGAGTTGGGGTTGTCCAGCCTTGGAGAAAAGAACTCTCTGGGGAGACCTCAGAGCACCTTCCAGTGCCCAAAGGGGCTCCAGGAGAGCTGGAAAGGGACTTTTCCAAGCACAGGTAGTGACAGGACAAGGGGGAATGGCTTCAAACTGAAGGAGGGCAGGGTTAAATTAGATATTGGGAGGAAATTCTGTTCTGTGAGGGTGGTGAGGCCCTGGCACAGGTTGCCACAGAAGCTGTGGCTGCCCCATCCCTGGAAGTGCTCAAAGCCAGCTCAAATGGGGCTCTGAGCAGCCTGGGACAGTGGAAGGTGTCCCTGTCTATCATAGAGGGGATGGAGCTGGATGATTAAGATCCCTCCCAACTCATTCTACGACTCTTTCCAATGAACAGAGCCACAGACCCTTCAGGAGGAATGCTCATAACTTTACCAAAACCAGAGTTAAAAGGAAGATGTGCTACTGTTTCTACATTCTAAATAGTGGATAGTGGGAAAAAGGAAAAAAATGTAAATTTAATAAATGGTTACAGAATGCTGAGCACAGATGCCAAAGACACAGAAGCATTTTTGTGGTGTTTTGACCAAAGCAATTTTATCTGTGACACAGTGTAACAATAGTCCAGAAAACTTGACTGGAACCCTGGCACCGACCAGTACAAATCCATGTCTAAGCAGAGAGCAAAGCAGGATGTGCACTGCAAACCATACAAAATGCAATGCAAATAATTTTCCAGTGCAAACCCTATGAAAAGTGTCCATCTGAAGGCTCTGAGGCAGACAAACAGTGGCAGCACTGAGTCTGGAAGTCTTGCATGTCGCTCTCCCACAGAGAAAACGTGACGGCAAACCCATTGGAACAGGGCCTGGGTCACAGGGCAGAGCCCCTCCAGCTCCTGGAAACACCAACTAGCTCCACTGAGGGTCTGGAATGCTGATTTTCTGTGAGTTACATCCTATTGTGGGTTCTCTGCTTCCTTTTTCTGCCTCCTTAGGGGTCGGGATTGAAGGCACCTGAGGCGATAGTTCGCGTTCAGCCTCAGGTGTTTATTGTTTATTTTCACTGTTACAGCCTCACAGCTGTGAGTTCTGCAGTCCTCCCTTATCAAGGCACAAAATGGATTACTATCTCTTCTTACAAGGTCTTTTAAGGCTAAACTATCCAATTAAGAAACTACACCTAAATTATTTTCCCTTTTAACCCAATAACTGATCACTCAAAGTCCGCAATGCAGAATTTTCTGCCCAATTACAAAATACCACCCAAAGCCATGAAGAAGAAGGTGAAGAAGAAAGTAAAGAAGACCAACCTGTCTAACCTGTCTCTGCCCTAAAACCTCCATCTTCCTTTATATTTATTACTATATTCTAAAACCCCAAACTCCAGGTTTTCCACCCTGTGATATTACACACTTCTAACCAACTCCACTCCCATAATCCCAGTGCTATCAATAAATTTTGGAAGCCTTCTCCACAGCCTCAGGTCTCAGTGTTCTCCTGTGAGTCTGTGCTGAAAGGCTGAAAGTCTAAAATTCTCAGCATTTAGGTTCCAACATCAGGTGACTCCACTGCAGTTTGGTTTGAACCAGAACAACAGATCTCCATTTCCTGCACTTTTAAAGAATTCCTTGGCCCTCAGCTCGGCAGGAGGGATCCATCAAGCTTGGCCTTGGATCGTGACACGAGGAAATGGCTCTGAGCTCCTTCTCCAGGTGGATCTCTCACAGCATGGAGAGCAAACAGCCCTGCTCAAGTTCCCCTTTGGCTGTGAGTAACTGTGCTCACTCCCAGAGGCTGCACAGGAACAAAGAGCTGCCCTGCCTTTCCCTTCAGGAGCATCTTCCTGTCCCATTCCCAGTGCTGGAGCTGCCCATCCTAAAGTGGGCAGGGACACTGAGAGAGGCACCAACACACCCTGGGGCTTGTTGCAGGAAATCAGCACCACTGGACATTCCTTTATGTGCCTGTGCATGCAGCTTGGGAAGGAAAGAAAAGGAAAAGAGAGAAGAGAGAAAGAAGAGAGAAAGAAGAGAGGAGAGGAGAGGAGAGGAGAGGAGAGGAGAGGAGAGGAGAGGAGAGGAGAGGAGAGGAGAGGAGAGGAGAGGAGAGGAGAGGAGAGGAGAGAAGAGAAGAGAAGAGAAGAGAAGAGAAGAGAAGAGAAGAGAAGAGAAGAGAAGAGAAGAGAAGAGAAGAGAAGAGAAGAGAATTAGAGATTGGCAGGCAGTTTCAGAGCTCTGCTGTTCCCAGGGGCAATTGCTCATCACACATAGCAATGAATCTCATACACCTCATACCTTACCTGGCAGCTAGGAGTATGTGCTTTACTTCTAAATAATCCCAGAGATAATTGGGGAAAATTCTGTAGCCAATGCTATAAATTATGGCTCTGCACCAGTTTATTCTATGTCTTTAATGGTGAATGTTGAAGGACTGAGCCCTGTTTAACACAGCAAACACAACCAGCCCAAGGGAGATCTGTCCTTGGGCTGTGCTCTCAGGCTGCTGAATGCTGGGACATGAAAGTTTTCCATTGTTTTGCATTATTTTGCAGGAAGCACTGACCAGTTTCTATAGCTGCTGCATTAGTGAGGAGATACAGCCCAGCCAGCTGACTCTTCAATAAAATAATTCCTGCATCATATATTCATCTTGATTACTGCTTGTAGCAAGCACAGTCTCATCATTTCTTTTGTGAAATCATAAATCCACTGAATTAAAAGCAATTTATGGTGTCACTTCCAAACCCATGTGAAGTTTCCCAGCATCCCATGGTTATTAACATGTATTATTTTTGTTCTTTTTCCAGAACACAGCATTTTGGAAATGATGATGGTAAATCCAGAGAGGACAGAGACATGGTTCCAAAGTACTCTGCTGAAGGAAAAGCAGCTTTAATAATAACAGCAAATGCTGGTTTCCATGTGACCAGAGCTCAAACTCAATTTAGCAGCTATGATAACCTTCATGAGGGATGGAGCCTCTGCTTTGCTGAACTCAGGGAGAGCTTTGCCAAATAGTTAGGCCACAGTGGCCAAGCAGGCCATAATTCCAGCCCCTGAAAAAGACTTCAGGAATAACAGTAAAAAACAAAGGAACTAAGAATAGCCCTTTTCCTGGTCCCACATACAGGACAGCTGTTCAGCTGCACGTTTTCCTTAATTTTGCTACCTATGACAGCAGAGAAATGGGCCTGTCAAACAATTTGCCAAGACAATGGAGAGCTCCAAATATTTTTATCATTGACAGTGCTATTCAGGAAGTTAGTTATAAGTCAAACTAAGTGCTGCAGTGTGCAATATATGCTGTTTATATCCATGTAATCACAGAGAAATGCTCTGGCTGGCCACAGTATCAGTCAAGAGCAGAGAATTGATCCCTTCTGAGAGCCAGCTAAATCCAGAAGTGCTGCAGCAGAGCAGGGAAGGATCCAGCTTGTGGAAGGTGCTTGGCTTGTCTGGCGTGGCTGCCACAGCCATTAAACCACAGTAGCTGAGGGATCCTTAAAAGTGCTTCAGGATGATGAATCCATCCTACTGCACAGGGAAAGAGCTGACTGCAGGCTCCATCCTGTTCCACACCTCCCAAAATTCCATCTGAATGGAATTCACCTGCAGCTCTCAGGTAAACTCTCCAGTTTGCCACACATAAATCATGGTTTTTAGCAGGAGCTGTTTAACACTATGTAAAAAAGATTCTGCCTCTATTGGCATGTCACACACATGTCACTGACATGTGTAATGCACAAAATGCAAAGTGTGCAAATATACCCTCCCTGGGTCAGAATAGGGGAATCTTATCTCCTCTTCTGAGCACATGAGATTTCTTGTTGCTCATAATTGTAACAGAATTTAAAGAAATAAAATATTTTCTGACATAGCAGAAGTATGATTTTTTTCAGACAAAATATAAAACATAGTTAACAAGAAGAAAACCTATCAATGCTTTCTAACACACTGTATTGCAAAATGCGTCAAGACTCTTGGTTGGGAGATGGAAGTGTTTGCATCTGTGAAGAGTCAGTCTGACCTGAGTGCCTTATGCAGCAATTACTTACACATGCTTTTAGAGCAAATTACAACATCAAAATATTCTCCATCACATTAACAGAATGTCCAAACTGTCTTTTATTCCACACAACTTCAACACGTTCAGCATATGTGCAGATCTGGTATTTTATTTTAATGTGGAAGAATTCCATTGCCATGATTAGGCTCAGAGGTATTTCTGACCTACCCCAAATCCTTTCGGAAGCTGGGATTGGATACAGAGAGGCTCTGGTGTAATGTACAAATGAGATGCTGAAGGTGGGTTAGCTTCACTTATCTTCTCCAGTTTGTTTAATTTTTATTTGCTGATTCTGAAGCACTTCTTTTCCACAGAGGCACATATGGAACCAAACTGAGCAATAAGGCTGTAAACAACAGCTGCAGCCACCTTTTGGCTTGTTCCTATTTCTATAGCTAGGACTTGGCAAAGCTCCAGGTGTTACCACTCAGAGGGAAGGGAAAGCACCTCTGAATTTACCTCAGAGCTGACAGGGATCAGCTCCAGCAGGATGCACTGTCCACAAACTCTGCCTAAAATGTGCTGTGAGAGACCAGTGCAGCACATCCCAACACTCCTCTGAGTCCTGCAGCTGCTCTTGGGACAATTATTTGAATAATTCATGGAAGCTTCTCCTCTCAGGGCAGAGCACCTGGATCATGGCATTCAGTTTTGCCCCACACACCTCAGAGCTCCCTGTGAAGCTGGCTGAAGGTGACATTAAATGGCACACAAAAACCCCACCAGGGAATCTCTCATTCCAGACACAGGAATCCTTTAGCACAAGAGACACCTGTGAACACCTTCCCAATGCAGGCTGCCACAAATCACCCAAAGCAGGCACAGCAATCTCATATTCCCAAAATATCATGCTAAAACACTCCTGCAAACTGAGCTGTTACTGCTCAAGAGCCTTCCATATTTTAGCAGTTCCTAGAGGACAGCAATTCCTGGAATTGCACCATCAATCCAAACTTCCAGCACTTCCCCCAAACTCCACATGCCCCAGTTACCTTTTGGAGCACCAGAATCCCATTTAGGATTCCCATTTGGAGCTCTGGTGGCTCTTGGTGGCTCCAGCCATTTCATCCATCCAGAATGTGCTTCTGGCAAAGGGCATTCATCGCCTGTGAGTCTCATGGCCCGCCTCCCCTTCAGAGTAACAAAATATCAACTTAAATAACAGACACTGAAATGATAACATGAATGCAAATTGCAAATTGCATATTTTTCTACCCCAATTTTGTTCTTAGTCTTTCCCTTCAGAAGAAAATTCTGCCATGCTCCTGAAACATAACTCAAAGGCACTGACAACAGATAAAAACACAGTTTGTAGTTTCTGTCCTTCCTGGGTTTGAGATTTTTAGTCTTCCCTTATCCCAGGGTCTCTGCCAACCTCTGCAATTCCAAGTAGAATGGGAACCTTTTTCAAGTTCTGTAATAAAGAACAAATTTCCCATTTTCTCCATTTGCCTGGCTGCTGCCCTGCCCACTCTCATCATTCAATGCCACCTTGTGTAACAAGGCAAGGGCACAGAGTTTTAGGATTTGCTTTAGACTTTTCTTATTCTGCACATGTTGTGTCTTTAAATGCCTTCTCATAAAGGCCTGGACTTTGCATTTTATTTGGCAAGAAATCCTGTATATTAACTCTATATGTATATATGTATACATGTATACATGTATATATGTATATATGTATATATGTATATATGTATATATGTATATATGTATATATGTATATATGTATATATGTATATTGTCCTCTTTTTCAAGGGCTCTATGACTATTTCTTGTTGAAGTGCACAGTGTCACTGTTTTTGTCTTTAAAAGGAGCAGCTTTAACTTATGCAGCAGAAGCTCAGATTTGTTTTAACCACATCTTAACAGTTCAAAAATTAAGTGTTTGTGTTGCCTACCAAGCTCATTTAAGAGCAGCAAAGGTAGGAGTTCTAAGTAGCATTTCTTTCCTCAAGTATTTATTAGCATATTATATATATATACACTGATATTTGAGCCCACTCTTACTGCCATATCATATGTTTTTCTTTTTCCTTATGCAGATGAAAGGGAACAGGCATGTTTGCTACGTGGTTTCTGGTTGAAAAAACATTCCCTGGATGTACCAAGGGAGACTTTGTTTTAGGTGTGGTGTTGGTGTTTCAAACTGCTAGGAATTCTGTCCCACAGAAAATAACAATATTAATTACATAATATCTCAAAATAACATTAGCAATAATTAGTAATAGGATACAGCAATGCAGTAGCAATTTTTGGGCAGCTCAGCTACACTGAAGAAAGCCAAGAAAATTTATAATCAAATTGTTTTGGTTAAAGCAATAAACAGAAGGCAAAGGCACCCATATTTTACTGTATGACAAAATCCTGTATTATAAGTTATTCCACATTTGAGAATACCCACACAGGAGATAAGTATGTTACATCATGGAAGGAATTTGGAAATTGAAGAAGAGACTTGACAGTTCATCCTTTGTACCCATCTCCAGCAGCTGATAACAATTTGGCCCAGTGGGCTCTTGATAAACAAAGCTGTGATGTTCTCCTGGAGAGACACTGATAGCAGCATCAGCCATGGGATTTCCAAAGAGCAGAGTTCAGCACACTTGATGCTGCCTTCACCTTGACCTCTTTCCCCTGTGCTGTTAAATCTAATTCCAAAGAGAGATAATCACTTGTCAAACGCTGAGGGTGTCTGAAGTCCAGGCTCAGATCCAGCGTTATCCCTCATGGCAGCCCAGCAGACCACACTCAGCTCCCCAAAATTCCAAAATACACATGCACAGCTTGAGCTAGCCACTGTTTCAGAGCCCTTAGAGAAACAAAGAACTTTTCCCTTCTGGCTCGCAGCATTTCAGAGCACCTGCAAGCATTCAAGGCACCCCTAGGCCACGAGCAAACAGGGATCATCTTTGCTTCTCAAAAATTTCTCAGCTAAATTTAGACCTGGTCAGGCAAGTAAAGGTCAAAAACAAAGCAGAGAGTGAGACAAGTTTGGAGAGAGGTTTTGGGGAACAGATAAAGCAACTGCCCAGGGGGAAGCAAAGGAGATGGGAAGCCTTCCTGTGCTGCTGAAGGTGTGGCTGGATGGATGCACTTCCAGGGCTGCTGTTCCCATGGGCAGTGGGAGCTTTCCCCACCCAACTGGGTCCCAGGCAGTGCCTTTCCCTGTCCCTGCTGTGATCCTGTGTGCCAGCTTTCCCGGTCCCTGCTCTGATCCTGTGTGTGCCAGCTTTCCCTGTCTCTGCTCTGATCCTGTGTGCCAGCTTTCCCTGTCCCTGCTCTGATCCTGTGTGCCAGCTGCACATGCTCTGAGCTGTTCCCATTGCTGTTTTCCTCTCTGCTGGACCCTGGCATCAACTCCCTGCTCTGTCAGGACCAGCCAGGGTTTGCTTCTCCTGTGTCCCTCTCCACTCCTGACATGCAGTTTTCATAATCTCAGCTCATCATGGCTTGGTGAGGAGAGTTTTATCTAAAATCCCAGCTTCTAATCCACTCCAGTGAGAGCAGTGATGCAGTAATTTGTAATTTGGAGTGTCACTGGAGGCCTCATCACACTCTCATGTAACTCAAACTGATAATGAAAATGAACAGAAATTGCTGGGCCGCAATCCCAATATAAACTGAAGGAAGTCTGTCTGTCTGGGTTGCACATACATATTTTTCAAATAAAGTTATCAGTTTTCTTGAGATGCTATCATGAAATAAGAAAAGCTCTCTTTATCTCAAGTATTGAATGAATTTAATTTAAAAGACCTAAATATGCAGAATGTTTCACTGTGAAATGGGGAGCAGGTCTGAGGAAAGATAAAGTGGGAAAGTTGCACAGAACCCTTTTCCGGGAAATACCTGAACACCAAAAGGCAACAGGCATGCAGTGACCTAGGCCAGGGGAGAAATATTTTTCAATTGAGACCTTTCAGACAACAGCTCAAAGAATTTGGTGTCACTCCATAGCAGCTTGCTGGGGTATGCACGACCTTATTGACAGCAACATTTAGTTCTGATAGCAAAAATAGAAAATCTGCTTGCATGACAAAAACCTGTGTGCAGCAGTCTTTGAAGTAAAACAATTCAGCACCACAGGAAATATCTACGTGTTTGGGTTTTGTTCCCAGGCTGAGAAACTTGTCACACCTGCCCCTGTGTGGTCAGCTGTGTAGTGTTAATGACTGAAATAATAACTGATAAAACCAGTTTATCTGAAAAATTATTTTTCTCTCCAGAATTTTTGTCACTGAAGAAACAGAGTCTCAAAGGCCTATATAGGCACAAGGAAGGGCATGCAAAATGCAGATTTCAGGTTAAAAGCAGATGTCTGATTGCTGTAGGAACAGAATGCCACTTTCTGAGGCTGTCAGGAGACCCAGAGCCTGCCCTGACACTGCTGACACACATCACACACTCAGTGGTCACTGACACCATCCCACATTCCAAAAGCAGCTCCCCAATTAATTCCTGGCTCTGGTTCATTAGCACTTGATGGGATATTTTCCAGCTTTTCATACTCATACCAGATAAAGACTTTCTGCAAGATTTCCTTTCAGTCAGGGGCCTGAAAGAGAAGAAATCAAGTTAATTTTGACTTAAGTTTTGACTGTTCTTTGGTCAGAAAACAGTTTTAAAGATGAAGAAAACTAGTTGTTTTAAGTACAAAAATAGAAGAGATTTTTAAACTTAATTTTGCTTTGAAGCAAATACATGATTTACCCTAATTCAGGAAACACTGAAAATGAGAGGTCTTGGAAAATCAAAAAAGAATATAAAAAGAATCTTACCAGCATCCCAGGGAAACAGGCTGCCCAACTTCATAAAAAATCAATGGCAATTCCAGTACCAACCCTTCAACAGTATTTTGTTTAAAGTTTCAATTCCAAATCATTTGACTGCATGAAATACTACAAAGATTTGACGGCTTTAACTTAAAGGCTTTGACTTAAACAGTCAAAGTATTTTTGATTGAAAATTTAGTGCAAGCACTTGCATCAAAATATTTAATGCGAGGGATAATGTGAGTACAGCAGAAGCAAAATTAACTATAGTATGGCTCAAAAGCAATGCAAGACAAGCAAATCCTGTGCATGAAATTAATTAAACTTGAAGCATTCTATCTGCACTATTGCTCATTATATTGAGCTTCTTTGATAATTACACACAATTTTATGATATTATCAATTTGAACTTACTGGAGGTCTTGACATGACCAGGGATGTTGCACCTTCCATAACTCTTGGACAGATAACAGAATTCAGATGGACACTACAAAGTTTTGGAGTTCTTGTTTGGGTACAGGCTTGAATTCCAGGAATTCTGAGTTGAACAGTGAGAGAAATTCATTAAACAACAAAGTATTTATTGATATTTGCTGAATATACACTGATAAACAAGGCATCCATAAATAAAATAAATTAAGACTATGCCTCAGGTTTTTCTAGGTGAGTAAAGAGGCAAGAAGGAGCACTATTCAATACCTGAAAGAAGCACTATTAAATACCTGAAAGAACTGCTGCCTTTGTATCTCCTTCCAGGATAGTACTGTGGTGCTTTTAGTTTAACTATTTACATCTCCTACCATTGCCTGTTTCAGATAAAATCTGAATCTGTAAAATCTGAACCTGTGAATCTCCCAAAAGACACTTAAACACATCTTCACCAAAGAGTAGGCAATGGAAAAACTGAAAATGTGCCAAAATTAAACAACACTTCCTATTCTAAGTGGGCAGGTTCTGAATTCCAAGCAAAATTTGAAGAGGAAGGACTATACAATGCAAGCTGAAACTGGAGAAAATGTAATTTCCCACTGGATGTTGACTGGTAAGTGAAGAGAGGAAACAATACTGAACTTGCAGCATCCTTACTGACAGTCAATTAATGAAAAGCTGGATGTGGAAAAACCCAAAGATGAAAATTCCCTGAACAAGAATGTGGATGCTACCACTGCCCTGGGCTTGCACAGTAGCCAAAATTGGGGAAGAAACTGATCAAATACAGACAAACCCCAAAAAGTAGGTGCAACAGTGATACTCAGCATGAACTTCGGCAGAACTGGGGAATGGGTAGATTAATCCCAGTTTTTTGACTCTCCAAAGCAACCACAGGATAATCATGAACAGACAAAATATTTGGATGATCACAAATATGAAAAATGAGAAATGTGGTGCAGCCACTTCAATATTCTCCAAGAATATTACAGGATGAAAAGGCAAAATGGCAGTATTTGGACAAGATCACTGCATTTTTGTTATGTCTGAAATTCACAAAATATCAGATACAAATAATGTGTGTGGGATGTGACACAAAATTTTGAACATTTGTTCTTGGGTCTGTTAGCTGTTTGTGTACCATTACATAACCAGTGACCCACACGTGTGGCATGCTAAGTATTTTATTTTTCAGCGTAGTAATTCTAAGGCTCCATCAAAAGAAAGGGCTTTTATAGAAGACACTTGTTAGATAGGGAAGAGAATCACTGATAAAATACCCCAGGCTTCTTCAAAGCCTAAACTCGCCTCATTCCTTCACCTACGCCATGGATGTTTTGTTACTGCACACAGAGAAGGACAAACAAAGCTCTCCCCTCCTGTAAGACCTGGGATGTTGTAATTCTCCTTTCTACAGCAGCAATGTTCTGGTGCACAGAGTGCAATAGTGATGGAGCAGCAGGGGGAGCACATCCACTCATCCCAACTCCTGGCTGGATTCTTCTAGAAAATGTTCCAATATGAAGTTGAATCCCTTTGTACACAGCATTTTTTCCAAACAAATTCTCAGTTCCTAACTCTCTGCTGCTGCTACAACTCAAGCACAGTGGCAAACCCTGAAGCTTAAGCTGACTTGTCCACATTTTCTCCAAGTCCCTCTTGGAATCTTCATTTTGCAGAGAAGAGACCTCCAGGGTGACACTGTCCTCACACCAAGAGCCTTTTCCTACCATTCCCTTGTACATTCCCTACACAGACACCACAAACACCACATCTCTCATTTCAGCTTTTATTTGGGTATTTTTAAGTTAAGTTGCTCAAGTCCATTTTCCATCAATACAGACACTAAAAACTGAGATCAACATTTAAGGCAACATTAGCATCCATGCCAAGCTCAATCTGCAAACCAGGTCCTCCAAGCACCACAGCACCCAGAACTGCTACGGGTCCCCACTCTGTCACACGTTCCCTTTCCCTTTGGACTCTGCTGTCCCACACCACTCAGGAATTCCTTTTACATGCACAGTCTCAATTCAGACCTTGCCATTTTCTTTTTTTTTATAGCTTCTTGTTTAAGAACTAGATCATTTTTGCATAAGGTGATATGAGTGAGATATGTCTCAGGGTGAAAGACTACAGTTGAGTCAAGCTGGTGATATCATACAGAATCTTTTTCTTTAAAAAATATATTTAACATCAGTATTCAATGACTTTAGTATGAACATTATGTGTATTTAGCCTTTTGGTAAAGGCTATACATTGAGACTTGTTAGAATGATAATTTTGCTTTAAATACTGATTTCTTTAGCGTTACTGTTGACAAGTGTTTGAGTTAGAGATGCCCAAGTTGAACTTTTAGGTCAGAATATTTACAAGTATACAAAAGACCACGTAGCTTTGAATACACCCACTAGTCTTAATACAGAGTAAATAAGGATTTGTCTTGTGCCCTTGTGGAATATTTCAACAGGTGGGTCTTGCTTTTTTTTCTCTTTTATAGTAAAAGGAAAGTTTTTACTTTTCCTTAAGGAGTGTATTTATTACAAGATGGTTAGCATACATATATCACATAACATACAAGTGTTAAAATTGACCAGTTACAAAATAAGCAGTGGTATGTATATCTTCATATAACCTAAGAACAGGATCAGTATTTTACAAAGTACATATAAAAGTACTTCATATACAAAGAAAAATACAAATGTGCAAACACCATTGTCACAGGTGGAAATTTGTCAATTGAAAAATGCTAGAAAAATCCTTCATATTTTTGTTTTGAAATTGCAATTGCATTAAAAACAGCTGCATTTCCTATTGTGTGTGGTGAGAAATCTATGTTCCTTTCTGACAAAATACATTAGTTATAAAAAACCCCACAAAGTTTAATAACTGAAAAATCTTGTAAGTATAGTCAGTTTGGTTAGGCTGACATTAAATTACAAGCAGAACATCTGGAAAAATGAGAAAATAGTGAATAATATTTACATATTATTTGTAATATTAGTGTGCTATTTAACATATTAACATTTCAAAGTAAAAACAATGGCTTAATTACCTACATATTCTACTCAAAGTCCTCATTGTTTGTAGACTGTAAAATTTCAACTAATTTGGGGCCATTAAAAATGTTTCACCAGGATTTTAAGCAGAACAAACACAAGTTCATCAGAAGTAAAAATCTATAAACAGTCTTCCAATTAATGTGCAAAAAAATGTTTAAAAAGTATCAAATCACGACACCTCAAACTTCATTATGTACATATCTAATATCTGTAAATGCTGTTAACTAGCTAGTTTTGTTTTGTTCTGCTACAAATAACTTACCTCTGTCCTGCAAAATGTCTGCATTGTAAAGATTTCAGTGCAAGTGCTTGCTTCATTGTTTAGTGCATTATCATGTTCACTATTTTTTATTTTACAGTGAGCAGAACAGCATATAAATTAACACATACAACTCACACACAAGAGATCCTTCGTCTACTGAATTCCTAGTTTGATGTTTTCCATTGCTCCAGGGTAGTGTCAGCCAGTTTTCTTTCGTTTATCCCATGGGAATCGCAAATATAATCGAAAATAAAAGTGCTATCTATGGTCTTCAGGTAATCCCTAGATTCTGAAATTCCATAACAACATTGCAGAAGCACTCAGCAGAGCACAAGACAGAAAATGACCTGCACACTGAGAAAACACTTGAAAATCTGGCATCAGGCAATTTCACTTTTTTGGTCTTTAAAAATATCTACTGTCTATAAACATTGGCAACCCGGTGTGTATGTCACTGGACTCACAGCTTCATTTATTTATCTGTTTTTAGGAATTGTAGACATGTTCCCTCTTATTCATGACTAGCTTGGAAATAAGAACAGTCTGCTTAAAAATCTAAATAAAGTGGAAATACACTTCTGATTAAAGGGAAAATTTCTACACTTCCCTTTGGACATATTTCCTAACAGAACAGCTCTGAAATCAGAAAACCAGGATCAGATGCTAGTGCAAATCCAGCCCACTTTTCTAGCTAGGAATTGTACTGAAGAAAGATGAAATTCAAGATAAATGGATTATTATTTTTTCAAGTCCTCCCTACAGAAAAAAAAAATAGCAGTTACAGTGGTTATAATTATTCAACAGAAAAGAACTTATTATGAACTTTATTGGCTGAAATGTAAGGAAGGCTGGTTGTGTGTCAGTAACATTCCAGAACTCAGTTTCTTCCAGGATGAGGTGCTTTAAATGGGACTTTATCATGGAACATTTTTCTCCTTTCTATGCATCTGAAATGCAGCTCTGGATCCTGTCCATCCATTGCTGAGCACTCTGTGCATCTTGGGCACAAAAATTATACACACGTTTATTTGTCTTCAGCTGCAAGGAAAAACAAGGACACAAAGAAGTCAGCACATGGAAAAGAAAACCTGCAGAGTTCAAACTGCAATACTCAACTGGGTCTGAATGTAACATTTTTGAACTATTGCTGTTGAGAGTGATGCCAGCTACATAACATTTTTTTGTCTTGAGATGGCACAACAGCTCTTTCCTAGCTCACAACTTCCAGCAGGACTGGAACCAGGAGCTTAAACACACCACAGGAAGGAAGTTTCACATAAAGATCAAATAAAGACCAGATATGCTTACATCAAAAAAGGCCTTTTCACTGGCATGTTTTGGAGCGCCAATGGTTGGAGAAGCAGGAATCACAGTTTCCACTTCTGCAAGGTCTATGTGTCCTTTGCAGCTCGTATCCTCACCAGAGTCGTAGTATCGCAGCTGGAACGCAAGAGAAACAAAAACCCAGATGTGCTTTTAGATGGACCTTTCAGATCAATTCCCTTTTCCTGGATACAGCCTGGGGGCATTGACTGCTAAGGGTGGGAAGCACAAAGATGACTAGGAGCTGAGGAGGTGGGGGAAGAGTATTTTGTCCCCAGAGCTCCAGAGCAGAGAAGCAAATAGTCATGGATTGCTCTGGGTAGAGGGCACGTGAGGCAGGAAAGCAGAACCATTTCTTCACTGGTCATTACATAAAACCAACACAAAAGCTTCACTGAGGCATTGATAGAACAATTATCCTCTCTATTTCAAGAATTCAAAGTGATCAGCAGAAATTTAAGTGTAATTTTAGGTAATTATAAACCACACAGAAAGCTCACATTTTCCTATACTGCACATAGAGGTTGAACAAAGTCTGAGCTTTTTTCTTTTTTGTCCTTGCAAAGATAATTTGATATGGATATTAATCACTCTGTAAAGTGAGTTCCAACTTGCAAACAAGTTCCAAAAAAGTCCCCACAACAAAACCCCAACGAATTCCCATAAGCCAATGCAAAATAGCAACAGAAACTTTCACAGTAAAAGTCAAACAACAGAATTCCAGCTAGGATTGACCTGTATTACTCCTACATCTATCATACTCAGAAGGCTATTTGATTATACAAAAAATGCAAAAGTTTATTTTTCTCCTGCAAAATGAACCTTTTCTCCTATATAAAAGATATATAGGATATATTAGGAAGAATAATTATAAACAGCACATTTGTTGGTATTTACCACACTGATCTCAAAGTATTCAGTTAGCATTTCAAGAGATGCCTGTCTTTATCTATATTACATATTTTAAAGTATATGGACTACAATAAATTAAATTTTTTTAAACAAAAGCATACATGAGTCTGAGAAGTTATAACCTCCACTTTGTGGAATATTTGGCTCACAATATTTTACTGCCTGATGACCCAATGTTATTTGAAGTAACAAGACCATAAATTTCTACTGCAGAATTCTGGCATATATTGTAAATTGGATAAAAAGTTTAGACCAACAGATTGGTCTATTTTTGGTCCTCCTTTTTGTACAATGATTAGGTAAACACTTATGAGTGATTTTGCTACTAAATTTACATGACTGACTAATCTAAAATACTCCTATATATTTTTGTAAAATACTCCTATGTGTTTCTTTCTAAAAAATAAAAGGCAAAATACTAAAACCCCTCTCTCCACTCAGAATTCTGTATGAGCTACAAAATACACAAGACAAACACTGATAGGTCATGAATGATGTAGCACACATCACATCTGAAAATCATCAATACTAATATTCTTTGTAAGACCAATCTATACAAACCCAGGCAATAAAAAAGGAGCAACATAATAATAATAATAAAAATCCATTATCTGAGAAGGTTTTACCTGGTGTTTTGTGACATCCAGCACAAACCAGCGAGGTTTCCAACCCTTTAGCAAAGCTCCTCTTTTGTACAGCGTACCTTCAAAAGATCTGAGAGGGACAGAAAACACAGTGGTATTGATCCCATAACATGGATACTGCTGAGAAATAAAAGCCCCAAAATTATACATATTAAACACTTATTACATACATATCAAACACTTATTTTCCTGCAGGAAAACTAGCAAGATTTAAACCAATAGTTTAGCTGTTGGTAACTGTGACACACAGATAAAACACCCTTTTAGTACTTTGGATGCATTAAATGTACAACTACAATTTGCTTGTGCATCCGAAAGGGAAGGGTGAAGGATGCTGGTAGGAGATAGAGGCACACCCACTGAGACAACTAAAAGTAATCAAATCCAAAAAGAAGGAATAAGGTAGCCACAGAATATTCTGTGCACATGAAAGTTTAATTGCTTCCTAAGGCAGAGACTTTTACCAATGTAATAAAATATGACTAAATACTGTCTGATTATTCAGTGATATTCTATGTGATTATTATTGCTAACTACTGTCTGATTATTCAGTTTACCTATTTTCATCAGTCTTTGATGTGAAATGATTGTACAGCGTGGTTGTTCTTCTGTCTACTCCATTGGAGGGAGAGATGCTTGAGCTCTGCTCCTCACCCAGCCCACTGTCAGGTATTTCCAACAAAGACCTCTTCTGATAGGAATGCATATTGGGTGACATCATCCCTGAGGAGCCAGAAGGATGTCTTTGGAGCTGAAAAGGAGAGAAATAAAAGAAAAAAGGTAATGCAATGTGTCTGGCATTGTGAGATGGTCTCAGTGCTGTACTCATAATAAATACATGGTACAACACGTAAGGTGGGAACTACTGTCAGGCCAAAAAAAATCTTCCTAATACAAGTCAGTGCTGCCTCAGAGAAGAAGCCACAGGGATGGCAATGCCCTGCATTTCTTAGGCAGAGGGGTGCACAAGGTGGGAGAAATCAGTATTTCAGAAAAGCTTCACATACTCCAGTGACATAATACTGAACAGTGTTTGCCTTGCTTTCTCAGAAGCATCTAAAACTGAACAGACATTTGGGTACAATCCATTTCCCTGATTTCAAAGGGAAGGAAGGGGGGAAATGAAAAACTATGGCTTCCAAGAGCTACTTTATAGATCGATGTCATTTCAGTAGAATCTCAATAACGTGGAACAAAAGGGATCCTGTATTTGGGCCTATTCTAAATAACAAAACTCTACAGATACAGTCTTGAACTGGTAACGCAGAGTTCAGAGGCCAAGCTCCCAAAAAACAGCATCTAGAATTATTCCTGGTGCACACAGAGACCAAAGAGGCAGCCTTTGATTTAGAAAGTATCTATACTGTCAGCTCCTCTTGTTACCACACTCAGGAATTGGAAACACAGGCATGAATATTTCTTATCTCTACTTAAAAATTATAAATCCATTTAGCCATGGAAATGTCTTTACTCATCTCTGAGAATCTGTGATATCCTTTTGGCTACTTTCAGAAACTGAGCTTTTTTAACACTTCAAGAATCTTTCAAATGTATAAAATCACATATTTCTGCATTAGTAAAATGCTCATTTTATCTGTATGCCTTAAACTACTTTGGAAAATCAACTAGATAAACAGCACAAGTAAAAATACATTTTTCAACATGAAGAAATCAAAAGCCAATATCATGGGTTAGAACAACATATTCAGTTTTTCAAAAGCAGTATTTCACTCCAAGAAACACAGTGATTTTGTCAGTGCCTCAGGTAGCCTATATAGCAGGAATGGAATTATTCCATTGGACAAGCTTTTTTCTACTTACATTGTTTTGTCTGCTGTCATCCTTGAGATTCATTTTGACCCTTTCCCACAAAAGCTGCCACCTCTCTGGGCTCTGATTTAATTTACTTTCCAACCTCTCGATTTCCTGAAACGAGTAACAAGGGTTTCCATAAGAATAAACATTTCTAACTGGCAATTATTTTTATACAACCATTCTCCAGTCTGTTTTCACCCAGTGAAGTTCCAACCCCTCTGTCACACGAGCTATAACTGAGAGCCATCAGAATCAGGACTCAAAGGCACCCCAGGACAGCATCAGCCACATTTTGTTCTTCCTGCATGTCCCAGGTTAGAGGAGCCACCAGGCTTTCAATTCTCCCCCAGCTGCCCTGAACACACAAAATTCAACACCCACAACAGAAAATTCTGCCATAACAGAAACACAACACTGATAAGGACAGGCTGTATTTTATGAAAATATTTACAAAGAACAAATTCTGTGCTGCGACACCAACAATGGACACTGCCAATATTAACATTTACCCTGGTTTATAAAATGTGATACAAAGCTGTAATAAAAGCAGGAAATGAAACAGAAAGATTTATTCAATCTGGATGCCAAACTGTAACAACATGTTCTTGTTGTGGAACTTGGGAATATGACCTATGTTGATAACCTCCAGTTAGGGTTATTTCCTGTTAATAAGACAGTGCAAAGTTAAGTAAGAAGAGGCAATTTTATGAGTTTATGTTTACTTGTGGACACTCATTGATACATTTGTCAAGTGTGGTCCATATTCCTTGCCATGCTTCTTCTCTACATTTTTACTTTCAACAGCTATATTGAATCTTCTTATTAATTAAATAAAATTAAAACCTCTATTTTGCAAATTCAATTAAGAATTAATGATGGGATAAAAAATTGCCACAGGACACAGGCTTCTCATGCTATATAGAAGCTAACTAAGCATTTAAGACATTTATTTTCAAAGTAGAGAAAGTCTCTACTTACTTCTGCCATACTTAATAATTAAAGTAGATTTCATAATATTGTCCAGTTCCTATTGATCTTTGGATTTTAATTATTTTCAGGCAATGGCTATAATTGAAAGACAGAAAATTATTATACTTTTAAAATAAGAAAACATTTTGATAAGGAAATTAACTTCTGAACTAAATTTTAAACTCTTAGGTGAAAATAAAAAGCCACCATTTGACAATGTAACAGGAACAAAATATTTCTACAAACTTTTCCTTGATGAAGATAAATTAGGAAACTCCAAAGAGAAACTAAATATAAGAAATGTGGCTTAACAGCAAGAATCAAACAAGAATCAAAAAAGCTTAACAGCAAGAATCAAAAAAGCTTTAAATAATGAAGGTAGCTGAAAGTCACATATGCTTCTCCTTCTGCTAAGAAATAAAACCAGAATACTTTTGTTTGGAGTATCTTCAGGTAGATAAAAAAATAAGGAATTATGAACACAAGCCAGACTAAAGCCTTCTCTAGATTACTTGTTTGTCTTTGAAAGTGCTGAATGGAAAACACTTCTGGGGGCATAAAACTGAATCAATTTACCAGACACTTTTTAAAATAAAATCCTTTCCAAATTTCTGCAAAAGGATATAAGCTCTCTATTGCCCTAAGTTAGGCAGTTTAATCTGATCATTCTCTTTCTGCCCTAGTCTTGACTTCTGAGTACAAGTCCTTCTCTGCAGAATCTGGAAGTAACTGAAACTTGTTACTTAGCAACTGGGTCACATTCCTTCTTTTTTGGCTCCATGGTGAGTAGTGCTTCCAGAACTTAAAATGAAAAACTTTCACAAAAAACTTTCAACAATCTCCTGTATATAAGTTGAAAAGTTAGGACTAAATTCTCCTTTAATAGACCCCATGAAAAACTTTCACAAAAAACTTTCAACAATCTCTTGTATATAAGTTGAAAAGTTAGGACTAAATTCTCCTTTAATAGACCCCATGTAAAAAAAACATACATGGCAATAAATCACTAAGATTTACTCTTGCCTCTTCAGTTTTAAATTTTACAGAAAGCAGCAGATTTTTTTTTTTCCTTTCCATGTGTGGAATGGATTCTGAGTAGATGCATTTCCTTGAAAGAAAAAACATCTTTCAATTGAACACTCTGGTTGATCTGCTGTTGTCCAGGCTTACTGGAGCAGAAATATATATATAAGAAATAAATATATACATAAGAAAGTTTATGACAAATTCAATTATGAGATGATTCATTTCCTGCAATTAATAACCAGCAATTAGCATTACTGTGCCTTCCAGGAGATGTGCTAAATAACCTGCTTTGCAAAATTTGAATGGTAGAGACAGGAGTTACACCTGCAGCAGCTCCAGAACTTTGGAGGCTGATCTCCTCTTTTGCACCCACAGTATGTCTGTGAATGCCCACAGGTTCATTTCTCACAATTCTTACAAATACCAGGATCTGATCCACTCTTAAAAGAAGAGCATCACATTCTACCCTGAAAATTCTGAATTAAAGCACTCAATAACTTCTCTGTTTCAGCTTTACATCCTGAAGTGCACTACCTAGTTTTCAATTGAAAAATATCTTTAGAACAAACAAATTTAGGCTTATCATTATAAACTAAGCAAGACTCAATCTTCCCCAGTAATTTACGATGCTAAATATGGTCTCAATTGAAACATTTTCTGGATACCAACACATTCTCAGTGGATTTATGACTAAAGGAGGTCTTTCTCCTATATCAGCAATAGCCTTAAATTAACAACTTGTTTTAAAAGAACGTTCACTTTGCTTTTTAAACTTAGAAGAATATTTTTGTAACCTTTATACAATCTCTCCAAAGTTTTCCAAATGTTCTTTCCATTGCTATCTTTTATTACTATAATCTAATTCACAAATAACATTCAAACTCTGTAAAAGCTGACCCACATTTCTTTAGCCTATAATGTGGCTAATTTCCCTGTTACATGGCACTTTCTCACAGTTGTGGACATGGATAGTCTGGCACCTACCCTGGGAAGAAATGCAGGAGAACATTGTTGTGTTCCTGATGTGCTCCTGGCCTCTGGTTACCTGATACAAACCTCCCTGCTTTGCTGAACAATGCCCACAATGTTCCCTGCTGGGAGGCTGCTCTTCCCTTGCCTCTGGGAAGTTGGAAGCTCTGAGAAGTTCTGACTCTCTTATTTTGAGTCAAGGTGGGGGGGGCGGGTTTACATGACATTCTCTTTATTTATTTATTTTTTTAACTGAGCATTGTCCCTGCGTTCGATCAACCAGGATTGAAAGGAGCAGCCCAAAGGAATTTGAGGAATGTGCCAGAATAAAGCCAGAATAAAGCTAACTCTCTATCACAATCTTCAAGGACTCACATCCATTTAGAAGCTTTCTGCTTTAAGACTTGCCAAAAATCATCTTTGAATCAGGAGAACTGGGAGCCTAGAGCATATCCTGATTTTCTAAGCATTGCAATAGTGGGCTCCATAATCCCAGACTGAATTTAAGGTAAAGTCTGCAAAGAGTTTTCAAAATAAAACACTGCACACAGGGATGTGTATCTGGACATGCAAGTGGCTCAAAACAATGGAAGTGAAGAGTGCCCTTGTCATTTTCCTGCACTATCAATTATGATGATAACCAAATGTTAGGCTGTTAATTAATTGCAATCAACAAGCATCTTCGTCTTTAAGAGAAGACAGATATTAAATCACTCTAAATAACTACTACTAACAATGATGATAATGGGATCATTTTTCATCTTCTAATGAGGACAGAAACTAAGCAGCCTAAGTAGGCCCAAACAAGAAAAAGCCAAAATCAAGCATCTATTTCAAGTACCAAAATATTTTGAAGAAATCTAAATTTATCAGTTTGCTTTTAGTAAACATGAATAAACTAAAAGCAATCACGGCAAGCTTTTTTGTGAAATGTGGGCCAAGATGTTCAGTTTATGTTTGTGTATCTGCTTCCCAGTTGTTACAATCAACAAGTGTCAGATTCTATTTTCTGATCTGTCCAAGAATCTGGGTCATTATTTTACCACACACCTACTTCAAAATAAGGAGAAAGAAGTCAAGAAAGGAAGATTCACCATTTGCCCAAATGAAAATAGCTGCTCCTGCATTTCCTATGAAAGGTAACCTACAATTTTATTTATTCTTTAAAACAGTCAGTGAAGAAATGAATCCATGAGTAGTTGTTGACTACAATTAAAGCATGCTCCCAGGGAAGTGTGCATCCAGAACAACGTCAGCTTTGCAGGAAGTCTGATTGATCCCCAGAACCTCCACCACATCTCCAGATCAGTCTTATTAAAACCTGTTTTGACATCTATCATGATCCTTTATGAACAGTACATCTGTAAGGCAATAACTTCAACAAAAATCAAATATGAATTTCATGAGCATAAGAGAAGTCACTGTTCTGTGCGACCCAAGTACTCACATTTAAAAGGCTGGTGATGGCATCAGGCTGTATTTTGTTTACATCATCATAACATGGCCACACTATTTTCCTCTTAGTCTGAGAGGCTGAACCATCTGCTTGGTCATTTTCTTCTGAAACACCGCATTTTGCAGGTACCATGGTCCAATCATAGGAAGGACCTGTAGCCAAAATCTCTTCCACATAATAATCCCACTTTTTGAGGCTGGACATATTTACATTTGGCTTCAGTGCCTATTTGAAACAAAGTGTTAGTATAATGACATGAAGGAAGCCTTTGAATTTAAGATTTACAACACAATACCTGTATTTTCCAGATTATTCTAAATTGAATTCTACAATGGTGAGTGTACTGTGAATTTTCTAGAATTAGTCAAGACACAGCCCAGTCTAGGGCACAGACATTGTCATGTAAGACAGAGATGTAGATAATGTGAAATGTATCCCATTATGACTCTAAACTCAGTTCCCCTTTAAAGACAATTTTAATAATAATTCATATAATTTAATTAAATCAAACAGGGAACCTAATTTAGCTTACCAGGATGCATGAATACCTGTTCCAGAATTTGGCCCTTTAAATTACATTTCCATGCCTTTCAGATACTGCTCCAGTCAATCAGGTAAGGTTAATTTTGTCCACCAAATACATAGCTCAGAACAATTAAGATACCAAAAAGTACTCAAGGAATCACTCAGAATAACAAACCACCTGTATTTTAGCAAAAATCATACCTCAACTTCAGCAGGGGCATAGAGGTAATTGAAGAAAACAGGGCTCCTTTTGTGCATCTTTTCAATACATTCCCAAATACAAATTCCTTTCTTGGCATGTTTATCTCCTTTATCTTCAAACAATGTCCCTGGGGAAAAGAAGAGCAGCAAAAAGATGGCTTTGGGATAATGCTCAACAAATGCTAAAGCACATCCCAATGGAATTTCACAGATTGAAGGTATAGCAAACTCTACTATCAAATGCCACTGCAAGAGGAAATAAATAAAGAAGATAAATAATAGATATTAACGTCTTTTTGGAATAAAATGGTTGCTCAAGTCTAATCTGCTCCACAGCTACAAGAGTTTTTAAGAAAGCATTGTAATTGATCATATGCCATGAGAAGCAGCCCTCCAAGCAGAGAAATTTGGAGCATGTTTGAGTGGACAAGTCCCAAGAACAGCCTCAACTGGGTTGCACATGACAGATGGAGTAGAACAGAAAATATAAAAGGAGAAATACTGAAGATAATGCAGGAGGAAGAAGTGGGAGGAAATCGATGGAAAGGCTTTTCTTTCTTGAAACTTTGTGCACTCTCTGATGGACTCACAGAGCCTTTGTTTCTGTTAAAAGAAGGTATTTAGTAGGGAAAAGGGAACTACCTGGAAAAACTGCTAAAAACTTAGCAATTTATGCCAATTAGGCATGGCACTCATTGCTTCTACTTTCTCTTAGGGCCCTCAGAGGCACGGCTCAGGAGTCACTGATGCAATGCTACATGTTCTTCACCTCCATTTTCCTTTGTACACCTGAAATGTAATTTCATGACATGGAAATTCCTTATGTCGTCACCACACAGCTACTGGACCATCTTAACCCAGGCAAATTTTTGTACACCAGATATTGAGGAGAAAAATATCAACAACTCCACAAGCAGTATGCAAGACACAAAGATCACACATACCATGTTCTAGTCTCTCATAATCTGAATCCAGAAGAAATGTTTTAAATCGATTTGATATGTGATGAAAAGCCAGAAACTTCAGATAATATTGATTGAACTCAAACTCTGTCGGATATTGGTTATGAATCTAAAAAATAAAATTAAGAAAAAAAAAAGAAAAAAAGTGGATATTGAGGATAATACAAATAGATATGTAAGAAATAATAAAGTGAAATGACAGCAAAACAATTCCCCCATGAATGCTGAAAACAAACTGCAAGTGTCACAAAAATCTTTCTAACATTTTGTCCTAGAATATTTTTTTGGCTAAATAAATTCATGTATTTTCTGTGCTGCAAGAACATTTCAGAGCAGATAGAGTAAACTGTATAGTAAGCAGTATCATACTCTGCACAAATGATGCCATGATTCTTCCAGGAAATCCAACTGGATAGAAATCTTCTATGATAATTCTTGAGTCACCACATAACTTCACAGATAAAGATGCTACTCCTGGATGTGGCTGGAATTCAACCTTTAACTGAAAGATTTCACATTGGATTTCTGTCTATTGCTGAGAACCTCACAAGGCAGACAAGTACAGAAACAATGCTGCAAATGAGAATCCACCTACCACTCCTGAAACAGCCAATTTCTCAAGTACTAACTAGTCTACACATATTTCTTCCTTTTCAAAATACGACCAAAAATATTAGAGTATGGAAAAAAACCCACAATGAGGAGGTGTCTTGTCATTATTCTTTTAAAACAGTAAAAACCATGTCATTCCTTAAATTGTTACCCTCATTAGGCTGAGGATCTGTCTGATTCAGTGAATGACTCCAATGTGAGTCAGGAGCTGATCTTTATTTAAGAAAACTATACAAGATTATCAGAGTACAGCACTGTGAAATTGCTGGTTCTTCACAGCAGCTCCTCTTTAACATTATCATAAAGAGCCTGATGGAAGATTTTAAGCACAGAGTTTAATATTCATAGCAAAAATATTTTAGCATTAGTTCATGATATTTATACTTGATATCCATACAAAATGAAAGATTCTAAAAATCTTGATGAGATAGTGCTTGGAGAAATCTCATGTGTTAATTTAAAATTTACTCTTCAAATAAGCTTATGACTAATGTTCTTTATTTTCAGAATAAACACAACAATTAACTGAAAATTCCTAATTGCAGTGGAAATAAGTACAGCTTGCAATTGAAAAAGAAACTGCTGACTGAATTTCACATTTGAAGTAAGTCTCACTGTTCTTTGTCTAGCTCCACATCAAACCTGTAATATACCTTTAGTTCTGCAATCTATTCCTGCCTTGTCTTTTGCATTCCCACCACTCCTTTTTCTGTTCCATGTTTTCTCTCTCATCTCTTACCAGTTTTCTCTCAATCTGTCAGTTACTCCATGAGGTTTGTTTCAGTACTGATGGGAATCGTTACTAAGATTACTTGAAGCTCCTTACATTTATATTTCACACAGATCAGCTAAATAAAGGGGGAAATAAGTGTTTGGCAAGGAGAAGTTTTCTACTGAACATACAACAGTGACAGGAAAATCCCTTGAAAGGACCTATAAACACCCACACAGCATTTCAGTCAGAGAATTTGCTATTACTTTATCTCAATATTATCTTGGGGCTGGGCATTTTAAATGTTCAGATACTTTCAAACATTTCAGTTCAATATACCTACTCTTATTTAATCCCCATTTTTCCCCTGATACAAATATTACATTCTTGCACTGATTTGTAAGAATAAAAGATGTAAGAATAATCAATTTTTTTTCTATAATAAATTCAGGACTTCAATTTTATAGACAAATAAAATATTTAGCTCTATTTATGAAAAAAGAGATTTTCTTCCATATCTTCTTTAGTGCATATTTTCTCCTTGTGTTAGGAGAAGTTTTTTTTTAATATACTGTAAGAAGGAGAGGCAACATTCTGCTATTTGACATGAAATATATACAGAGTCTTAACTTCTACTTACAGTCCAACAATTATTTTAATACATGTAAGAATTACAAGAACAAGCTGCTGATAAAATTCTGCCATGGCTCTAAATGTTGTGGGTGATTCCATTTTTGAGATTTCTGGATGCAGAAATATTGTAATAACGATAAGTTATTATAATTATAATTTACTTTTAAAGAGAAAACATCTATAAAACATTTCTCTGATAGAGGTAAACAATGTAGTAATTATTGTTGTCTTAATCTCTATAATATATGAACATTTAAAACCTGATTAAACCTGTACAATGTTTCTAATATTATGATTATAGAAACTCAGCATTCTGGAGTTGTTTTTAAAATTACCATGGTCCCACTGAAGTAACTCCTAAATGTATTTAATAATCTTATAGATTATTACCAGCTTTCCAGCTTTCCTTAGTTTTCTAATAGATTTTTGATTTTTTAAATATTTTTTTCCTTAGCATGAATGAGGAATACAGCACTCCAAAGTCCTGTGCTGGTGATGGCTATGGGGTTTTCCTGCAAACCCTGGAATGCCTGAGCACACCTCCCATGGGAGCAGCACTCACCTCCTCTTACACAAGGTGCTGGGACACAGCTCCTCACTGGCCTTAAAAGATGTCAGCTCTAGAAAATCATCCTGTTTTAATTAAGGTTAATAAATTACCAAACAGATTCAGAAGAAAAATAAGAGAAGCTTCCTCACTGACATCACTTGCATAAACTCTGTCTCCTTAGAAGCAGGGAAAGCATCTGCCAGATGCTGCTATTGTGAAAGACTGGTTTTGCATTAATAATTCAGCTGACACCTGGAGATATTGGCATAAACAATGACTTTTTATAAGATGATGCAGTTCTAATTTAGGAATCACTGCTTCATTTGTTTTCTCTGGATCTTTAGTTTAACCCCTGATATTTAATGCATGTACTGGCTCTGTGGTAATTTTCTTACTACACCTAGCATATGGATTGTAAAGCGTAAAAGTACTTTGAAAGGACCAAATGTTTGCTTCCAGTTAATGGGTAATTTTAAAAAACTGATCATAATAAAAAACTGACCCACTTCTGGGTCAAGTTGCAGTCTAATTGGATTCTGTAGTTGTGTAACAATTTGCACAGAAACCAATGAAAATTCACAAAAATTTTCAGGTATGGATGTTGATAAAAATTACTTTTTATGATGAATTCATATGAAATTTCAACCAATTATTTGACTTCAAAATCAATTTTCCTAGAAATTACAACCACACTGTTAGAATTTGGTAACTCATAGTATTGAGTTAGAAGAGTTATCATTAGAAGGATAATCTAACTCTAGTTCTAGAAAAATTACTCAGAGTTGCATTCTCCATGGGACTGTAGGTCATTTAGCTTACAGAAAAGTCTATTATCAATATTGGACTGATTGTGCTTCCCATGCCCTGTCTTGGATGAAGATAACACTGGGCAAAATAATTATAACTCCTTCATAGCCTTATCTTTCCTCATAAGGAGTTATGTCTCCTTCAGATAGACAAGCTGAACTGCTTTTAATGGTCTTTTCTACCAAATTTTTCCCAACATTTTGGCTGGGAGCTGCCAAGAAGGCCTGGGCTGAGGGACTGGAGGTGCTCTCTCCTCCAGAGCAGCAGTGAACAGCTCCTGGTGGGCAGCAGGAGGCACCAGTCCTGCTGGCACAGCTGCACCCAGGGCACACAGCTCAAACCCACAAACACAAAATGCTCTTCTCTCTGGAAAATGAATCTGCTAATAACCTGTGTATTTCCTAAGACAGAGGCAGATACCTGCTGACTGACTGTGATAATTCACTTGGGGGAATTTTGGAAGGAATTTGAGATGGGACCTCTGATTTGTTTTTGGTGATGGGATTTATTTTTCTTATCTTCTACATAGTCAGGAAGGGTGAATTCAGCTCACATCTTCACTGCATGGTTCAGAAGGTCACAAGACCCTTAGTTACAAGGCCTTTTAAGGAGTTATTGACCAATAAAACACTGCCAACAAGGATATTTATGGTTTTGACCCAATCCTTAAATATTTCATCTTATGGACCCATGCTACAGTGTAAACTTTCTTAGCCAATCATGTTATGATTCACTAAACAAATTAAATATTTTATTTTTTTCTCTATCTTAAACTCTAAAACTCTAAACTTTCCTTTACTTAATGTGTCTCTGCTTTAAACTATAAATCCACATTCTAGCCCCTAAGTTTGGAAGCCTTTTCCAAGGTCTCAGACCAAATCCTGTATTTAATTCCAAGCTTTGGCTTCCAGGCTCAAAATTCTGAGAGTTCCTTGCATTTTGATTCCAACAAGTGGCAGGCACTGAAGCTGCTCCCTGAGGTGAATTACAAAGGTCATGTTCCTGTATTTCCTTGACACATTCACATGTGTGTAGCCTGAGGCAATACTGCACCTGACAGTTGTGAGCAGCAGGGATTTGTCCCACTTTGCATTTCATTCCAACTTTTAAAGGTGGGATGACTGTAATCCACTATTCCATGTCCTTAGAACTGCAGATTTTGTTAAACAAATCTTAAAGAAAAACCATGAAGAGAACATGGTTCATTCTATTTCATGACAATAAATCCAAATCCTTGAATTTAATTTTTAACTTTCTTCTGGATAACCCATTTGCTTCCAAAACCTGTGTCATCTCTGAATCACTTGAGAAGGAAATACTGCATGGGCATGTGAGGATAATTTCCTTGTAATGACAACTTTCTAAGATTTATTATAGTAAAACTGAAGCAAAGTGTTTCCAGGGGCAGAAACAGGTTGTGGGCTATGTCTACATTAGCAAGAAATCAGAAGGAACCTAGAGTAGACAAAGAGACTGAAGGACCTGCTGTTGATGTCCCTGCAGCCATACCACACATCTGTGTTTTACCTGGACTGCATTTAGTCCAGCTGAGTGGATGACTCCACTTTACATTGATTACCCCAATGGTTTTAAGCTAAGTGACAAATCATTGGTGCAAGTTCAAGCTCTTCCCAAAAAAATGTAGTGCATATGCACCAGAACAGCATTAAAAAATGGTAAGGGGAGATGCTGGGAGGATTCCAGCTCCAAATTTACACTACTGCTTAAAATCAGAGGTAGGTTTGCGCCATTCTACCAATGGATGGTGTTATCCAATCAGCCAATTCAAGCTTAGAAAAGACACCTGACAGCAGAGAGAACACAGCACCATGACCAAGACATATTATTGATTTACAGAACTGAATGAACCATCAGGCAGATGAGTTTCAGTATTAGAGCACACGGCAGTTTTGTCCTGCTGTAGCCATTGCAACCAAGAATATGGGTTTTTTCTTACTGCAGAAAAGGAGCAATAACCCTAAGCCTATTGTAAGAAAAGGTGTGACATTTGGACAGCTTAAATTATTTGAACAAAAAATGCAGTACTGATTCTCCTTAGAGACATCTCCCAACTTCAAATAAAAAACAATCTTATGATTACAATCACTGGAAAATGGATGAAACAGAAGATGTGACAAATATTTCTAAGGTTTTCATAAGGGCAGTGCTGTAGCAATCAATGCAAATTCCAAGAATATGATTTATTAACTCCTGAGACAGCAATAATGATGGCTGTTTGTGTTTATCACTGGGACACAAACAAAGCTGGGGATTTTTTCCATAACATGTTTTTCACTCCTCTTCTTCTAAGCTCATTCATTATCAATCTCACATAGATATATCTGAAGATTGTTTTCCATTGGTTCAGCAAATTATTTAATCTGTGGAGTTTTCTTCAGGTAGCAGAGTAGGATTACTCAAAGACTCTTCTTTCATGCAAGTATTCACTATGAATGTGTGTTCCCAGTGAAAAGGCTGGTGCCTTAACAGTTAATTTTCTGTGATACACAGTCATCCATACATTTTAACACAGGTTAATAATGTCAAGGAAACTTTCAGCTTTTTCAGTGAGAAAAAATAGAGGAGTGAAAAAGAAGGTCACATGTACAAGAGGAACTATGCAAGAACCTCTCTTATATTTGCACACAGAATTTCTGAAAGAATTTACATTTAGTGGCTTGAGATGGAGAAAGGGACAGACTTCAAAATTAATCCAAAATGAATATAATCTTCTTAATCTAATTTCTTCCTACACAACACAATTGTTGGTGTTCATCTTCTTCTGAACATGTATTAGAGATAAAAATCAGAACCTCCCAGAACCCCTGGTTTATAGTTGTCATTGTTCCCAGAACTGAGGCAGTACAAGGCCTCTTGAAGGCTCATCATCCGGCACAAAAAATTAAAAACTGTCTAGTCCAGGTCCTAGAAATCAGTCCTTTCTTCTTTCTGAATAAAGGACTCTAAAAGCCACTCATAGCTTAAAAATTGCAATACTTCTAATTGGAGCCTCTACATAAACAACCTTAATAGAGAAGTACCACCAACCATCCCCCTGAGTCTGCTTTGGGTCAGTCTCCTCTATGTATGCCAACAGATAGAACCTCCAGTGTTATTTGCCCTCTAGACAACCATTCCATCTCTTCTTGGGGTGAAATCCATCCACTTTATTAACTCCTAGGGAATGATGTTACTAATCTTCTCCCAAACCTGTACCCATAACATCTGAAATACTGGAACAGACACATTTCTTCATGAAACCTTCTTGCAAATGGAAGTTAGAAATTGGCTCACCTGATGCACACAGTCTAAGAACTGTAAGAAAACAGGAGCAAATCCACTCCCCTGGCAGTTGAGGGTGAGATTGCTGCGCTGGCTGAATTTATGGCCAAAGGAGAGCCACTCCTTCTCCACCAGCATCCGGAATCCTTCCAGGGTCCTGTAGAAGGGGTCACTGAGCAACTGCACCAGAGACACCACCTGCACCACAGCACAGGATATTCTGTGTTACCACTGACAGAAATCAGGGGAAACCTTTAGCAAATGAATGCAAGCATTCAGTAAGCTGTTCATTGTTCAAGAAAACAAAAGCTTTTGTATAAACTCAATTACAAGTATTTTATCACACACATTTTTATGAAACAAACCAAATATTCCACATGAAAAAGCTTCAATTGCACTGAGAATTTATGGTATCTGTAGAAGTAAAACCTTAGCACCTACAGACTTGGGAGGTGGTTACAATGCTTACTACATTTAAATTATGTTTGAAATAAAAACCCTTTCATAATAAACATTTAAAAGATAGTATCTACTACCTCAGCAGAAAAAGCATAAAAGCATTGGTCCTGAGGTTGACTTTAGAGTTTTTGTCCCAGCCAACTGAAGTCTGTTTTTATACACAGCATCTCAGGAGATTTTAAAATGCAGCAGAGCCTTCTTGCACTTCCGGGCATGTATCTCCCCACTCTACACTTCATTGTTTGGCAATGAATCCAATAATTATGGTCAAACTCTTGTGTGTGCTTGTTTACCTGGTATTATGATGCTGGGTGCACATGAAGATTTTATTAACTAGAATGATGGATATCTGTGTTTTTCTTCTGAATGATGAAGCAGCAGCATGGACACAATGTATCTATTAAATCAAGCAGCAGATCTTGATTCACATAATTTACAGTTTGGGATGATCTGCCCTTGCAGCAGGTGTTAGAGGCACTTGGGCACAAATTCAGTTTTCTCCCTGTGTGGTCTCCTAACATTACTTATGGAAATTGAATGGAAGAGAATAAATTTCTCCTGTGTTTAAAATGATAAATGAACAGTTGTGGTAACTTCTAGCTTTCATTCTTACACATGGTCAGGTGCAGGAATGCAGATTTTACATCTAAGCCTTAGAACTGTGAAGACCATCAGGACCTTTGGAATGAACTCATTTTAAGGAACCATGTCATGAAATAAATTGCACATGAATGCAAGGATTCATGCATTCTGGTTTCTTCTCTGCTGCCACAACACAAATTTATTCATGTCACACCAAATTCTCTCTCACTTGTGTAAAACAGTATTGCCTGGTGTTTTTCCTTAATATTGAACTATTTCAAGGTTTTTATAGCAGCTTACTTGAGCAGTAATATCCCAGCCATCTTCCAAACAAACCATAACAGAAGAACCATTTTCCAGGAGCTCAGAGATGATCACACCCAGTTGCATTATTCTGTGAAGCTATAAAATATAATGAATGAATAACACACTCTAGATAAAACTTTAGATAATAAACAGAATATTTGCATATTTAAAAATGCATTCCTGGATCCACATATAGCACAGAGAAATACATTGATGCAGCTGATTAGGCAACAATAAAATGCAACAGTCTAAGGATTTCCATCTGAACTACAATAAAAGTAAGGGAAGTTTTGAAGATAGGAACTTAAAGCCAATGAGTACTGTAATAAACTAGCTGTCAAAAAAAGGAAAATGGAAACAACACAGTTGACAGATTTACTGGAGAGAAATTCCATCCTAGGCTTAACACTAAAATAATTTCCTGTGAAATGTTAAGATTCCATATGATGGGAGAATCCATGCAGGATATTTACAATATTACTAATACTCAGTCTCATAGAAGCTGGAAATTAATGAACTGAACAATAATACCAACAACAGAGAAACAGTTTAGATAGTTGGGCAGATAGGCTAAAATATATATAAAGTGGACACTTTAATGATTTGCACTTTAACATTCATGACACAGTGATGCTAAAATAAGCATGTTAAAGAAGTTCAGGTGAATCTGGGCAATTTTATCTCACTATGAGACTTCACATCATTATTACTAAAAAGAAAAATCTATATGATGATTTTACCATTTTTGTATACTATAACAGCACTCTTGGTAAACAACATAATAGGTAATACATAAAGAATTCAGTTTTTTACAGCAGAGTGAAACTGTTCTTTGTGCAGCACTGAATATAATCCAACCAACAGAAGCAATGGGAAAGATGAAAGTCTGAAAGAAGGAAGAAAACAGTACAGGAAAACAAACAAAAGATGGTAAGAAACATCTAAGATCATTTATGAAAGGAAAAAAAGAAAGTTCAAGAAGTACAAAAGGCACAGGAAAGTGAGAAGAAAATTAAATTGAAGAAAACAAGAGGAAGAAAGAGAAACAGTTTAAACCTAGAAAATTCATCCTTATTCATGGCAGTCTGCTTTCTTCCTCTTAAAAATCTGAGGAATATTGCTATGGAAATTGTGATAGAAAAACCTTGACTCCTCTGAGCATTCACATAGCCATTACTCAGAGAAAAACCCCAACCCAAACAGACTCATTTTCCTGCAATTTTCATAAGAAAAGACTGAAAAGAGAACCACTTTTAAGACCAAGCTTGTTTATTCTTCTATGTTTTCTTAGGCAGTAGAACAGAAGAGAGGCTGTTTCTTCCCATCTTTAACAAGGAAACTGATATGCAATCTGGTTTTACAGATTCATTGTTAACAATGCAAACCACTATTTTTATAATTTGTGCTCATAAAACAGGGCAGTGTTCAATTTTCCCCTATGCATTCACATTCTTATAAAGAAATAGTCCATACAGTGTTAAAATATGTAATTTTAAACTTCTATTGCCCAGAAGAGGAAAGCATAACACAATGAAAACATTTCTGAGATGACAGATCTATGTTCTTTCATGGAAATAGCAGAAAATGTACCAAATCAGTCATAAATTAACTTTATCAGTCATAAATTAGCTTTATCACATAAGTCAGATATGACATGATTTAAACCACAGAAATGTGTTTTAAATATAACAAAGCCAGTGTGTGACAAGATGTCCTAGCCTTCAGCAGAGTGATGCAGCCAAAGCAAGGAATGATCCCCTGAAATATGCCAAAAGAGAGAACTGTAGCGTTATCTGCCCTCCATCCCTGGGCTGCTGCAGGGAACAAGTTTATTTCATTAATTCAATGATGAAATTACATTAGATTAATTTATCTACACTTATGAACTCGCTTAGCCACTCTGTGATGGAAAATGTTCACAGGCGGAGGAAGTCAGGTCTTTTTCATGCTGTCCCAGCTTCTCCCCTTGCTGCAAACCTTGGTGGGCAGCCCCAGCCAGGAGCAGCTCCTGCTCTCAGCCCTGGAAGAGGCTGAGTCCTCCTTGCAGCACATTCCAACCAGGAGAGCATTTCCTGATCTGTGATATCTGACAAGTTCCTCACAAGTATTTCCTCCTTAAGAAATCAGCATAATTCTATGCTGCTTTCTGTGATTAACTGCATTTGAGAAAAGTGTATTCTGCAGGGGTTTCCAAACATAACAAGCAGCTGTTAAAAACCATTCACTGTAATTAAAGTGGTTTTAGATTTACAAAGAGCTGGCTTTCCACATCCTTCTTAATTTCAGTCTTGAAAAGTTTGCTCCAGTCTTGCCTTTGTTAGGCTAATATTTATGTAAAGGAATATGAGATAGGGAAATAAAGGTACAGATTCAGAGAGAAGAAACTAACACACATAGAATCCTCTCTTCCCCATATCCCACAATAGAGGTTTGCTTGCTTTTTAACTTGTGCATATCAAAATCCAGGGTGGGAACACATAGGAAGAGTCAAATATTGGTTTTAAAATCAAAAAGCTCATTTATTATCCCACACTTTCTTTTTTAATTTTTAAAAATATGAAATAAGAAAAAATAGTTTAAAACCAAGCCCATGAATTTATATAGATAGAAAACCCAGTCACCTCTCCTTGTGTGTGTGTTCCATGTTATAAAACATAAATTTTGTTACAAAAATGCCATAATATTTGTAAATATTATGATGGCATTAAAATAACAGTAATGCCTGTGTAATGCCAGAATAGGGAGCATGCAAAGATCTTATAATGAGCAAAGAACAGCTGGTTAGAACACAATAGTCCTCTGTCACAACAGCCGGAATTTATTTTGTGTGAGCAGCACCGCATATAGATTATCAGAAGTACCTGTCAGATGAATTACCTGTGGGAACCACTCTGACTCCCCAAGAGCTTTGAGGAATGTTGCCTCAGAGTCAGTAGGAATTGTGCTGGGAACACAAGCTCTCATCAGCTTTTTAAAGCTCGCCTTCGTCTGCCGGATGTCACTGAATTCAACAGGAACAAATTCACAATTCAAAGCAAAATCTAGTTTGAACCCCTGTATGAAAAGGACAACAGCAGATGTAATTTAAAAGGGAAGCATATTTTTCACTGACAGTCTCCTTAAATCCTAAAGTCTTGCCTGCTTTATTGCCAAGTAATTAATTCCTCATGAAAAATCGATGTACTTAAACACCTGCCCAGGATAATGAAAAATATAATAAAAATCCTTGCAAAATGTACCACAATAAAGCACCCAACTATAACCATAGCAGCAGAATGTACTGCACAGCAGTCATTATTTTCAATAGTAATTATTCTAGCAGTAATAGTGGTGAAAAACCAAACTCCAGTGACAATCTGTTCAGTTCCTTATCCACAACATAGTGTACTTTAACATTTTTACAGCTAATCAACAATAAACAAATAAAAAATAAAATATCTGTATGGATGACATATGAAGAGTGCAGGACACATTTTGGGAGTTCAATAAAGCAGGAAAAAGTAACCCCCACACCCAAAAAGAAGCCCCATAAGTGCAAAGCAGCTGAGTCATCTAAACCATCGCTGGGCATTGAGGGAGTTGTTTGGCTGAGTACCTTGCTCAGCACAGAGCAGCAGCTGGATGGCTTTCCTAGCAGAATTCCTCACGTTTTATTTAACTTACTGCATTCAGCAATAAGAGAGGATGACTGAATTAAGAGACCAAGTTAGCTGACTGAAAAAAACCTCCACCAAACCCCAATGGATTATGATGAAAAGGTTAATATGGATAACATTACTAGGAAAAACAATTCTCATGTATGAAACATCACTGAAGATGTTCATGCCAATCTTTTGGAGTTTTCTTCAGAAATTGCTTTCATTGAATTAAACTTGGCCTGCAAATAATCTTCATTAAGCTCCTTCATAGAATGCCAATTGAAAATGCAGGAAAGTGAAAGCCTGGTTTTAATTCTGTTTATGCTTTGCATGGTTCAAAAATAAATTCAATAACTCAACAATGGCAAGTGGTAATAATGCATGACAAAAGCAAATGAGGAATGTAGCACCATTTCTTTAAAATGTTGTATGTTTCTGTTTGCCTTATCAATTTATTTCATGTGATATTTAGCAGAATAAAGCAGTAGTTTCTGCCACACAGCTGTAGATGCATGACTGAACCCTTCACTTATCATTCATTAATAAATCAAACAAATAGAAACAGTCATTATTAGTGGAATACAGTAATTTAACTCTATGTAATTGATGCATTATTCTGGTACAGAATGTCTCCTCCACCTCCTGATAGAACATAATTTCAGAAAAAAATGGATAGTGATGTGTTTTCCTACTACCAGTAATGAGTTTTGGACCCTCTGTATTTTAAAAAATATGTTAATATTTTATGTATGTTCACATTTTGAGTAAGAAAGTAGAAAAAAATTGGTTTCTTAAGAGATTTAAAAAAAATCAGAAAACATTTTCAGAAAACAAGTAAAACTATTAAGAATTAGAGGATACCTGTTTTTCAAACAATTCCATCTAAAACATTAAAATCTATCAAATAATATGTACAAAACAGTGGACATCACAGTCCTCTTTATTCAATCAAATCAGGACTTCTGGGTTGGCCAATTCTCATCAATTTTGCTTTGTGTGAGTTCAGTGCTACCCACAATATGAAGGTTTCCTTCTCTTTTAATGGCTTCCCCAGCTAACAACATTTTGTTTCCTTCATAACAGATTTCCATGTTATCTTGAATACCATTTACTGTTTGTAACAACATGAGAATAATTAAACTCAACCAAATAAAAACTATATTAAACATGAAAAAAATTCAACTGTCATTACCCGTAACTGAGATTTTTCTCCAAATATATAGAGGGCTGCTTGTCTTCTCAGCAGCTGACTTTGCAGAAAGGAGCTGCTGCTGTAGGGAGGGGGGTTGTCCTTCCCTGCAAGCCTTGCACCAACATCAATGAATGGAGTCTGAGTGTTGATAAATCGGTTGCTCGAACGAAGACTCGCCCATACACCTTCATAAGGATGAAGAATATTTAAAAAACATTTTGTGTGAAGCACTGGAGATCATATTTACTTAAAAGATGCTTAAATGTGTCACATGCATCCCTCACAGGACATAATTAAGAGCATGTACTGGAAAGAAATAGATTTGTAACAGAAATTGTCAAAACCATCCTACTGCATGGCTGAACCTCAGACCTCATCTAACTCTGCTGTCTACTATAAAGAGTTGCTGTGATCTCAGTGGCACAGTGATAAACCACAATTTGCAAATAGCAATGTCCATGTAAGTGCATGGAACTGAAATTTCTGGAGGGGGAGGGACAGAAATCAGCAAAGTGCAGAAATCCCAAAGCTGGCAACAACATGAAGTGCAGTGGGATATGCAAGGAGCAATCCTTGGATGGTGTGGCTTTCACATCCTCTGAACAGAGAGACAGAATACGCTCTCTCAGGGCTTTTTCCTGGAAAAGCACAGAGAGAAGAAGAAAAACCAATTCTCATCTCTGCTGGTTGTTCCTGTTGTTTTTTCACATGCAGAATGTGTTAGAAAGATTGTTTACCTGAAGGGTGTTCCTGGTGATGGTTTATATTAATTGGCCTATTGGGTCAAAGCTGTGTCCTGGCTGTCTCAAGACAGTCACAGATTTTTCTTTAGTGTGTAATTTAGTATAGTATAGTATAGTATAGTATAGTATAGTATAGTATAGTATAGTATAGTATAGTATGTGTCTCTTTAATATCGTATAATGTAATATAATCTATTTTAATAAAGCAATTGTTCAGCATTCTGGATCAATGGAGTCAGATGCCAATCATTGCATTTTCCTACAGAATGGCATCACCCCAACACCCCAGCAGCACTATGAGTCTGCACAATGTACACCTGGCTGCTGCAGGGGCAGGAAATTCTACAGCACACAGCCATGCTCTCATCTCATCATGCTTGAGGAAGTTTTGGTGACTTTAACATAAGAAAGTAGCGATTTTTAATCCGATTTTTAAAATCAGATTGCCAAGGCCTGTTTAGTGCTAGAAGAAAAGACAAGCAGTAAATAGTTTTCTGTTTCTTGTACCTCAGTTAATAACCAGGATTTTGTGAGATTGTTTTTGTGTATGCAATGTGAGGCATGTGAAAGGTATTGAATTCTCAGAGTATGAATAGCACTACTTGAAAATCAAATCCCTTAAAATGCACTAAATTTGGCATCCAAATGGCAGTGTGAAATTCTTTATCCTAATATGCAGTAAATCAGATTATCAGAAGAGACTCTTGTCCATAAATCTGTGAAGCAAGATATCCAAAAGAGGCACCAGAAATACCTCATAGTACTAGAAATTTAGATACTGTAGGACCAACACCCACCCCTCTTCAGGAAAATCCAACAATGTGCATAGTTAACATTTCTTGCACAGAAGAAAAAAGATGTAGATAACAGTAAATTCCACTGAGATAGCTCAACAAGCAAAATAATTTTATTTTATTTTTTGGAAGCAGGATTGTGTTTCTATTAAAAAATAATTCTGTACAGTAACTCTCAACAGGGACTTGTCTGTACAGCTTAGCTTGTCTGCCTGTCTGGCTGCTAGTCTGAGACGTGAGGAGATGAACTGCAGCAACTGAGAGTGGCTGGCAGGGAGTTCTGAGCAGTAACACCTCTCAAAAGCTCCCACTTCACAGCCAGCCACTTGTTTATAAACACCTCAAGCAGTAAAGGAGGGTATTTAGTACAAACTTATATTCCATGTCTCAGCTACTACACGTGAAATAACAGACACTTTAGCATGCAGAAATCACAGCAAACACTTAATAAGAGAAAGTTCTCATCCATTTGGTATGAAAAATTTCCAACACAAACTGCTGTCCCCAAAGATGAAGAATACAAAAATACACAGTGACACTTTGGAGCATTTCAAAAATGCACTCATCATCAGCACTTGTGGCACATCAAAAGCAACAAAACTGGCTACAAATACATGCAGATGAACATGTCTGCCAGCATGGACAGCAGTGATTAAAAGGCACAATTATGTTTCTACTGTACTTTTGCCTAGTACTTTATTTTTGTTAGCAGTATCTTATGTATTACTGTATTATTATGACTTTCTGATTTGACAGTAATCCCTTTTCCCCTGTTCATTAACAGTAATAATAACTATGGAAAGAAATTCATTGACTAGATAAGTGTTTCTTAGCTATTTTTTAAAGCAGTAAGAATACTAAACTTTTCCAGAACTGATTTTTAGCTGTTTAAAATTTTCACACAGAAAGTTTTCTGCATATCACTCTGTGTTCCATCACAGTCACTGTGCATACTTTAAATGGGCAAAAAACCTCCAAAACATAACAAATCCACAACACTGAGCTAAAACCCTCAAAATTTATGTTAGTGCAGAAACAAAGCTTTCTGTCAGTATCACTTTAGAATGAATTAAGACATAGCAGCAGAAGATGGTAGAAAAAGAATGGGCTTTCAGGACACAGAATACAGTACCTTGGTTGACTCTTTCCTTAGTTGCTGATTTGGAATTGGAATGAGTGAAACATTTATCTCTGTGCCCAAGCACTGGCAGATAACAGTAAAGACAGAAGGAGGAGGAATGGAATGCACATTGCAGCGAAACACATTGCAGGAGAGAAGAAAAGGGTTACTTATTAATTTCCAAAGATCTAGGATATACTGCATTTCTTTATAGTACATGATTTATCAGCACAAATCTCAGGCATCACAAGACAAAACATCAATCAAGCCACAAAACCAATATAAAATAGGAAGGAGGTATCCATTTATCAAAGAGGAATCATTTCCATTGTCATTGCAATAGCTTCAGACATGTTGCAAAGCCACCATGTGTTTTTCCATAATTATAATACCAAAGAAATGTAATGATTAAATCATTCTACTGAATAATTTATTGAAAGTTTCTATCCAGCTGAAAGTTAATTTAATTAAAAATCCCAACATCAATGCCTGTTACAAAGAGCTGGTTTAGTCTAGGGACATTACGTGTAGAATTTGATGTACTTCGAAATTAAAACAGAATGCAAGATATTAGTTCTGTACACCTACAAACATTTTTAAAAGCTTGTGTACAAGTATAGAATTTAGAAAACATGTAATAACTACCACAGAAAGAGATCTTCTCTCCTCTTGCAAAAATCATCATTTTCTATGGGAGCCTTATGTACTTATCAGTGCATTTATCTTTGGCTCAAAACCCACATCAACACAATTGAGTCCTTTTAATACAAATATTCTATTAAATCATACTCAAAATGTTAATGTTTCCTGCTTTGGAAATACTTCAGAAATAATTCTCTAAAAAGCTTTTAATTATAAATATCCTACTATTTCTCCAATAGTGGCAAAACACTTTTTCTGCTTAATGACATAGCAATGCCAGGTAAGAAGTGCTGCTCTGAAGAACCAATTTATACTTACAAAGGAAGGAAGAGGAAAAGCTCTAAGTTTTGAGTGAACTTACAGCTCTCATGAAAGTATCAACCAAGAAAAGGTCAAAGAATGAAAATATATTATGAAAAATAAATATTTGACCAAATATTTCAGATCAAAACTAACTTGACTGAGCTTTGGGCAGATGCTTCGTGACAATGTTCCAGATAAAGTAAAAAAATCACACTTGACACAGACACAAATATTCAGAACAACTGATGAGTGTTCAGAACAATGGTTGTTTTAAAAAAATAGAAACTGTTCATGCACTGGAACATACATTCTAACTTATATTTCAAAATTATATGTATTACAAATACATTGTCTGGCACAAAACAATAGAAAATGTAATTTTCTACTGGTATATCATAGCTGAACCTGGCTTTTGAGCCTTGGTATGTGTGATAATAAACACAAGGAAAGAAAGGAGTGGTCCAGAATCCAAACCACAAAACCACTGCTATTGTATTTTGCACAGTGAATAATCCATAGCTGCTTGCTTCTTCACATGTGAAATATATCTAGCTGAGAACAAGTATGAGGAACTTTGTGATAATGGATTTGAGAAAAATTTAGAGATTTTATATACTCTGTGTATTTTTTAATTTCTTTTAGAAGAATTGTGTCTGCTAATCTAAAATCCCCTAGTGTTTACTTCTCTGCAGGGAGACATTCCCTTTCTCTGTTCCCTCTTCCCCAGTCAACTTCTCACCTTCCCCAGGCTCCCACTGTACTTGTCAAACATTCTCATGGTTCTGCAAAGTCCTCCTGTGTCCTGCTGAACTGTGAGCAGACACCTTTCAGACACACAGGGCAGGTGTGGCAGAGATCCAGCAAGACACCAGATAACTTCCCTGCCCTCCTCCTGATTACTGCTGAAATCCAGCCAAGGGACTCCACTGTCCAATAAAACACCATGGCTGTGACCTCGTTGTGCCTTCAGGCTCCTTTTTTCTGCTTTGAGTAGCAACAAACTCATCCCATCACACTTAGCACGAGCTCTAATCCTAGAAACCAGCAGCAGTTATTTCGGTAACCCCTTTATCTTCAAAGGACAGCTTCCACCCAGCACCCAGAGAGCTTTCCCTGGCTTATCTGCAGCCCTTCCCTGCCCCTCAGCACCCTGGGCTGCACAAGGGGTTGGAGCAGGAGCAAAGCTCTGCTGGCAGCACTGCCAGGGCTGCAGGGCTCAGCCAGGCTGGGCTCAGCCCCATTCATTCACCCCACTGCCTCCTGCCCTGCTCAGCCACATCACCTGCTTTATTCAGCTACAGCACAGGAACAGCACAGAGAGCACAGAACATAAAACTCTTACATAAGAAATATGCATTGACTGTGATTAATGAAAATGCACAGAATTCCTGTGATTCACGAAAATCCCCCAGTCTTTGGTGATCCCCATGTCCTCTCTTCCCTTCTACTACAACTCTCACATCACTTCCCTACACATCACTGAGCATTTTCCTTTCTCCCTCCCTCTCTGTTATTCGTTCCTTCATTTCCATAACCCCATCCCACCTCTTCTGGATTTTTTTCTCTACAAAATATTTTCATCCTTCCCCATATGAGCTGTAGGTCTTGCATCCCACAAGAAAACTTAGGTTGCAATGAACCTCAGCAGATCAATGTAAACCTAACTAATTTCAGATGCTAAAAGTATCAAAAGAGAAGAAAAACAGCATTTAGATTCTTAGAAATAGCTGTCGAAGGAGCCTTCATGGCTGAAAGGAAATAAATCAAATATAAAATGCTCTCTTTTATGGAATAGATTCGTCCCTATTTCAACAAACCTATATTTAAGAAATTTGGTGCACTAATTTATGTACATGTTGCACATAAAAAAAATCATAACTTCATTGGACTAAAGGTGTAGAAGTAGATGGAATCCCCTTAACAGAAAGAAATGTTCTTGTAGAAATGGCACTGATGAGCCCCTGTATCTAGGAATAACTATTTCCAAAAAATGCACTCTATCTCCCTACCTACTACATCTGGCCACATAAGTCCTAACTACTTAGAGTAAAACTGTTCACAGATTATTTGTAATGTTGGAACACATCAGCAAAGCTTCAGACACATATTAGAATGATTTGTAATTGCAGATTCTAAAGTCTATAAAATTCTTATGTAAAAATATGCATTTTCAGGCCATACATAGACAAATTAAAAATGTGGATGAATCCCAAATTATTTAGAAACATAATCCCTATCTGAGTGCTTAATTTTTCACTAATTCCAACATGAAACCAACTTCATTTCAATGCATAAGCAAAGGATTTGAACAGAAATTAGATAATATTGTGGACTGAGGCCAATCTAATTTCTGTTTTGCTGTTTCACAGAGCAACGAATCAATAAAGAGTATAATTATTTTTATTTCATTAACAGTTTTCATCATTTATTACTTCAAATAATAGACTTTGAGCTAGTCTTACTAACCTCCTCGAGAAAAGCTATTGGATAGATTTACATCCAAATGTCCTGGCACTACCTGCTTAAACACAGTGGACATTCTTGAAGCCCTCGTTTCAGTGCCTAAAGTCAGCCAAAAAAAGAATAGAAGATTAAAAAAAGCTACAGTGTTAACCAGACTAATAGTTAATATGACTGATTAAATGCCCCTTTTCACCCAATACAGCTGATTCTTGCCAATTTTGTACTTTAGATTTAGTTTTTAACACAAATGTGTACATTGGCAACAGTATGGAGGTGTTAGATACAGCTAAGCAATCAACATATTTTACAATAAATGAAGCAAAGCACACACACTTTGGGATGGTGTTACTTTACAAGAAAAGCCACTGTTTGGCAGTATTAGGGCAATTACAACTGAGTGAGACAAGACAGACACAATTTCAAGTCACACAGTCCTTCCTGACATGTTGGGGTTACCCTCTCCTAAACTTCACTAGGTTTCATCATAAAATAACTGAACTAAAACATGGATTAATTTCCTCATAGCTTCACCTAGGCATAACTCAAATAGTGTATTTTGAACTAATTTTCACTGCAAAAAAAGCTCTATTTGGGAATCACATTCGTAGAAATCCATTATGAGTATGTAAAGCATAAAGAGGCCTCTATGCCCTCAATTGCTGCTGCAGCTAAACAATGTCATCTGTTCTGATCTTGCAACCTCACACTTCCTCATTATACAAAACAGCAGATTTTGCCTCTTAGATGAAACAAAGCAGATTTTACATCCTTTTAAATTTGGTAGTTTTTTATTCAATATGTAGTTTATACTTCATTAGTTATAAAAGATTTTACTTCCAGATTAATATTGAAAAGTATTTCAGGAAAGATTACAAACACTCTTTAACACAGAGAAACATATTCACTGAAATTAAGAGTGAACAGGCTACCTGGAAAGCCTAACAACATAGAAACAACAGAATTCATACGAACTATCACTAAATCAGAGAAAAGCACTGTACAGAGGAGTTTTACCTGGAGACAGAGCAATGGTGGGGCTGACAGTGAGGGTGTTACTGCCATTCCTTTTGCAGTGGACGGATATCACATTCAGCAAGGCTTGCAGGTATTTCTCCTGCTCTATACTGCTTGAAGATTCTAGAGAAGTGGGGGCTAGAGTCACAAGAAGAATGGAATGCATTAAAAAAGAAAAATACAATTTGTAAATACACAGAATAAAAGGCTTACCGTGTAAAGCAGAGCATTGGAAACGTCCTGGTTTGTCTGTCAAAGGTTCAAAAAGCCTCTCCTAACAGCTCCTGAAAAGCTGTTCATCACCTGCCTGCAGAGCAGGATCCAGCAGTGTTCTCCTGCATTCCACACAAAGCTGAACTTCTGAAACTTTCACCTCATGGTCACTGCTTAAAACATTCATCACTAGCCATAACATCAGCACAAACTGAGTGAAGATCATGAAGCTTTTCCTTCAGACTCCAAACAAAAAGTAACATTTCTAAGGTTGTGCTGCTTGTCAGCAAAATGTGCAGAGAACAGATAGAATTATTTCTTTAATAAAAGTAAGTCAAAACCATACTCAATCAGTTCTTCCTCATTCTAGAAAAGGTTACTTACCTGTACTTGGAGGTTCCTTGGGATACAGTGCCCATTAAAAAAGTTAAGAGACCATTAACAAAACACAGAACTCTCAAAAATAAGGAAAACAAATATTCCCAACAATTGTGGGAAACCAACCATAAACTCCACCCATTGTGTCCAGGTACAAGGATCTAAGGAAAGGAGATGAAGCTCAAGTCCTGGGCCATAGCATGATGACAAAATAGTGTTCAGCATCAATGAATCAGTTTGTTTTGTTTTTTCAAATACCAAACAAAATTTTTGGAATCCCAGTTTATTGCAGCCATCTTTGGACTTACTGCAGGTCAAAAGTTTCACAGCTGCTTAAACCAGGACTTGGTGTCTTGCTCACAAGAGCCAACATTTGGAATAAGAGACAGAGTCAGAGAATTTGACTGAGCACATTTTGACAAAACACAATGGTAATTTGTAAATAGTTTTCTCCAATGATCATCCAATCAGATTCTATGCTGGAGACTAATAGACAGCTTGGTAATTAGCTGGGGGTGGCAAAAGAAATTTCAAGATAGAAATTAGTATCTGAATTGAAAGTACAATTAGGAAGTGATGATGTTTCCTGCAGGATATATCATGCTGTTTCTTTCTGAGCAAGTGGAAAAAGCTGAGAAGGAACATTACTTTCTCTTCTACTTCTAAGCAGGATTTAAACATCTTGAAATCTACTGGAATGATCCCTGGGTCCACTAGCAATTGAAATAATACCACAAAAAGTCAATTTAGGTCTTAACAATTTAGTTAAATTAAAAGAAATGAGCTGTCCAAATGAAAGGATAATGTCTATACCCCTTGCACTTACAAAGGTTTATTTTGTGAAGAGTACTGTGTGTGTTTTAGAAAACAGCTTGACTTGCATCAAAGTTTGTCATTGGACCAAGGAGATACCAGAATTAAAGACTGAGGGCAAAATGTCCTTGTGATGGTTTAGAGATGGAAAATGTGCCCCTTCATCCTCAGCACAACTCATCCCATCACAGCAGCATACAGAGGTGACTCAAAGCATTGCCCCTACTAGCAATGAACTGGGATTTCCATGAAATCACCACCTTTCATGTGTTGTGTCCCATGGGAAGGTCACCACAGAAACATGGATTTAACAAAAGATGGGGGATGGAAATCCTGGTAGCAATTTTATCCCATTTAATCTTGTTTTTGTCTCAGGAAATAAATGCATTGCTTAGTCCTGCATTGCTAATTTGTACTTTATATGCCTGGTCCCAGGTTGCTCCATCTTTATCTTACAAGTCCTATTACAATCAATAATTCAGCCTGAACCAAGATAACTGCTCTCTTGGGTGGTGTTACTACATCCATGATACATAGATGTTCTTTCCATAGGGTAACTGACCAATAAATGCTAATTTAAATGCAGAATATCATATTTAGAACTACAGTGCTCTGCAACAGGATTCCCAGAGAGGTCAAAGTAATTCAGAAACCAACTTGCAGGTTTGAAAGGAACATTTCAAAAGACCTATATACTCTGCATTTCATATCTGAACATCTGTTAATAATTAATTTTTTTTGGACAGACATGAAAAAATACAATTCTGTGGCACATGAAGTTTGGTTCCACACAGAAATTAAGTACTGTGCATAATTTCTCAAAAACTATGTTCTATGCTTCTTATATAACACACTGACCTCCAACCATGCTCTGAAAACTTGCGTAACACACCATGTAACAGGAAATCACAAAAATGTTCACCAAGTTCCAGCAGCCCCCTCCTTGTTTCTCTGTATTAACCCAGAACTGACCAATAAAAATCTACTCCTATTTAGGAAAGAATGAATTTGTCAGCTTGAATTTAACTTCAGATTCTCTTTGTCCTCTTAGTTTGCTTCACAATGTGTTTTCCATTATAGACTTCCCATCACAGCATACAACTCCTGCTGAGGCAGCTCTGTACAACCACCTTTGCTGATCACTTTTGTTTCAACAAGCTTCAACTCCATTAAGAGTAAGACAAACACCCTAGAAATATTCTCCATTTTCCTTCCTGAGGGAAGTCTCCATCTTCTTCGCACTTAAAAGGAGCAGTGAATCCAAAAGCAGGTATCTGTCAGACACAGATATTGTCAATCCATTTATCTACTCCATAATATTCAGGTGGACATATGGCAATGGCAATATAAAAGTCTATATGAAATATAGACTTATATAAAATTAAGTTAGAATTATATAAACTTTAGATAAAATTAAGAAAAGAAACATCAGAAAATTACTGCAGAAAACATCAAAGTGTTTGTCTTTACATAATTTTGAGACTATTCCTGCAATAATCTCAAAAAAGTCTTTTTTCAATTTATTCTCTATTTTTACCAGGCTAAAGATGCCTCATCTGTATTTCAGCCAGGACAACCAGTATTAAATCAGTTGAAGACTAACATTTGAATTGCCATGCCTGGGATTCACACCATAAGGATGTGGAAAAACTGGTGTAGCCATTAGCTTTGGCAGCTGCTGTGTCAACTATTGGTGGTACTTCACTGGTTCATTTTATTAATCATTTCAAAAAAAACCACATATAAATTTCAGTTCATTGCCTTCATTGCTCATCACTACAACTTAAAAAATGTTCCCACAAAACACTGAAGAGATACATTCAATCAGTGTTATGGCAATGAATTCAGCAGACAATTAATGATTCACAAATTAGCCTTAACAGTCAATTCAGATACTGTCTAACATTAAAAACATTTTTCTAATATCTTTGAAATAGTGAGATTTTAAAGGTGCATTTGACACACACAAAACCTCAATATAATCTGATAAAATTGCTCTTAAAAGTAAGAAGGATATGGTTTTCAAAAGGTATTCTGCGAAGGAAAAATTATGGAGGACTATGTAACAAATATTCAAATCATAATCCTCAAATTACTTTTATGGCACTTGTACATAAGTGTACAGTATGCTTCTTACAGGTTTTGAAAAATTCTACACAACACACTTGAATAGAGTGAAAACTTTTACTTGCCTTTTAGCCATTACTGGGGAGAAATGCAAACATAAACAGGACATAAGAATCTCTTTGATACTTTAATGAGTTTCTGGTACTCCAATTCGACCTCACATTTCCTTTTCTTCCAAAAAGAAAAATTATGGCCTAATTCTGGAATAATTTTTAAACAACTATCAGTTTGATTAAAGAAAATACTGACTCATTCTTGGCATGAAGTTAACTCTGAAAAAGCTATTAGCATGAGATGGAAATCCAGGCAGTTAGAAGTATCCTAAACACTGCCTGTGAATGATGGAAGTCAACTAATGTTATTCCCAAAATTAATGCTACCCTAATATTATACCCTTCTGAAAAACTAACTATTCTGATACATCATCTTGTGTTGGTCCAATCTCTGTCTAAATGATTAATTCATTTTTTTTTTTACTGCTTTCATACCATTCAGGACTTTTACACACAGTAACTGATAACATCAGATAACCACTTATACCCTGAGACTTCTGGTTCAACTGAATCACTGACTTTCCTCTGGCAAAATCAGCATTTCCACATGAAATTCCTGCTACAGAGAGCCTGGCTGCACCAACTCACCTGTGGGATGTGTGTTCTGGGATTTGAAGAGGCCCACCACACTTTTCCCATGGAAGCCCCCAGACCTGAGGAGCAGAGTGCTGTTCTTGGTGTTCTTCCAGCACACCACGGGCAGGCGGTTGTGGCGGTAGCAGCGAGCCACCCTCTGCAGGCTGCTGTCCTGCACGGACTGAGGCACCACCAGCAGCCCAGGGTAGCTGCATGGACAGCAAAGGGGAAAAAAATAAAATAATTAAACAATTAAAATTGCTTGCAAAATGCTCAGCAATAAAAATAAAATTGCTAAAATTACAAGCTGAAAACACATCTTAATGAAATACACTTTAACTGTCAGAATGACTTTTATTTTTAAAGTAATTTTTACTCCAAGCCTAGCAGATACATTAAGCAAATTGCATTTTAAATAGAAACTGAATTATGAAAAATTTGTAAGACTCATTTTTCATCACTTTCCATTTAATGTTACATTTTACTTGGAAGTATTTTTCTTCTTAGTGCATCTCTTATCTATCTTTATAATAAAGCTGTATTTTTAAGCAGGACAGAAAGCAAAATTTTGAGGTACACAAATGAGGCAGTAGTTCCATTTTGACAATTGTATATGAAATATGAGAATTGAAAGGGAAGAATGTTAGATTGCCTAAAGTATCAAAATGAAAGCAATAGTCTTTCGTTTATGGAAAAATATATTTAAATTTTACAGTTGGAGTCATTGGAACAGAGTGCTTGACACTGCATTTTTGTGTTCTGTTAAAACATTGCAATGCACTGAGAGATTAGAAAACTCGCTGACATAATACTTTAAAGATAGAAAACAAATCAAGATGGTAGTTTTGCTCATGTTAGTGAAAGAAGGATTCAAGCAATATGAAATATGATTTTCTATTGCCTCCAAAAAATAAAAAATCAACTTAAGTGCCAATTTCATGTGTTAAGAAGAAACTAAGATGAGGAACAAGAAACAGCTGTTACTAGATAACTGCTTAGTAGATAACTTTTATTCCCTCTACAATATACACTATTTCTGCAAATTCAATTCTTGGACATTTATTCAACTGCCCTCAGACAAAATAAATGTACATGCTATTTACAGTCTACACAGCAACCACAGTAATACAGCAGTAGGTAAGCATTTATATACTGAGATTTGTAATTATTTCAGATACTAGTTATATTTAAAAAAAAAAGCCTAGAGAGTATTAAAAACTCATGGTTTTAGGGGAGGAAAGGGTTGTCTGCATGATGTTCAAAGCATAATGAAAATGGACAGATTTCATGCCTTCATCTGCCTTGTACTCCATGATGACTTAACGAGTACTCCAGATAAGTCAGAAAACAAGAAAGGATCTAATATTTTTCTTCTGTGTCCTTCCTCCTGGCAATTCCATTGTCCATAATGAAAGCAATGACCAGCCTAAAATGGCTCTAGAGAATGCAAAAGTCTTCAGATATGACTCATGCAGATAGGCTTTTGTATTAAAAGGAATTTTTGTGGGCAGTGTCAGCAAACTACATCAGCTTTCCCAACAAAAGAAAGGACTCAGTAACACTGATGTGCTAAAACACAGCATGTGACTTTCAGCACATGACAAACTTTGAAAGTAAATACTTTAGTGAAGTTAACTCTAACACATACTTTTTAATTTGAAGAAAATAGTTATTTATAATTGCTTATGAAGCTTGCTTTTTTATTTAGGAACAGAAGAGATGCTAAATGCAAATACGGATATAATGCAGATATTAATGCAGCTATACATACAAGTGTCTCTAGTTTCAGCTACTTCAGTGAATTGACAAACTCACCTCCTGCAAAGGGAATACATCCTGTTCAGTGCAGTTATTCTCAAGTATTCTGTTTTGGAGCGAGAGGAGTTGGTGCTGATGGTGCCCAGTCCCAAACGCTGATAGTCCCTGAAGCAGGCTCTTTCCACTAACTGCTCCATGGTTGATTTTTCTGATGCTTTCAGGGTACCACTGGTGTGCAGCTCACTGTCATCTGAAACTAAAGGGAATAATCTTCCTGGGGAGGCCAGCAGTTACACAGCAAACAATGCTACTTTATTCCAAACAAGTTTGTGCTGATCTCAGTGATGAATAGCAGGGTACAGGACATGCAAACCACAGCTTACTGAACTTATAAACACTAAAATAGTATTTTAGTCAGCAAACCTGACTACAGCACCAAGTTACCTACTGTGCTTGTGGCTGGCATGACTAACATCTCTTTGGCTAAAATCCTAGAGAAAGTTATTCACATATTCATTTGAACTGAACTGAAGACAGATAATCTTTCTTTACCAATTTACAATTTCTTTACAGAGTCATTACACATTCAAGATAAAAGTGAACTACACAATTTTTTTTAAAGCTATCTTCAGAAGAGGTAACAATCTTTTTAAGGCTTTAAATGTTTCAGTGTTGTAATTTCACAAGAGATGACTGTTGGGTTTTGAATGTCTCAGTTTCAGTGTCAGGCAGCAGCTTTCTTCAGCCGTGCATATCAGCTGCCCTTTCCAAAGCAGAAAAAACTCCAACCACGACAGATAAAAAACTATGTCACAAGTTCAAACTACTCTGAAACTCAAGTCAAGCAAGGTCTTTGTACAAAACCTGCCACCTGCCTATTAGCGACACTTTCAACCATTTCCAGATAGTTCTGAGAGCAGATTTACTGCTCACAGCATGTATCAGTTACTTGCTACCACCTCAAGCATTGAAATATGTGCATATGAGACCTATTTCTTCATGGATGAGGCACTGAAAACTAAATGAGGATTCAAACTTAAAACAGGACTTTATAAAACTGGAATTCAAACTTATTTAGAAAATAAAAATTATACTATAATTAACATTTTACTGGCAGTAGACAACATTCAGAATTTACAGAAGTTGTACCTCTATGATTTTTTTTTCTGTGCATCTTTAGCATAAAAGCTAAATGAAAAATTTTCTTTGCTCTTTCAGCTAAAGAAAAAAAATGTCTCTATTTGATCTAAAAAATAAACTTGAACACTCTGGATCTCCCCTCTTTTTCCTCTTTTTTCATATTTGTCATGGTAAGAAGAAGTCACACAATATCTGAAGAATGAAGTGCACTAATGAGAATCAAATTTAAATGAGCTCTAGAAATAATTCTTTTGGGTCATACAAAATCTTGGTATTTAACAGTTTTGAATGGAAAGCTATAAGTGACTCATGATGAGGGTGTTTTTTGTGAAATATTTTTTCCTAAATGGATTTTTCTCCCATGAAAGCAGGTACATTGGTGATCAGACTTGGCAAAACACTCCCCTGTGCATAAAATGCTAAACATAAGAGCTCCTATTCATGTCCTTAAGCTGAAGAGAGAGATGAAGATATTTTGCTGCCTCAAGTTTAACATGATTTATTTGATTTTGAAAAACTAAGGAATAATCCCTCTCCTCTCTCTTACTGTTCTTGAGATATGACTGTTTTCAAAAGAAGGTTTCAGTCTCTTGTTTTATTGAACACACCCATATGACCACTATAAGTAAAAGAATTTACTAATGATTGAGATATTCTAAACCCTGAAAACAAAGAGATGAGGAGGAGTTTGAGGGAAATCAGATGTTCATTGGCAACAACTCATAACTACAGTACTGTGCTCAGTTTTCAAAATCACATTGCAAGATAGATGTGGACTACCTAAAGAAGCCTGAGAAGAGAGCAATGAAGAGGATCAGAAGTCCATCAAGACTAATAAACAAAGAACTGAAAGAAGTGCACTGGTTTAACATTGAGAAGATAACAGAAAAATACTACAATAGATCATAAATACATCATGCATTGCAATCAGAATGAGGGGAATCATGTCTTCTATCTGTATACAGTGACAGAGTAAGAAATGAAGGGTTTAAATTGAAGCAACAGGATGTTTAGTCCTGCATTGTTTGTTTTCTCCAGCATTAAGGATAGTTTCAGTATTGGTATAAGCTGCCCGGAGTTGTGGAACCTTCACCTTTGAAAGCTTTTAAGAAGTCAGGCAAACACCTATGAGGAACAGATGAAGTATGCTGATCTTGCCTTGGGGCAGAGGGTTGGACTACTTGATCTCATGAAGTTCCTTCCAGCCCTATCTTTAACAATTGTTTTTTAAGTGCATCACCTGCTGTAGGTGGTTCATTGTTGGCAGAGCCGCATAGTTTCCTATACTTCAGTTTTTGAGACTTGCAAACAAGTCAGAACCAAAGCCAAAGCCGCAGCAGTCAATACCAAAGGAATCACAGTGATTGCTGCCTGTGCTCTCTGTCTGGAGCAGAGCCACTGCTGCTGACAGCTCCCTACCCTGATGTGCCAGTGCTGCATGGAGAGAGCAGCAAACTCAGCCTTTGGTCACCTTAACACCTTCCCAGCCAAGACATCTGGAGAGCAGCAGGCCTAGAGACTCACAAGTTGTAATTTTAGATTTTTTTTTAGGGAAGGAAAAAAGTGACTGTCACTTATATAGCACCTGTGTTCATGGAAGAATGTTATTGTTTTGTGTATCAGCAATGCAAAAACTCTCCAAAGTTCTTCATCATCAAGAGACTGTGAATACACAGGTATGACTGTGCTTGGTGTCTCTGGGTGAAGGACACAAAACCACCCCAAAATCACCCAGGTCCAGCCTGCAGAATTGTTTCTGACCCAAAGAACATGCAACATCAGAGCACATGCTAACTCAGCACTTCAGGAAGATGATGGAAATTCAATTAAGAACATAATTTTTCAGCCCTCTAAAGACACTCCGTGTTTTCCAAAGCTTTCTTTTTGCCTATTTCTCATCACTTTATCTGGAATGAAAGAAGATAAATAGTATTTTTAAGCTTGCCTGTAATAGCTTTCTTTCATTTCAGAGAGAACAGAGGCTTCATTCCTGCTTTAGACAGCTCTCATACATCTGTTCCTAAGTCACATGAGTTGCCTTGCTCAGTGACCAAACATTCAACAGCAAAATTCAGCTTGTTTGATGTTTGGCAGAAATTATCAGTGTTTGAAGAACACTTCATTATCTGAGATGGCTATGTTTTTTTTAAAGAAAGAATGCTTAGAAAAAACAACACCTGTTTATGTACAGGAGAATCTGGTTCCCTCTAGTGGTTTGTTATAAATTAGCAGTGGTCCAGATAAGGATAGCCAAGCAGCATTTAGGAGAAGAGGCTTTTTGGGGAAAGTCAAACTCCACACCACCACACAAACTGCACCAAGTGCCCAAACCTCTTTTTACCTTCTACCCCAAAATAATTTCAACCAAAAATATGGGAAGTGGTATTTTCAGTAGTAACAAATTCTGCTGCTTTCAGAAATCATTTGTCAGTTCCACATCCACAAAAGTCTCCAATTCACTCCCTCTTGCACCTCACCAGTTACTGCTTCCTCATCACAGACTAGCTGCAGGTGTCAGATGTATAGAGATAAATGGAAGCTGCAGCATGCTTCTGTGCTGTTTCATCTCCATTAGCATGATGTAAAATGATCTAAAAGATATAATATCTAAATAATTTGATAATTAAAAAACAATCTACTACTTTTCTGTATCACTGAATTAAGTCAACTTCCTCTTCTCATTGCAAAAGAAAACACTCACTAAATGCACAGATTTGAAACCCTTCTCTTTCCTGTCTAGGAAAACCCTTCAATTTCTTGTTGAAGGCATTTCTCACTGACTATGAGAATGGAAGCACAACAGGACAGATTAATTAACCAACATGGACAGAGAAGTCACACTCTTACCAGAGATATCATCCTCTTCATTCCAGCCAGGCCGATTCCCTCTCTCCTCCACTATGGTTCCTGTTTTCTTCTTCAGCAAGTACTGGCGCCCAATTGTCATCTTCCCAGCACGTTTTGCTCCCTTCACAATGCTTTTGGAGAAGGTACTGTAAATCCAAAACAACAAAAGCATTTGGAAACACTCATCTGATTCTGCCTGATAGCATTTACAGATTTCTAGAAAGAACGCAAATAAAATGGATTTAATCGTCTTTCACTTAATACAACAACTATAAACCTCAGAAAAATTGCTTCCTATGTTAATTTTTAAACAAAAATTGTATTACTTTAAGATAGATTTGTGTCCTTTTTTCTACTGGTAATGAATATCATAATTAAAGAGGTCATCTTTCTTTAGGTTTTTTTATTTTGCTAGTAATGTGATAAATCTAGAAAATTGCCAAAGTAAAGGCAGGAAAGATAGAAATTACCTTTAAGTTTTAGGATTTCATGACTAGCTTGGGATTCTATTTCCTGTGTCAACAATGCACTAATTAACAGAGAATCACAGGAGCCACCACTCTGGAATAGACCAATGATGCAGCTGGTCCAATAAAAATTAACGTGGAACATAAAATTCGAAAGAGGACCCAAAGCTCAAAGTCTAAATGAAAAACCAGTAGAGCAAATGCATAGAGTAAAATCAATCCTAATTCTCATCAAGCTTTAAGTGGCTAGGCTACTAATTATAAAGTAATACACAATCTTCTTTCCATGTTGAGATTGCAGAGCTCAAGATGCTACTTCTATTTTGTGTGTTTCAAAATGTAATAAGGTGCTCATCCAAATCTACTGCAGCCAGAAGTTTAGATCAAGAATATAATTCCTATCCCATATAAATATCTGTACCCTACCAATCTATTTGTTACTCAGGATATACAAAGAGATGCAAACTAGCAATCACTTATTTTGACATGATCTCCACTTGTGCATTGTTGTTCAGTGCATTTGGATAACACAAGGCAAGAACATCAGTAGGAAAAGAAGGGAAAGGAAGAAAGGTTGTACCGGAATGAAGTGTTCTTTTCTTTTTGTTTGGGGAGAATTATCTGTGGTGCTGTTTGCCCAGCTGCAAAGGCAAAAGTGCTGAAGATGGACTGAGGGTAACGGAACTTCATCAGCTGTTTCTTAAATATTTCCACCACTTCAGGACTGACTTCTTCATCAAATGCTACTTTAATTAACTGTGTATTAAAGACATGACATGTTAGAAACTGGAAAACAATCTGAGAATTTCAGAAATGGAAAGATTCTAAAATGTAGTAGCAAAAATCCCATACTTTCACAGTATTATGCCCTTCAGAAAATACAAATACATGTACATATGTCTCATTTATTTTGACGGCTATTACACATTTTAAGAATTTTTTATTTCTTTTTTTAAATTTATGTCCTAATACTAAGGTATCTTCACTAGGCAGCATCTGGAATTCTCATAAGATCAAATACAAAATATTTTGGTAAATCCAAGTTGTAGTGCTGGCACTAAGACACCTACAGCAGTTCAAATTCTGGTCACATGGGACAGCTTAGCTGGGAAACAGCCTGCCAGCTCTGCCCCTACACTGGGAACTGAGGTTGGTAATGCACTTCAAAGACTCAGCAAGCCAGCAATTTCAGCATTCATATGTCACAACCATTATATTTCTATTACTTAGATGTTCCAATTTTGGCCTCACCTTGCAAAGTATAGAAAATTGCTAGTAAAAAAAGGTGATAGTCTGCTCTGTAAAAAGGAAATAACCTTGTGCTATTCAACACTGATCCATCCACTTGACTAAAAATGCTTTTTTAGTTCGCGGGGGGGGGGGGGGGGAAGTCCCATCCAATCATCCTCTGCTGAAAGCAAATCAACAATTCAGGGAAAACAAATAAGAGACAGAAAATACGGAATCCATAAAAGGCCCAAAAGAACTCTAAGAATGCGGAGAAAACAAACAAAGAAATATCCTAGAGGTCTGTTTCTGAGCACATACCTAGACACCTTTTAAATTCCTTTGCTTGCCATCTAGGAGGTGGATTTCATCCTTGCTTTTCCAATTTCACTTGTTTTGTAAATACTTTCCAAATGACTAATGGCTCTGTTGTTCTAGGGCCTCCTTGAAAGGAGCCCTTCAGTCTTTCGGGGTTACACAGATCTGAAGTTTTAAAGATACCAAACACCATAGCTGCACACAAACCCATCTGAAAATCATAATTAATAAACAAAGGGGAGGGGCTATTTCATCCCCTGTGTTGAACCCTGGCTATTACATAGGGGACAGGGAATAAACTGTTTGCGGCTTGTTTTTGTTCACATAACCTAATACAAAACTATGCTAAACAAAAGCAAAGATGATGTTTGACCCAAGTCCAGCTCTGAAAACACTGAGCTGTGTCTGTATTTATCACATCATTGAAGCATGCTAAGTATTCTGTTAAAAGATTTCTGGAAAATAAAGGTCCTCTCAAAAGTCCACAAGAACAACTCTTTTTTTGCTTGTTTTACTCATTGGCATTCCTAATTTTGTGTTTTTGAAGAGGATACTGAAGGATGATTAGCTAAATGATGCTCATTATTGTAAGGAATTAGTAAAATGCTGTTTTGTTATGGTTTCAAATGTTGGAGTTACTGTTCTCAATGAAAATACACTTCTGCAGTCACTCAACCCAGCAAAGTATTTCATATCTTCAGCACTGCAGTCTACTTTCAGTCCATGATACAGAATTCCTTGCTTGCAGCTTCTGATCTCTTAGGGTTAAGATCAAAACCAAGAAGGAAAATTCAGGAAAGACTTCAGGATTCCTAAGTTTTACAAGCCCATCTCTATCAATTGTCCTGCAATACACACTTCTGCTGAACACACTGATGGGGATCCTACAGAAAATTCCAGGAGCTGTGCCTGTCAGATAAAGGCTCACTGGTTCTACCCTAAAGATTTCTGGAAGTGCAGCTTTCATGTGCAACATGCCATGATTTTCTGCCATGGATTTTAACAGAAAGCTGGTGAAGTGACAAACTTTAGAAGAAAGCAACATTCAGAGTTTTTCCATATTGATTCCATGTAGCTGGAGGAGAGGAAGCAGGTTCTCCCTGCTTACATGCAGGGATTCTGGACCCAAAACAGCCCTTTTCTGGTTCCAAAATAGGTGAGGAAAGCAGTGAAAGAAATCCAATGTGAAAATAGCAACCCTATGTAAATACCAAGAGGGCCCAGAAATGCCAGGGTTTCTATGAGTTGTGCCTTGTCTGTTGACCTTACAGGGCAGAGAACCAGACTCCTCACAAATGCCAGGGCAAAGTGCTGCTCAAAAATATTCTGAGCCGCCTGTAGCCACATAAATTTCCACAAAACTTCCTTTTACCTGAAAAGTGGCTGAACTGATCTGCAGCCCTTCCTGCATGCTCTGCTGCAGCTGGTTCTGGATGCTGATCTTCTTCTCCTTGGTCATGGAGGCGATGGGAAAGCTCCGGATCACGGTCTGCTCCCCAACTGAGGATACAACACAGACACTTGTCAGACCACACAACCTCTGCTCACACTGTCACTGGAATAAACAAGGGTGAATAAGTACAAAGCAACATGAACATGATGGTACAGGATTAATTTCAGGCAAAATACCTGAAAAGTTGGCAAATTCCTGAAGCGTCATTTGTAATCTGAATTTCTACTATATTTCAGCTGTAATGATTAGAAAAATATTCTCATTACTTCTGAGTCTTTCTACATAATGGAAATGCAGCCCCAAAACCGAGGTTGGTAGGGGATAAAGAAACAATTTCAAGTTTGTTTAGATTTCATAATGCAATGCATAACTTAGAAATTATATACTTGATATCATTACATATGACCATGAATTTTCCGCTTTAATACTTCTGACAATCTGCTTAGAAATAGCAATTGGTAAACTATGAAAAAATAGCATTCAGAAGAGCTGACATATTAAGAAAATAATGTTATCTCCAAGCAATAATTTTAGGTAGCATAGTAACTCATTAATATTTTTCCTTTCACTTGCTTCCAGTGCCTGAAAAAAAAACTCTTTCATGATGTTGATGCTTGAATAGGTGGACAGGCCAGCTCAAAATCCTGCCTATTTGAAGGACCACAATTACCACTGTTTGGATTTTCTTACCCAGTTGATCATGAGGAGTGCCTTTAAAAATAATTCTGTAAGTGGTAAGGAACAAAGCTCCTTCAGCAGGGAGGATATGAGGCCCTCCAAGCAGTCCTCCTGTGGCTTCCTCTCTGCCATCAGGATCCAGCAGCACACGGAGACCTTCACAAACAAATTCTTCTCCTGGCAGTAAAGTTGGCCGTAGAATTTTGGGCTGATGCAAATAAATGGAAGTGTAAGTATAAAGCAGTGTTATACTTCAGGCTAGCAATAATATTTGTCTTTAAAAGCTTAAAAACAAAATTGTTATGACACTTAGCCCAAAGAAGGGAGATGGAGTTTGGACTCAAGGAAGAGAAATGGGTCACAAAAAGCAGTGGGCATGCAACAGCTTGTTTATGATCAGAAGTCTGGCTCTACTAGTTTCATATTTCATGAGACCAAAGCCAAGCACTTTATTTATCACTAGTGGAAATTTTCTTTTAATGTTTTGATATTTCCTCATAACATTATGTGAGGGAAAAAAAGATGACAAGATTTAATGATTCTAGTACTTGTAAAGAATACAAATATGTTTCATAACACTTGCCTTCTGTATTGGTGGAAGCCTCCTACTTTCACGATGGACAGCCTCGAGAGTCTCTATGTGCATTGCTACAATGCCTGAAAAGCAGGATAACCATTAATGAAGTCTCACACAATGGGAAAGAGGAAGCTTTCCTGTAATTAAAACTCTGATAATTCTCAAATTTTGACCCCAAGGAAATAATTATCCGATATTCAACAGCAATTACAGCCTGGAAAAGAAATCTAACACTCTAACTTATCTGAAGGTAACTCAAATTAGAAAGTGCATTTGTTTAATTAGAAAAAGAAAAAAGACTATAAAGCACCTCTTTGTGACAATTCCTACCTGGTATCATGCAGTGCAGACCCTTGATGTGATCCTGTGTGACCCCACTTTCTGTGCAGACCTTGTCAATAAATCTGGTGATGAAGCGCACGACAGCATTTGCAACATCATTGTTCTCTGAGTCCTCAAACCCACTCTCAGTGTCATAACTCTCTGCAACGCTGCCTGCAATGCTAAGGGCACAAATAAAAGCAGTAACAAGTGTGAACAATTCAGCTAGGGATGCACACGTGACACTTGAACAGACACTGACAATCTGTGTGAGTTTTTCCTAATTACAATTCACAAACCTTGCAGAAAGCATATAGTGGTACCACAATTACATTGCACTTTCATTGCCAAAACTTCATGAATGATGACATTGGACAATTTTCTCTCCATGAGTCCAGCACAGATAGGCCCAGAAGAGAAAAAAACAGCTTTTTGGAAGTGAGGTCTATGTTTTCCCTTCATAAAGTCAAGTAAAGTATTCGCAACCCGTGGTAAGCAAATATCCAGTTATATAGTCATATATATATATATATGATCATTAATTGTATATTTAGTTTACAGAGCAAAGCAATCAAAAGCTAAAAAGATCATAAGGAAAATTTTTTGTGCATTAGATAAGCAAGCAAGTCAGTGGGAGATATACTTTGAATGGCTAAAAATGCCTCCCATAATAATATTTGGGGCCAAATTCATAGATTGCAACATACACCACAAGCAGTCTACTGAGCACATCCTAATGCCTGAGATTAGAGGTGTGTAGTCAGCAGAAATTAATAACTCCATGGGGAGCTTCACCCTGATAGTATTTTACTTGATGCCAATGTACTCACATAGTGTTCTATAATTTTATCAAGTGAGAATTTGTACAGAGAGGTGATAATGAAGACAATAAACAAAGAGGGAGGAAGGCTTGTTATGAAATGTCCTGGATTTGCATGCTAGGGAATGAATGGAACTGGTGTTAAACTCCTACTGCTTCCTTAGTAATTTAACCTTTGCCATTGTGGTTTAGTCCTCTTGCTTTTTGTGACCTCGGTGCCTTTCCTCCTTTGCAGCTGTTGCACAGGAATGATGATTTTATAGAAGCTATACAAATGCTGTCTTGATTTTAGGTTCATACAGTGGTTTTTTCAAGTTATATAAAAACTAAGAGTCGGCTTGGGGCTGCTGTTTTCTTTCTCACCAAACCCCATGTTTGTCTTCAACATCTGCATTTCTAGATTAAAAATTCTTATTGGGACAATACAATGTTCCTTTAAATGGAATCACCCCAGACAAAATTCTGTTATTTGAGAGGAATCATGTTAGACTTCTACTCAACTACTGAACTTGAAAGGAAGTGAAGACGCTGAAACAATCTGATATTTAGAGTACAGCCATTGCGCAAGCTGTGGCCCATCCTGCTGGATAAGCCCTGGCCTTGGGTACCCACCTGTTTGTGACAATGCTGTTGCTGCCACTCTCCCAGTCCCCAGTGGCTGATGTCCTCAGTAGCTTGTTCTTACTTGTATCCAGGGGCACCAGCAGGTAGACCATGAGGTTGGCAAAATGAATGGCCTGGCTGAAAACTGTGCTTTCCTCATTCTGGACCAGCTCCTGCTGTGTCTGTTTATTAAGGGTTGGCCATAACCTCAGCTGCTCAGCAGCCAGGTCCATTGCTGTCTTCTCCTGGTCTGCAGGAGCTTTCTCCTAGAAGACACAGAGAAAGAAATATAAAGACATAGAGCAAAAAATAAAGCTCCAACAAAAAACCCCCAATGCTTGGCCAAAGCTTTACTTATTACATTCCTAATTAAATTTCTTCAGTTATTTAAATTATATTTTCATTTAAAAATAAAGAGCAAATAACTACCCTCAACAGATTTTAAGGAGAGTTATGGGAACTGAGGTTTGAGAGCAGTTTACTGAAATGCACCAGTAGCACAAAGTGGGCAGATCTAAATAACATCATTGCTTTTAAGGTCTTTTTTATGCCATCCAATCTTCCATGTTTCTTCAGAGTGGTGATTTTAAGTGATTTTAACACAGCTGCTCTCCTCAGCTTATCCACTTAGCCCAAATAAGAACAAGCATAAATCAGATTGAGAAATAATGTGCAGCTCATGCCTAGATGTTGGCAATATTCTCCAAATTCCTAGGATGTTCAGGTGAGGGAAGCTTTTATATAAATAGCTTCCAGACCAGCTGAAACATTCATGTTTTTATATGTGGGAGTCCAATTCTAGCATTAGCTTAAAGCAAGTAGGTAGATGGCACACAGTCAAAGCAGAATAAAGGAATCTGGCAGCTGATATTAGTGACCTAAAGCCTGATGTTAAATTCATGAATGACTAGGTATCTTGCAAATGCTTTTTCCACACTAAGCTGAGCTAACATCAAATTATAATGCTTTGCAGATAAATGTAAATTTCTATCATTTCTCATGCTATTGTACACTGTGTAATACAGGAGAAAATTAAAGAAAAACATGTAAAATTGGAAAAACCATAACTTAACTGTCTGTAACCGAGGAGACAGTTAATAATAAAAGTATTACTTTAATATTTTAATAAAGTCTCATACCTTTTGTTTCAACTGCACTGCATGGTTGTCATCTTTGGCTGTAAGGTAGAGGGAGCGAACTTGATTCTGCACGTTGCTATAGAAGGTTGTTTCCCAGAACTGCTGGTTAGTCCAGATAGGATGATCTTGCACACAGGTGTAAGCAAACTGACTAACCCCAGGTGCTAATTTCTGAAAGCAAAAAATGTGCAAAGTTGACAAACCAGTCCTATTATTCAATTTTTTTAAAGGCTATGACTTCAGAACTGACCCACACATATGTGCATATGTGTGATTGTGTAGCACAGACTGAAATATGAAATATATCAACTTTTGTACTGCAATATGGGCTAGAGAAATTATCTTCAGTTTTGTCAACTTTTGTACTGCAATATGGGCTAGAGAAATTATCTTCAGTTTTGTGCCATTCAAGAAATTAACACACAGGGAGGTTGTATACAAGTCTAATGCCAGTGCCAGGCATGGTCTTCTTGATTCACAGTAGAAAAATGAGAACTGAGGTAAGAATTTTGTGATAACAGTACAGAACATATTTGTAATATAAAACATCTTCCTTGCCAACAAACTACAGTATTTTTAATAACCTAGTTGTACAACACAGAAATCAGTATTCAAACAGATGAAAATTATTTCTCATTTTATTTAGAGCTGTAGGAATGAAATTTGAGTGTCAGCTGAGTCCTTTCGATAATCTGCATTTGTTGCAACAGCAGAAGATTAAATAAATTGTTATCTTCAGTGTTATTTACTGAACTGAATGACCCAAATCCAGTTCCTGAAAGAGTGCTAATTTGAGTATGTTCTTTGAAGTCACAAGGGTCTGGATCACTGTAAAGTCTCAAACAAACCCAGAATTGTTACAGCATTAGTCATTATGAATGAACCATTTTTTTCAAGTACTTCTATTTATTTAGGTTGCACTGGTCTCCCAGAGAGTTGTTTAATATTCTTGATAACAACATACAAAGAAAGGAAATTTATTTCAATGACCCAAATAATGAAATCTTTTATCATATTCTTACTTTTTAAAAAAATAAGGCCACAAAACAATGTCTTGTATACTGCATGTAGCAAAGAAGCAGGTAATCTGAATTTGTGCTTATGATTATTTCTGCAGCAGACCTGAAGAATAAAGTATATTACCGGGTGCCTCATTTAATGGCTTTCACTCACAATACTACCCATTATCTGAAACACACAATATCTAGAACTTAGATTTTATTGTAGTGATTATGTTGTGAACCACTTTCCTGGAGAGCATGAATACTACTCCATTTAATATTTGTAATTGTGGAATTGTACAGAACAGCCAGTACTTACAATATTTCCCTGGTTGGCACTTGGGCATTCAAATGGAAGGGCAGGAAATTACAACCAAAAATTTTGCAGTCTGGTTTACAGATTTCCGGTTTTGCAGTTCTTCAAATTGTGTTTTCTTTACTAGGCTCCTCCAAGCACAGCATGAACTAAAAGTCCTGATCATATGCCATGTACTTATTCCCTATCAAAGGTTCTAGAAAATTCTGTATCTGAGGAAAGGCTATGTGGCATGCTAATAGAATTTACCCCACTGAAGTGCCTTCTTGTGCTTAGCCATCTATAAGTGAGCAGAATCATTTTAATTTGATCATAAAGAATTTAATCAAAATTTCTTAGTAACCTGTTAAGAAATCTGTATCTACTCAAACAATGTTCAATGTGACTGTTTATTCAATGCAGACTGAGAGAGCAGATATCTGGTTTGGTTACCACATGCCTAAGTTTCAGTTGTGGTGCAGCTTATGGCAGATCACAGGAAATGATAACTGATCTCCCAAGCCTGATCCAGCTGCTAAATCCCAGAACAGGTCAGCACAAACAGTGTCCTACTCCTCTTTGCAGGGACTGCTGGACATTCCCTTGAAAAAACCTAATCATACAAAAGACACATCACAGGGGCACAAACTGATCTGGCTCAATCATTGACCTACCTCAAAATCCAGATGCACAAAACCTGCGTTACAGAGGAATAGGGATGATGGGTAAATCATGGAATAAAAACATGCACAACATAGCTTGAAAGCAAAGGTTAGTGCTAAAGCCATGTCATGACTTTTACTTTGATTTATTATTTGTTTTTTCACTGGGACTGAATTCCCAGTCACAACAGGTCTGCAAAAAGGGAGTATGAATGTCAAGAAGAGGGGGAAGGTAAAAGGGGGAAAGAAAGAAAAGAAAAAGGGGAAAGAAAACCAAAAGGAGAAAGGAAATAAAAAGACTGCTCAAGCCTAGCTAGTTGGTAGGGTTAACTCATGTCAATTTGTGCAGTAAATGCACACAAAGGAGTGAGTTGGCTGTCAACATCTTCAGTTGCCTTTGATGACTCAACCCACATCAGCTAATTGGGTAAACTGGGTAGAAAAGGGGTGATCTTTGACACAAACTCAAAAAGAAGTTTAAGCTCCTAAAAGTGGGTCTAAAGAAATAAAAATGGGATAAATGATTTTCACATGGGGACAAACATGACAGGAAAGCTGAGGGACTTTTAGAAGCTCTTCCTGTGCTCATAATTTAAAACCATGAACAAAACATAATTTTTAAACAATGGAGATTTATGTTCACATATAATAACGTAAATCAACACTGATAATAACAACTCCTAGACCAAATAAAAAAAAGTTTGTTTACAAAAGCATGAAAGAAAACACATCAAAAAAAGCCCAGTGATCATAAATATTATCCTTCTCATCACCTGCATGTGTTGAAACAAATGGCAAAACCTGATAGTGGCCAGAGCACAGAATCAAAATCAGGACTTGCAGTTCCTGGCTCTGCCAGTTATTTTGGGCAAAATCACTTTGGATTCTCTGCTTGTTTGGGTTAGTTTGTTTGTAAAAAAAGCAGTAACAATACCAACCTCAAGAAGCACAATGTTGTTTCTGTGCAGCCTAAACCCATGCACTAAAAATACTCTTGGTACAAACACAAGCATTCCATGAAGTTTGCAGTGTCTATATTTTCTATGCTGAGAGTGCTTAGTCAGCCCATTTCCCTAGAATGGAAACTCACCTAAAACATCAAAAGGGCCCCAATGTTTACTGCTGCACTCCAAAGAATTTGCTCAGAATTTCTCCAGTTTAAGTAGAACAGTAGTTTGGGGTTTTCCATCATGAAATACTACATATATAAAACACATCTTCACCTAGCTCTCCACAGGGCAGCTAAACTATACTGATATTTGTGCTCTCCCTCTGTCCCAGTAACTCACTCCTGCCAGACAGCATGAATGCAGGGGGCAGCAAAAGAATTTCCTATTTGTAAGGGAAGATTTAGGGACTGAGAGCTTAAAAGAGACCCCAGAAGAAAATAATAAAAATAGTTCTGAACTGATGAAGTCCTTATTCTAAAGCCGTCAGTATGACAGAAAGAGCATTGAGGTGTAAATTATAACAACCAGCAGAAAATCAGTCAACTTCTGCAAAGGACACTGAGTCCTTTAAACAGATTAATGAAACTTAAAACCCCCAAATGCTCCCTTCCCAAGTTCTGTATGAAACAGACCTTACCCCTATCAAAATAATAAATTACATACTACAGTTTGTGAGAACACAAAGTGGATTTGGGACTTGCTATGTAAGACAATACAGGCAACTTCCTGAATTCAGGAATTATCTTGCCATTATTTCCACCTTACTGAGAGGTACTGGGTAACACCTGCCTAGAATTTTTTCCAAGTTCCCTACACTGAATACTCCTGATTGTAAAAATGATATTTGCAACTCAGTAAGAAACACGCAACAGTTCCAAGACTCCCAAACTTGCTGGAGGGTCCAAGCCCTCAAATAATGTCTCTGTAACATTAAATTATCTAGACTGCTTGTTTCAGATAAAGAAAAGCATGTGTTGTGCTGGTCACTCAGCAGTTACTACCCTTTACACCACAAAAGCTTAAAGAAGGAATTTTATTATAGCAAAGCAGAGGATCTAGCTATTGATTGTGTAGTTGAAAAGTGATTTTCAAATCAAAAAGAATAAAACCCCAAATATGAATATACCTAACTGCTTTTTTGTCTCAGTTATGGAAATGAAGGGCCAAACTCAACAGTGCACTGTTTTTTAGAGAAATCCAGTTTACTACAGAAATAAAGTGTCTTTCTGTGTCCAACTGACAGTTTGAATTATTGATTAGGATAATCAGCTGAGAAAATGCAGCAGAACAAGTGAGGAGGATGCTGCTGAAGGCAAAGAGGAGCTTCCTCCTCAGCTCCTGGAGGAATCACTGGCTGTGGTCACCATCTGACCTCTCTGAGGAAGCCAATGCAGCACCTTTGCATGCCCAAGCTCCTACCCTCCTCTACTGGGTACACTTATCCCTGGAATCTGCAGGCTTAGAGGTCATCAGGACACAGTGCACTGCTAATTTAAAGAGCTGCTCCCTGTCCCTGCTTAGATAAACATCCAGTCAGCACCTATTGCACACCAGCAGCAGGTACCAGTTACTGCAGCCATCCCTGCCAAGAGATGCAAACCAAATTCTGCATGTTAACATGTTCCACCAGCCAGCGCTGCAGGCACATCCATGCTGCGCCCACACACATCCTGCTAAGCCCAAAAACTTCAAAGTTGTCCCCAGGATCGCCCTCACTGAGTGACCAGCAGGACAGAGCCTTATCTACATCCCACCTGCAGATCCCCCTGCAGCACAGAGTGAACCACAGGATGGCTTGCCTTGAAGATCATCCAGTTCCAACAGCCCTGCCATAGACAGGGACACCTCCAGTCTCCCAGGTGGCTCAGAGCCCCATCCATCCTGGCCTGGAACACTTCCAGGGATGGGGCAGCCACAGCTTCTCTGGGCAACCCTCCCTCATGTCTCATCCCCCTTGCAATTAACAATTTATTCTTATTATCTAGTCTAATTCTACCCTCTCTCACTTTAAAGCCATTACACACACATACTCCAACAAGTATAATTGTACATGAATATGTTTTCAACTCTGTGCTGCATGGATAACATCAGTCAAAAAATTCAATTCAATGGATGGCTTTCCTATTTGGTCTAAAGTATAAAATTATACCCACACATATCATGCACACAAATGTGAGGAAATGTCATAAAAGCATGAAGGAAGAGCTGCAAAGCTTCTGTTGATTTCTATCGTACTGCTTCAGAAACAAACGGTGAAATACTAAAATGAGTTTCGTCTCCAACCTGAAAATCCCGGCAACAAAAAAGAAAACAATTTGCCCCCTCTCCTGCCACCAAGCCAGACTCAAGATTGACTTCTATTTTAAAATAAAATGAGTAGTAAAGTAGGCTATTAAATTGTTTATCTACTATTATTTCAGCATGAAAAATAAAAGGAAGGTCAATTCACTCATAATTCAGTGCTACCAAATCACCGCCAGGTACACTAAACCAGCAGAGGGCAATAGAATTCTAGAATTTTGCAAAACTGGGATGTAATTCTGGATGGAGCTTTATTTACTGTATACATTTTCTGGCAAAAGTCACTTAAACATCTAATTACTCATGATCTCTAATCCCAGATTCCTGAAGGTCATGTGTAATTTACTAACCATTACTTAAAGCCATGCAGAATACCTCAGATTTCTACATGGATTTCTCAAGATGGATATATGCTAATACAAAGTTCCCTGTAACATTAAATAATACACATTATAACATACTTCTTTCTCCAAAGAGAAAAAAAAGAGATTTAAACAGTTCTGTTACACAAAGAAAGAAAGGAAACTGAAATAGTATGTTCAGGTCCCACAAAAAAGAAATTACATTTTCATACCAGAACTTCACAGTTCTAAATAAGGTTAAACTCCACAAAGTGGATGAGAAATAGTTTGATTTTTCTCTCTCTATACATCACAATGAAGTTTTGGTGTGTTAAATCCATTAGTTAAGATACAGATTTCACAAATTCTCAGTTGAAGTGCTGAATCCATCTGAAGAGTTTTTCATATTATTTTGACACAGTTATTTTGCAAATCTCCTAAAAAGTCACTGAATCCCTTTGGATCAGGTGGTTCAGCAGTGAGTGTGCACCTGTACGTGCACTGGAATGGTGGCATTGGCTCTACCCACAAAAACAACCCACAGCAACAAAACTGTTATCCAGGTCTGTGCTCAGAAATAAACAAACCCTGTAAATCTCACAAGTTTATGAGTTTTATCCATATTCTAATAATGGTTCTTAGAATTACGGGTGACCTGATACATAACTTAAAGCCCAGCTAAGCAGAGCATCTAAGTAATCCCCCAAGGTGGTAATAAAGTAACGACTTAAGTTCTTCCATCACTTCATTCTAATGGCTCTTTAATTACTATTTTCCCTCTTCTATGGGAGCTTTCTCTATCTACCCTGGTCAAATTATTTCTGAATTTCGCTCAGTATGTAGCATTTCCTTATCTGAAGGAACTATTAAAACAATAGTCCTCAAGTAGATCTCAAGAACAGGATGAGCAAATTTGAAAGGTGTAAGGGTACAATACAGAATATATATCGCAAATTCATAAAATTTGAACAGTAGTAGATATCATCTTGGCACTATAAATGATATATATACTACATGATCAGGTGAAAGAAAGAGGATGAGCAAAATCAGGAACCACAACACTATGAAGAATTCTGAAAGTAAGAACAAGAAAACTGAACTTGCACTCTGAGCTAAGTCATTTGAGAGACCAATCAAAATCCAGTTTGACCAACAAAGAAAATTACTGTGGAGGTGCTGAATGGAAGTGCCTTACAGAGCAGGATATTATCTGTCAGTTCTGCCAGACATTAGGTGCAGTTTGGGCACGTGCAGCGCATGAGGAAGAGGAGAGCCACACACCTGCCCTGTGAATTCTCACTGGCACAGAGTTATGAACTCATGATAATGAGCTAATGGGTATTCACAAGTTTAGAGGGCTGTGATTAATCAGAGGAAATCAAGAAGAGCATCCTACCAAGAACTCCAACTGCAGGTACCATCATGAAGGGTACAGAAGCAGCAAATGGAAAAAAATATGCAGGGATATGGATGAAAACAAGAGTAGGAGATAAAAACTCTGATTATGGGCTTAAATCACTTGGCTGTGTATGGAAGAAAAGCATTTGTGACACATCAATTCTTTGGTCACACTCAGTTTAAATTGTTGATGAGCTATCTAGGATGGCAACTGAGACATTCACAGAGCAGCAGGCAATACACACAAATATACCAGCAATTTCTCTCCCTTACCATCTGTAAGCATTTGTTCTCTCATGGAAACATAAAATAGTGGTGCTCAAGTCATGACAGAGAATAATGCCACAATGAGATGGAACTCAATGAAGGAAATTGTGTTTTCATGCAGCAAGTTCCATTCTACTGGGATAAGGACGTGGCGATGAGGAGGCAAAGCTGAACTTACACGTATGGAAAACGCAGGGGGAACTCTGTTACTTCATTTACATTCCTTCACATTAAGCTCAGAAGCTTTACTAGATTTTAATTAAGCCACCAGAAATTCTTTCAGGGTGAAAATTCGAAGTGAATCAGAATTTCTGTAACACTGTAATCCCCCCTAGAAGTAACAACGTAAAGAGATGGGCAACAACAACTCAAAATTCTTAAGCCAGAGTTATGTAAATCAGTTATAAATGATGTGATTCAATATTGAGGAAATGCAACAGAAAGATTTCTCCTTATTCCAGGCAATAGTGGGTCAGTCCCTCATTAACACACAATTTACTACACAATTCATCATTATGTCTCATTTTAACTGGGGGAAATTTCCTTTTTTTTTCTTCCTGACCAAGTACTGCCTCCCACAAACCACTAAGGAAAGGAACTACAGATTGCTAAATTAGGTTTTCCATTATGTTATCATTCTGGGAAAGCCATCTTCTTGAACAGAGCAACGTTACCACAGTAATTGATTTCCTAAATTCCTTGTAAAGACACATGTTATAAACATTCTCCAGTCAGTCTCTCCTATTAGCATGCTAACCTGTTGTGTTATACTTTCCTGTTTAATTTCTTTTTCCCTCACCTAAAAATAATTTTGGAAGTGAGATATTCTCTACTGTAAAGACATAAAATGTATTCTACAGGCATGTATTATGTATCTATCAGAAGCAGAGTGCACAAGTTAAAATCTTAAGGATCAGGGATGACATTTGGGTGCCTGTGTTAGTAAGGGGTAAGGCAAAAACACTCCATCATTTCTAACAAGAATCCTCAGATTCCTGTTTTAACATGAGAAATATGTTTGCTTTTACAAAAATAATTTACTGAACTATAATATTTCTACGAAAAGAACTTTTAATGGATGTAATAAAAATTTGACTGGAGGAGTGTTTGGAAATATTGACAGAACTTTGACCATTGCCTTAAAAATGCTCTTCCATGACCCCACTCATATTCATAAGCACCTGCCAAGTAACCACATTATTCTCTCTCAGAAGTCAATAAAACCCTGCTTTTACGTCATGTCTATTAAAACTCCAGCCCTAATTAACCTACTGGTGCACAGAATCACCAAGAGTAATGATTATTATGAATAATGATGACTGTCATGAATCATGAGCAATAATGATGACTCCACAGCTTCCTTCCAATTCTTCAAACTGGCTTCAAGTATTATCACTTACTTCAAATACTTGTTGTAAGCTCTTGAGGCTAAGTATCTTCATTTTTCTGTTCTTTTGTAAAAAAGCAACACCAGCAGTTCTGGTCCACAAGTAAGGCTCCTGGATTTTCCAGGAATGTAAATAATGCTCATATGGACACTCGATAATGTTGTAAACGTTCCTTTGTGGTTCAGCTTATTCTCTATTATCCATTACATGATACATCCATGTTCCTTTTAAGCAGGCAAGTTAATGTATTTTTATATTACAGGGATTAGCATTCTGAGAATGATAAATAAAATAATTTTAGTACTAAAAATAATGTTACTTAATACTATTTCAGTCACAAAAACATTTCCATAGACTAAGATAGTATCAGAACTGGCAGAATAGAGATACAAAAAGAAAATTAATGGAAGCAGACAAAACTCCTTGCCAAGACAATAAAGGAAGTCTTTCACGATGGGAGTTTCCTAAATTAACGCCAGCAATTCAAGAGTGAAGAATTTTAAAGTAGAAGTGATTTTAATCCAAGCACACCAGAAAGTTTTAGAAGGAAGCACAATAACTAGGTGCAAGAATGAAAATATTTCAGGGTAGACAGCTAACATATTACAGAAAGTCTTCCTAGCTTTCTAGGAGGCTAAAAGCATGCTGCTGATTATGAGAATTACTTGGGACAATCACAGTTGTGCAGAAATTAAAGTTAAAAATCAAAACTCATGTTAAATGTAAAAAACCCCACTAATTTTGCTTTTTAAATTACCTGCATCATCCAATAGCTTTATGCAATTCCCTGGTATTTACACAAATTCTAAAATATACACTAATGTAATATTGTCATTGAGTAACACAGATAATGTTAGTACCAAATTATGCCACTGTTTCCCAATATTCCACAGATTCCAGCTGATACTAACTGTAAAATTTGCCTGACAATGACACAAAAATGCAATCAATTCTTCACCCATCACCACAGATTTTCCCTATGAGCCTTTCATGGAGTGGAGTATCTTCCCTGTGACTTCACAGCTGCTGCTACACAACAAAAGAGCACATTTCAAATTATGAAGCTTCTGTTACATAATTAACCTTGAATTGGGTCTCTCTTGGAAGTGGGGGGGGGTCATGATAATGATTAAAATATTATAAACTGTTCTGAATTTCACTAGTTCTGCCTCCAATCTTCAGAGAAAGCCTTCATCCATGAAATTGGGAATCCCTCCTACACCCAGCTCCAGGCTCTGGAGTTGAGCACTCATTTACTCAGGAGGCATTTCAAGGAGTAAAGGCTTTCTTCCATTGAGTATCTGCCATAACTGTTACTGAAACCTGGTAATCCATTTCAGCTAGGGAAGTACACACTCAAATTGCTTTCATTTTATTACTGTGCTATGCGAAACACATATAATTCACTACGGAAAGCATTCAAATGATATCTATTGGTGCATTAACACAAAATACTTCCAGTTTCACATTTTCTTATTAATTTAGCTTCTTACTTAACTCACAATTTTGTATTCTCCTTGAAGATTATAAAGAAATCCCTTGGACTAAAATCCTTTTCTTCACAAAAATGCTGCCAGGATAATTCTTAAGATGACCTGAATAAAAGTTCTGTACTATATTCAAAGATTTTAAGTTAAATTATTTAGACCAAATGTTGTTTTTTTAAAAACTCTCAAAAAGTCTCTGATTTTACGTAATTCTCTTTCCTTTTCAACAAAAGTACAGGAACATGGAGTACAAATGAAAAATGGACAGCCATGCAGATGAACAGCCCAATGATGCCATTCCTAAGGAGTTCAGCCAGCCCCAGTCTGCAAAGCTGCAGACTCATTTCTCTCATTCCATTTCAAACTCTACAAAAAAATTCACATCAGTATCCAACTGAAATTTTATTTGAAATTTTGTGGCTTAGAAGCATTAAAAATAATCAATTTAAAAAATCAGTTTTTCCCTCTCTCCCTCCCAAGAATTACATAATTTAGACACATAAAAATTCAAAAGTAGTCTCCAGTGCATCTTGCTAAAAGACAAATGTCAATTTGAATGTAATACATCCAAACTGAGAGAAATTTTGTTGCATTTGGGTTATTTTTTTGCCTAAACTAGATCAGCAATACAGCAAACCATTAAAAACAACTGACTCAGAAATTTAAATTCATTTCTCACTTTCTAATTAACCTATGATTCTGAAAAATAATCCTGCTCTGAATACTGCCATTTAAAGAAATGCTTGTCTATAAATGTGGAACCCCATTCATAACATCTACACAGAGAAAACTTTACTCTTAGACTAGTACATTTTTATGGTGATATTTCCTTTATTCAAACACTTCTGAATGCCAAACAACAGAAAATTTGCAAGTGCGTTACTGTGGACTGTGCAATGTGGTAGAAAGGTATGGGAACACAAATGACCATACACAGTTTAACCACAACATTTTAGTCATAAAATTTTGGAAAAGATCCATGAGAGGTGGAAAATTTTACTATAATCTGCACAATCATGTTGAGAGGGGAACACAATTGTGTCTAACATTTGTTTGTCTAACATTCAGTGGGTGAGGGATGCAAGAGAGACTGACCAGAGCGCCAGGGATCGGCTGAGCCGTAGGGAGGGCAGATGGAGGGGCAGCACTGGGGACCCTGGGGTGGCAGCTGTGCTGCTGTGCCATTCTCCCTGTCATTGCCCAGGACAGGCTGGAACTGGAGCCTGCCCTGCTCCTGCCTGGCTGCCCTGGAGCCTGCAGAAAGGCAGCATGGGGCTCACCACATCCTGCCAGCCTGGCAGGGAGCCAGGCACAAACAGCGAGCCCAAAGCCTGGGGATGGGACAGCACTGGTTGTGCAAGCACCAAACTCTTCCTGGATGAGTTAATGCAAGGAAAACATGATTAAAACAAGTCCCTTTCCTCTCCTCCTCTCTTCCCCCACGCAGAACAAGACCTCTTTTCCACAGTACCAAGGAATACTGCATTTCCACTTTATACACAGAAGAAGTGAGCACGTACCAATTAGGCATGGGTCACTGGTACCATGAAAACATGGAAAAATTCTTTTATCTTCACATATAAATACATTTTATTTATATTGTTTCAATTTTAAACAAAATTCCAATGGTATTACTAATGGTAAACTAAAACCTTTTCCTAACCCAGAAGCAAAAATTTGTTTGTTTTTGTGACATTAACAGTACACACCAAAGTCCACTGTCACTGATGAGTCACATTTTGCTAACAGCTTGTGTCCAATATTTAAAATTTTTAAAAAGCATTGGGACTATTTTTTCTAGAAAAATTCAATTATTACTCCAGGCCACAAAAATGCAACCAGTGCTGACTTCCTGTCTATGACTTTAATCCCATCAGCTCTGACTTAGAGTGTGATCAAATCCTGCCTGATCAAGTTTCACAATAGATCACTCACCAGACTTCAGGGAGAATTCTGAAATTTCACCAGACATCCCAAGAGCTCCTAGCACGCTGTACACAGCGTGATGTTTCTTGTAATTTTAATTGGATCTGTGTAGAAATACCCTAGACTAGTTTTTAAATAAGCAAAGGCATTAAGACAAGATGGGTTACATCATGCCAGCTTGCTCCCTCCTTTAAATTTTCTGCTGTTGTACCAAAAATATTTTAAAATCCCTCAAGGCTAATGCATGACACAACCATTCCAGAATCTTACCAACATCACCTCCAAGTTTTAAGTTGTGTTACTGCTCAGTTTCTTGGCTTATCTGCTGGACTCAACCATGTCCTTCTCATTATTTATACACCTCAAACACTTGCTGTCTGCACTGTGTTCAGTAAAACACAGTGAAGTTATTTAGGAAGAACAGGTAATTGTTCCACTTGTGCTCTGCTTTGTCTTGGATAAATAAAATGAAACCTAACATTTCATGAACACAACAGTAGCTCCATAAAGGAACTGCAAAGTCATGTAACTTCTTTACACTACTTCATAGGAAGCAAGAGGAATTACTCTGACAATGAAATGCTGTGACATGAAATCCCATCACAATTTCCCATCAAAATGCTACAGCAAACATAGATGGTAAAATATCAGACTGGCCTGAACTCTATAGACTCTTAGAACTCTACTACACTTTTAGATTTACTACAGATTTTGTCACTGATAACTTGATTTGGAGTCCTGCCTGTGCAATGACACCAATGGGCACACAAAAGGAACCCTGTGCCACTGTCAGATGCACAACTCCTGTCTATTCCTGGCTACTAAGAACATTGCCCAGTCTCAAAAGGGGTGGGTGAAATGAGATTTAACAGGCTGCTGGCATTAAACATGGTATTCTGAGAACAGAAACACCAATAAAACATCTGCACCCTGCCAAGCACTGCTTCCTCCTTGGGAAGCATCAACACAATCATATGACACAGGTAAGATAATTCTTCATGTTGAAGCACAGCCTCATGCCAGGTACAATATATTCACTCTTGTCTATGACACAATTTTGAAAACCTCTAGAGAAGCTGAAAGATCCTCCAAAAAGTATAATTTTTTACTCAAAAATAATCAGTTTACTCAAAAGTATAAGTTCTACTCAAACTGAACCTTAAACTGTTAATCTGACTTTTAACTAATCATTGCAAAGTCAGTGCAATAATCTTATGTTCCGAACAGCATGTCAGTTTGTGTTTAGTATGAACAGTTGTATGCCAAAATAAGTGCTTTTGCCAAAGAATTGTATCTAATGGGACATACCAAAGGGGACCATCACTGAACCTGAGGATTAGATCTGGGAAAAACAAAATTCTTTTTCTATTATGTATTAACAGCTGGCTTTTGCAAGTTAATAGTCAGGTTATTTTAATTTTTAATTCAGGTCAGGCACATTAAAAAACTCATCATGCTTCTTCCATCAAGGGACTCACAGTTTCCTGAGTGTATTTTTAGAGTTAAATAGTCCAGGCTATTAAAAAAATATTTCAGAGAACTTTCTGTGAGAGAAATGGTGTGAGATCTTGGTACCTCTACCAAAAAATACAAATGTGTAGATGAAATTACTTAAATATATTTTATATTCAATCCAGATTTTTGCCCTGCTTGATGGTGAAATCAAAACTTGTTTAAGCTTATTTCAAAACTCCTGATACTACATTAAAAAGTCTGGTTTTATTGTCTCTCCTTTTTTTTTTTTTTTTGCCTACTTGATCAGACTTTACCAAGGTAGGAATCTAACCAAACTGCACCCACAGCCCAAACTACTCTCAAGGTAAAGAGCTATGTGGACTCTCTTGGCTATTCTTATAAGCAAAACTAAAAACCAGAAAATAAAAGAAAGCAGAAGCTTCTTAAAAATGTAGAACTTATGCAGTAAATAAGTAAGAGTAAAATAGGCAAGAGGCAAATTTCTATAGCTCATTATCTCTTCCCTCAAATTAAGTATTTGTGGCAGCAGCAAATGTGAAACAACAATTCTGCTACTGAAGGACTCAAAACAGAGGGAACAGAGAAAGACAAACTTGGATCTAAAGATGGGAGAAAGTCAGTTTGCTGGGATGAAAAATTTAGCATTACACCATGCTACTTTACTTTAGGGAAGAGTGTACAGAGTATTTTTTAAAATACTCTGTACACTCTTCCCTAAAAGCAGTTGTGGGGTATGTACAGCTATAAACTAAACCACATTTAAATAAAGATTTTTACAATTCAAATACTTAGAAGAGGAAAAAACCCTGCCACTTCATGCTCCATAAACGTTGCTAAGTACTAATTTAAATAAGAAATGTCAGGAAATCTTCTACACACTTAAGTTTGTCAAAATAGCTCTTGCCTTCAACAGATGATTCTGGTTTCTGTGATTGGTAAAGTTTCACATTTTTTATTCTAAAAACAACATGACAGAATCTTTTTCTAGTTTAAAAAAATCCAGAAATTGATTGTAATATATAATTTACACCAAAAATGACTGACTGAAGGTGGAAGCTTGCATTTTACAATTGCTATATTATTAATGCGTAGATAAGCTGTTAAAGCAATTATTGTTTTGTAATATCACAGTGTACCAATGACCAAGCACTTATTTCCCAAACTGGGTTGTATAACAACATTCACATTAAACAAAGTTATTTAATACTGCAAGCCAGACCACATTCTAAACTTATCTCCTCAGGTATGTACATCCCAAAAAGCAGGATTGGAGCTACCCAGAATTGGTGAAAATGCTATTGTATTGGGACATTGAAATAAATACAGTCATAGTACAAGAGTTCTGCTTCTGAAATAATTACTTTCAAAATTGTTTACATTTTTGTATTTACTATCACACTGTATTTTGCCACTATCAAACATTATGTACTTTCCCCCCCCAAAAAGAAACCAAAACAAGAAATTGAAAACAAATACAGAGTTAAAACAATCCAGTCACAATATCCTCCAAAATGAACAACTACACAGCCTGAAAACTTTACTTTTACTTTTGGCCAAGTACTTTATTGGCCAACTGTACTAGAGAGACCATTGTATTATATTGGCCAGTGCATGTTTAACATGCCAAATTAAACACAGTAGTACTGCAATAAATAGTTTTTACGTTGTAACATCAGAAATTATTCTTTTCTATTATTTTAGTGACTACAATAATTCAATATAATTCTCTAACCCATCATATAGCCTGCATTTAATTCTGGGGGTGTCTCACAATCTTAATGACCCAACATTAATAAGTGTCCTTCTGGAGTAACGTCCATATCAGTTCATTTGATGATTTCCATTGACATTAATAAATTTTAGAATTAATCTTCCTGCCTGTCATGTATCTCCTGTCATCTCTTTCTCCATTTTAACAATGTGTGTGATGTAAAAAAAATACAAGATAGCAGTGGTTGCAATAGACACTCACCCTATAGAAGGCAGTTGTCAGGGGCAGCAGTGCTGCAGCAATGCTGTATTCTTCTGAAGATGAACAATCCTGCAAGAAAAAAAACAAAGAAGAAAATAGGAAAAACCAGTTTATGCACTGTAAGTTCATTTCTGCTTTATGGAGTCCCTCTGGCATCCTCCTGACACACAATGGAATCTTTAATCATTCAATATAATGTAAAAATAACACACATTTATGTGTATGTATACATATATATATATACACATATACATCTTTCTTTCTATCTATCAATTTATTTTCTCATGATTTCTCCTAGACAGGTATTGCTGTGATTCTTCCCACTTCAGAAATTTATTACCCAATTTGTCATTCATATGCCTGAAATACAAATCCACTGACACAGTTTATACATAACAAGGAAAGTTTTCCTCATTTAGGAAACAATAAAAAGGTAGTTTGCTTCCATTTGGGTCAAGAGCAAACCTGACTAAAATGGAAGTGATGTGATGACCAAAGAATGCCCTTTCAAAATGTCTACATGAAGGAAGTGACATTTATGCAATATGAAATAATCACCTCCACAGCCTCTACAAAAGTTTGGCACAAGGTTAACTTTAAAAGAAGATGAAAACCCATTCTCTTCAAGTCTCTGAATGCCTCATTCAACAGTCAAGTGTGTCATTCATGTCTCTCTAGGCAGAGAAGGGTATGCCAAAGTAAATCAACTAGTAATTGTGCTGATGAAAGTCGTGATTTTATTACGGAAGTCTTTTAAAAGAAAGCAGAATTGGAATGTAACTTGATATTTAAAACTACTTGAATTTTTATGACCATAAAACCAAACAAAACACAAAAAAACCCTAACAAGAGTTAAAAATGACACTTTTAAAAAAGTGATCAGGTGTTTTTTCAGTAGCTCTTTTTGCCACTACTAAAGAACACAATAATGCACATACTTGTACAGTTGACAAATGTATCACCATTGTGGTCCTGGATGATCAATGGACAACCAACATTTCCAGTTGAACAATTAATTTTAAAATTTTTAACATCATTGTTACAGCGGGCACCCTGCAACTCAAACCACTCCTGTTAACTGTAACAACTGACCAAATGCCAAAATTGAAATATCTCAAGTGTTCCTCTGCCAGACTTTACATTTATGACTTCAACATATCAGAGTTATCTAAAACAGAGCAACTAGCAGAAACCTGGCACCAGCCAATTGTGATAGCAGAACTATGAAATCTGCTTTACAAAACCAACAATGTTATGGATTATTAGGATGTTATTTGTATCCATCTCATTCTTTGTTCTTAAATGGCTGCAGAGTGACTGTGGATTGCAGGTTTAAAACAACACACCAAAAAAACCCATCACAAGACTATTTTGCTTCTCTTAATTTTAAAGTCTATTTCAACCTCTGAGATGTCTCAATAACTAATCCTTCATCTTCTATTGCTTTAATCAAGTTCACCTAAATGGAATAGCAATGCCCATTACAGTTAAGTACAGCAGCATTTAGAAAACTGCTGACACATAAATTCTGAAAAGGGACACAACCAGTTCACAGTTGTGAAGGTTTATTCCTGCACAGAGTTACTGAGGGTTCCAATGTGTCTAACTCTGCACAAATGCCTGAATGCTCACTGTGCATGGACAACACGAGTTTGGCAAGTGCTCACACTTCATAACACACTTCAAACCTGGCAGAGGAAAACTAACAAAAATAGACACTGAAAAACTCAATAAACGTTTCAATGATGCCTCTTGGTATTGCAACACGTATGTAGCAAACCCAAATTAGTTTGTAAGATCTCAGAGCATAAGGCTAAAGGACACAGCCTCAGCTGCTTTCAATTTTCCATTTCTGCATTATTCCCTATTGTTATCCACAGCCTTAATCCCCATTTGGAAGTTAGCATACATATTTTTAGTTCAATATATGATAAATATTCTTAGTACTTTTTCACTTAACAAGAATGCTTCCCACTTAAAATTTGACTTTCCAATCTTTAGAAATGTGCAACAGCTTTCAAAGAAATACATATCTTATTTCTGTACATGATTATTCATAACCAGGTATAAAATAATCCATCCTCAATTTCAGGTTACCTACTTAATCCCTTAGCTCAAATTATTTGAAAGAGTTCGGGCTTTTATCCAAAATATACATAAAAATATCTTTATAAAAACTGAGCAATGTATCTTCACCTAGAGAGCATTCAATACTCCAAGAGCTAACATATGTCTCAAAGATATATATCATCACCATATAAACAACACATTAGATTATTTTTCCATTCCTTCCTTCAAGTATGAAATTCTCCACATATTCTATGTCAGCAGTTCATGGACTTGTAGTGTGGAAGTATTATCTCTCTATGTTTTTTTTTCTTCTCCTGTATATGACAAGGAATACAAAATTATCTCAGTTAGGAATAAATTGCAACACTGTTGGTTTGAGTGGAACTAATTAATTGTTTACTTGTATTGTTGCTGCAAGACAGAATGCCAAAGTTAAGAGAGAAATCTCAGCTTCTCAATTTTACAGACAAACCAAAGTACTGGAAATGTCATATATGTGTTGTAGGCAATTAATTTAGACCCCTGAAACAATGCAATCCAGCTGCCTTATATATAATGTCTTTACCAATTGTGAAAAATACTCTTACTGCTGCTACAAAAGTAGACAAAAATCAAATACCATAAAATAATCAAAGCTTTTCCACTTAATTTGCACAAAATGAAGCTGAAACACATCTGGGGAACAAAAATTATTTTCAGCAAATTAATCACCAAAAATCCAATGTCCTTTGACAGTGAAATGCAGACTTCCACCATGACATATGCGGAGTACTGCTTTGAATGTATGCCTAATTGAGTGAAAACCTGGCACATTGCTCTGGCCATACTGATCCTATATCCAGACATTTGCTGAACTCTGTAGCAGATTGGAAGGGTTACAGAAATTCATGTACACTTAAAACAGCTTTGCTACACTGAATTGACAAGTGAATAATAAAAGCAGAATGCTTTTCCTTACATCACTTTGACAATGCACGTGAATTACTTTTATACTCCAGTCAGTTTAAATATGCAACAAAACTTTGGTGGTTCCATATTGCCATTAGATTGCAGAGCTGAGAGCTTGGACGTTACAGATTTTGACTGCTTGGCTGGACACATGGGACTGATATGGGGGAGCTTTTGGAATCTTGTAGGTGGCTTAGGCTTCTGGTGCTGGAGGAGAGAGTCAACTCTGCTCCTCTCTCTTGATTTCAGAACAAGTTGGAATGCTTGCTTGGAAAACAAGGTATTGCACACCATCAGGAATTGTACACTACCTTGAACTGTACATCATCATGAACTGTACATTATCATGAATTGTACACAATCAGGAACTATACACCATCATGAATTGTACATCATCATGAACCTGAGATGCCCTCTGCAGTGTGGTCCTAGTGATGAACAGGAATTCATCAGGAACTGTACACCATGAGGAATTGTACATCCTCATGAACTGTACACTATCATGAACTATACATTATATAGTATAATGAACTATATGAACTATCATAAACTGTACATTATCAGGAACTATACATTATCATGAATTTTACACCATCAGGAATTGTACACAATCATGAACTGTACATCCTTATGAACTGTACATCATCATGAATTGTACATCATCAATAATTGTACGCCATCAGGAACTGTACACCATCACGAACTGTACATCATCATGAACTGTACACCATCAGGAATTGTACACAATCATGAACTGTACACCATCACAAAGCTGAGATGCCCTCTGCAGTGTGGTCCTAGTGATGAACAGCTGGGGAAAGTCACCCCAGGAAAAGATCTTCCCTGATCTGCTCCTTGACATGCAGGCTCAAGAAGGCTGCTAAGCCCCCTCTGATATCCCACAAGAGCAAGTCCAAGCCAGTGAAGTACCACAACAGTGGAGAAAAATGACCTCTTTTCTTCCATTAAACAACAACTTACACTCAGGGATTTCTGCTTTCTCTTAGTCACATGATAAAAATCTAGAAGACATGTATGGAACATCTAGATAACATTAAAGGTGGAATTTTCGTCTTAAATTCATCTTGATAGTCTCCCTCATTAACTGCTACCTGATACAGCATCTTCCTGCATTAAAACCCATTCTGCTTTAGGCACTAAGCTTTTTAAACAGAACCCACATTTTTAATAATCTACAGAAATCTGAGTATGCCAAAAACTTGGGATCTAATTTTGCCGTACTTTCAGGAACACTCCAATACATGGAATTACCCACAGGCCTGGCTATCACATGAAATCACTGTAGCATGCAGTGAATGCATCCAAACTGAAAAGCTGAACATGGCAGCACTTGATCCATACCTTTTTGGCAGCACAGGAGGATGCGTGCATGCTGTTAAAAATGCTGCTCAACACTGCACTGTCCCTCCTGAGAACAAGTGAAGTCAATTTTCAGGCATACAAAGAGCATTCATCACCCTGCAGGACTAAGCTCAAAATGAATCCAAAAAAAAAAAAAAAGAGCCAGAAACTTTAGGGTCAGATGTGTTTTTAAAGCACCAAACCAAAAACTGTTAAGTCAGCACATGTAACTATGTGCAGAACATCAGCTGCAAATTACAGGTGAAACATAAGTTACAAATTCAACAGATTACTTCATTGGCGTCAGGTTTGAATCCCAGTTCTAACAGATGCATTATGTGGGCAGGGTTTTACTAAATCACAGAATTTTTATTATTGATGCAGTTTATATTTTGGAAATATGAACTGTCAATCCCAGTGCACAAGCTACTACTTTTGTCTAAAGCAGTAAAGGAATTCCTTCAAAACATTAGAAAAATGTTTTGTTTCCTAAAAGGAATAGAGATTCATCAGGTAGAACTGCAGTGTTATTCATAATCATGCCTTAATATTAATGAGGTTATTTTTCATTTTTATTAGATAAGCTGCATAGATCTGACACATTCACCTACGAAGTCATCTTCTCGTTCATCTTCTTCATTCAATTAATGCAATTGAACTATTACAAATGAGTTTTGATCAAAGAAATCCTCTTCTATGTAAACTGATGTTACCATCAATGTCTTTTATATTCAGTCTTTGCAGAATCGAAAATGCAAGTAAATAAACTGCCTATTTAACAATATCAGATTATAGCTAATATAATTATATGCTGCCTTGAAAAACCACAGTACTACTTGGAATTTCCAAAATAACTTTTAAAAGTATTTAACTTACAAGTTTTAACTTCACAGATAAAGCCACAGTTAAAATTACAGAGTTTGCTGAAATAAATGCCAATATGACAATAATCACTTATATTACCTTTACTAGCATCCCATAATTAACATGAAAGTTTAAATATTACTATTAGAATCACAAGCAAAATTGCTTTTTTAGGTGAAAATTCATGCACATTTGCTTTCTTGCTAATATTCATACAGAGCTTTGTCTAGCGAAGTCACCATCAATGCCAGCTGCTGCTCTGCTTTACAGTGGGATCAAACTTTTCCTTTTTTTTGTTGACAAAGGTGAAATCAAACCTTATTGAAGCAGCTACAATTTTATTAAGTAGAACTCTTCTGGGACCTGAGAAACAGGATGAAAAGTAGACACACTGAGAAAGTTCACAGAGCTGACTACCTGCTGCCTTATCTTTTGACAGAACTACAAGAACAAACTCAAAACTTGGGAGATACTGCCCTACAAAATTCTAATTATTTTAAAAACTTCTTGTCTTGATAAGAATGTAAAGAGCTCTTCCAAAGTATTAATGTGCAAAAACCAACTCTTCCTTCATGCATGACCCTAATACATTTTATGTGTCGCTCATTAACACAAGCTTTTAATTTTATTTTGTGTTCTGCCTAAACACTGGTGCAGAGATTCACAGTTAATAAAACCAAGACAAGGACACACTTATTGTCTGTGGTTTCCAGGTTTAACACTGATCAGATCTCTGGGCTTTTGATGAGCAGCTTCTCGTACTGCTGCCTGGGCTGACAGCAATAATTGAACACCAAGTCCAGATCTCAGACTTGACCCATACTTTGAATTCTGCCACAATTCCTTCACCCTCTATGGCCATCTCAGTGATGCCAGTGCAGTTTGCAGAAGACCAAGGAACAGCACCCAACCCAGGAGAATCCTCACTGATTTGTTTTGACTTTTTGGTCTTTCTGCCTGATCAGAAGCTTTTGCAATGATCATTTAATTAAGGAACCCACCCTGTCAGCAACAGGATGCAAGTTATTGTAGAGCTGTCATTCCAGGCAGGAGATCCAGTTTTATTTTAGAGGTATTCTACTTCCTGAGGAACTTCATGTTTGTCTTCACCTGGCCCTGAATCATCATAAGTTTGCCTGCCCTTGAAGCACAGTGGTATAAGGAGCAGGATTCAATCAAGGCAGTTCATATGCAATTATACAAGCATGTGGTGTTCAATGATTTTTAAGCTTCCTTTTGCTTTACTCTACACATTCACAAGCTAGCAAATGCAACATATTTTCTCTGTGCAGTCCCATCCTACTCCTGATCTCACAGCAAGTGAAAACAAGGAACAAGATTTCACTCAAAGGAGAGCTGTCAAGCCCCCCCAACCCCCACACTTTCTCAATAAACACATTTCTGTCTAGGCTTGAGGTTAGTCATTTCCTCCTCCTCTTTACAAATTACTTCTAGGAGATCAGGAACCCAAATTTTTATGTGCATAAATTACACATTTGTCACTGTATTTTTTTGTACCCTAGAAGCCTAAAAACATGTAACTTTTTTTGCAAGATACTGATAAAAACAAGAATGCCATCCCTAGCGTCTCAGCACATCTGAGTTTCTTTAACAGAAATGCCATGCATGTTTCTGAATACTGTCATGAGGCCCATGGCAATAAAGTTCAACATACTCAGGCTGTAATCTTCTCCCAAGGAAATGGTTGGGATGCCAAGATGCCTTTTGACTTTTATTTCACAGCAGGGCTTCATTCACAGTGACTCTGTCCAAACCTTAAACTACACCAGCTGTGATACAAGGTCCTGCACAGCAATTTGTAAAAAGTTTTGACAAACAACACTCAAATGATAGAATACATTGCAATTCACGATAAAAAAGTGATCAATATCCATTAACTGCTCAGTTGGAGGGGGTGATTAATTGATAATATATCTAGGAACTGCAGGGTGCTCCTGGAGCCCTGGCAGACCAAAACACTTCTGCAGCCACTGCAAAACATTAACATAGGATACTCTGTAAACTGCTGCACAGCCAGCCTGTTTAATTGAGTTAGGGAGCAGAGAAATGCTTAAGACACTAAAAGAACTATTAAAATAGATGCCATATTACATTATAGTCCAGTAATATATTTCCAAATCAGTTTCACAAGTACACAGGATGCAACCTTACTCCCAGCAGCATCTCCTCTCCTAAATTTTAAAGCAAAAACTTTAAATATATATACTGTCATAAACTTTCAAATATGTACTAATACATTCACCTTGTTTAACTTTAATTTTACTGTTCTTTTCTATGATTCATGTGATTTTCCAATTCCACATACTTTTAATAAAAATGCATCACATCCAAATATGTACTAATACATTCACCTTGTTTAACTTTAATTTTACTGTTCTTTTCTAAGATTCATGTGATTTTCCAATTCCACATACTTTTAATAAAAATGCATCACATCATCAGAGCAGATTCTATACAATTTTTACAACTAACAGGAATGAATTCCAAAAAAAAAAAAAATCAGATTTATATGGGTATATATGGTAAAGTGATTCACTGAAAAATCAGTTTTTCACTTTAGAAGAAAAACATTTGGATAGAAATGGAATTTTACATCCATCTTCTGTCATGCAATGAGCCGACGCTCAGTTCAGAGCAGCTACCAAAAGATTTTGGGTCTAGTTCACCATGGAGAAACTGAACAGTGTCTGATGAAGTATAACTTGGAAGTAGAGCTCACTGAAAATTTTCCACTGAATAGCACGTGATAGCAAAATAATTTTTTATTTATGCTAAGAACCCTCAATGACATCATAGGAAAGAGAACTTCTAATCCTTAAGGTTCTCCCCTTGGGAGACTCAGTCTCTTGCCAACTGATTTTTTGGAGAACCAGAAATAAAATCTTTGACAAAAATTCAAAGAAGGCAAGGAACAGGTCTGGGGGAGCTACAGACTGGACAGTAGGGAGCAAGTCCTCATAGAGAGCATTTCCAGACACAGGAAGAACACAAAAGTGATTTAGAACACAAAAAAACAACTGACCAAGGAAAACAGGATCATTTTCTTCAATGAAATACCGAGTTCGGTATCTAAGGAAAGAGCAGCCTGTCTTTTGCAGGCTCCTTTGGTACCCTTGGGGACAAGCTGGGAGAGAAAGTCTGGAGGAAAGAGTGGAAAACTGACTGCATTGTCAGGCTCAAGGTTTAGCAGGTAGGTGGTTCTGAATCCTCTTTTCAGGGCCTGATACTGTGGTGAATGTTTTCATTAACAACATGGAAAATGGCATGAAATGCACCCTCATCACATTTCTGACTGACATCAAATCTGGGAGAGTGGTAAACATGCTGGAGGGCAGGACTGCTGCTGACTGGCATCACAGCCTGGCAGACACAGACTGAAAGAGCCTCCTGAGCCTCCCAAAGAGAAAGTTCTGTACAAGGGACAGGGTAACTCCATGTGGAAACATGGACTACAAAGGAAGAGCACTAGGAGCCATGTATAGCTGTGCTATACACGTCAAACCAAGTCAAAAATCCTACAACATTAGTCTCACAAAGAGTTATAGCAGGGGCAAAAGAACAAAATAATTAGGAAGTTTATGGATCTGAACCAAGAGACTATCAGGAGAGAGCACAACTGAAAGAATCTCAAAAAACCTAAATAAATATATAAAAAGAGCATGTTCAACCAAGAGAGACAGAAATTATTGGCAAGAAAGCTGATGCCAGTTTTATGTATCTTTATCTATGTCCAGTGCATCCACAGGGTTCTGGCAGGTGAACCCTAGCCCATGTTTGCCTGGCTGTAGCACTGCCCCTGGCAGAGGCATTTTCCACCAACTGCCCGCAGAGGGGTCTCTTCAGTACATACTTGACATCATGCTGCAGGACAGCTTTGGGCCTTTTAAACCAATCTTGATATTACTGAAAAGCTTTCCTCCATTTTTGGCAGGGGCACCAGATGTTCTGTGCACAGCTGCACCAAAGGACAACAGGACCGACACTGACCAGCTGCTCCTGGAAGAAGTTTTCTTGGATCAGCTCCGTTGGTGCAGCCCCGTTTCTGGATCCATGAAACAAGTGTCAGCTGCTGGAAGAGGATATTTCTGGGATGACCTGCAATGGCTGCAGAATTTCAAGGATGACAAGTGGTGTTTTGTGGGTTTTTCTGAGGAAATTGCGATTAAAAGGTTCTGAATCTTGAATCCAGCCAGCGAGGGCTTTTCCACGCTCAGGCACAGATGACGCACCATGTTAGCTGTGCTGGTGAACTTGACAGAACCTAAAATCCCTCCTGCCAACTCCACTGCCAGACCTCTCTGCTCCTTAATAGGCTGGAATGTAAATCTCCAGTTATGTTTCAAAGAGTAGTGCAGCTTTAACAACATTAATGGAAGCTGCTGTAGAAATTGCTTAATCCAAAAACCAACCTTGAAGCAACAACCAGAATTAGGCACACTGCACATCATGAAAAAATCATGTTACTAGAGCAGTCATCAGACATATCCCATTTTTCTGGAGAAAAGAAATTCCAGCCATAAAGTCAATTCAAGGGTAAACAGTTCATAGAAAAGAATACCTGAAGCAAATTTGGGAACTGAAAGACATATGTTGTGCATGATTAAGCAGCATGTTGTAGAGCAGTGTCCACCTTGATTAACACATCAAATCTGTGTGATCAAGGAAGAATGTTGCTACAAAGCCTGAAAAGCCCAAGAGATTCTGAGATTTCAAGCCTGCTTGATTTAGTAAAGTGCTCCCTCCAAGACAGCATCCATCAACATATATTCTAATATTTATTCTAATACAATTATTTAAACTATGAAAAAGGAAAACACAGAAAATGCAATATTTTCATTTAACTTAATGTTAATATTTTCAACTTTCTGATTGTACTTTTCAGTGCATTGACAGCAGCCACCTCTTTCATACAGACACAGATTTTATTTAATATCTTACACTTTTTGGTGGTTCAATGCACATAAGATGTGGGAGCTATTTATTATGAAACCTTATTAAAAATTTCTTGATAATTGACAAAATGTTTGCTTTCTAAGAATCCAAGTGAAAACAAGCATGAAGCATTTTTTGTAAGAGATAAAGACAATGGAGAACCAGTAAACCAATTTTGAACTGGCAACTGTAAAACTAATCCTTCAGTCTTAAGTTTGCTGAACTGATACTTTTCTATGGAATTTTTAAATGGCTTCAGGAAATAAGAAGGTTAGAACTCCAGGAGGTAATTCCTCTAACTTTGGTTACAGAAGTGAAAAAGTAAACTCCCAAAACATTCTAGTTCGTCATCCAGCTGAAGAGGCATGTTTGGATGTTCTTAAAAAAATTCCTGTTCTCTGTAAAAACTGTTTGGCAGGGCAAACACAACCAGAGGAAAGAAGACATCCTTGAGCTTGCTGTGGGACCAAAGAGGCAGAAGTGCACTAGCAGTCCTTCCAGCAAAATTATTTCTTTGGTACAAATTCTAGGAAATCTTGCTACAATCCCTTTCTGTTCCACGGCCTTCTAAACCACTGCTAGTAGCAACATCCAGCTAACTAGCCACAGAGAAAGCCATCTTTGCCAGATTTTGGATTGCCAGCTAATCCATTTTAAAACCCTGACAAATCTTCTCCTAGGCTATCTGATCTTCCTTCCAGAAGGTTTTGTTCCAAACACCTGTTTTGTTCTTATTTCATTGACATTTCAAGAAAAAATGCAGAAAGGGTAGTTCTGCTATGTAATCACAGTACATGGCAAGGAGAAGTTTAATAAAAACTTCTGTACCTTGGGGTACAGTGAAATACTGGTGAAGTTCTAAGTCCAAACTATAATCATACTGTTTGAAATTCTTTCCTCACAATTCATATTTAGAGCTTTCAGAAGGTGAGTCAGATTGCAATGGCTGGATAAAAAAGAATGGGTAGTGAAAACAAAAACTGAGAAGTTCAAGCATTAGCAATGGCTTTGGCATCCCAAAACCAGCATGACTCCAATTTCAGACAACACACAAGCAAATCACCAATGAGTACAGAACACAATTCTGAAGATCAACAGATAATTTCTGGACAGTGTGGCATTACTGAGTGCACATACTGAATGAAACACCCTGTATCAGCAAGAACTATCAGCCATGTACAATAAATGCGATGACTCCAATGATAAGTATTTCTTATCTGTGTCTCCTCCTAACAAGAAATATGAGTAGGTATCCTGATGCATTTGACCATCTTCTTGTTCCTTTTATCTTACCATAGTTCTAAGTAGCAAAGAAACCCTCAAGCTTTCAGGAAGACCTTCACTATCACAGCTCACATAAATCCCACAGTACCCCTTACCTTCTCTTTCAGTACCACACTTGTGTTGATGCCACTTTTTGTCCAAGTTCCTCATGCTGCTAAAATTTTAGATCTTGTTCTTTCCTGTTTTTCAAGGACATTTAGTAATGCAGCTTTCTGGTTCAGTCCTGTGAGACATCCTGCCAGGTGCTGCTAGTCAACAACTCACTACAAATTTTAAATACTCTTACTTACCACCCTTCTTCCTTCTTCAAATCCTCTCTTAAGCACAGAAACTAAATTAATGCATTTTCTAAATGAATACACAGGGTGAGAGCTGGCTGCATCAGCATGATGCTGCTGTGTCATCTGCTGGAGCCCATTGGTGCAACAAGACATGAATGTGATGATGCAGCCAAAATTCACCACTGCTTTAACAACAAACACCAGAGGTGCTACAGACCTGATTTTGATGAAAATCTCTACAAAATACCTTATCATTAAACTGGTTGGAATAATTAATTGATTAAATTTAATATGATTTGCTGGACTGATTTTAAATTAATCCATTCCATTGCCTACTGTTACCATGTGCAGGCTGCATCTTGAATTTGGAAAGTAGAATATTACAAACACTGTATTATAATGCAGACAAGGAAAAATATGAAGTTTCTAAAGAAGAAGTGCTGAAAATCATGGCAACCTCATAATCCAAGTTGATTTAAAGTGTATTATTATTATTATTACTACAGTTATTATTATTATTACTAATAATACAGTTACTATTATTATTACTACAGTTACAGTGAGATCTAGAAAGATATTTCATTTCATATACCTGAAAGAGACTATTACATGCCAATTGTATGGAATTTACTTACATATAACAAAGGATTTGTATTCTCTAAAGTGATGTTTAACCAAGTAACATTCCAAGTAAATATTTTACAAAGTGTGCAACTGAATAAAGGACTTAATTTAATCAAAAGAAGCTGGTTCTGTCCTCAAAAGTCAAATAATCTGTATAGAAAATCAAATAAATTTGTTTATTTACAAACATTGTGGGACTTTAGACTGTTAAACATCCAATTCAAATTCTTAGCTCCCAGAGTTTTGGACCTCAGAGTTCAAGATCTAGGGGAGAGGCGGAGAAAGGGGCTTGTGGGATTTGTTTGTTTGTTTTATCTATAGACATTAGGTAAAGTAATTTTTAAATACTTTGTTGGATCACTAGGTACCAAAGCCTGCCCCCATGACTGAGTACAGGGAGGGAATTACTAAAAATAATCCTCATTAAAGCAGGTTTACATGGCATTTTCCATGAATCCTAAAAGCCAATTAATTTAAGTCATAATTCTGGGCTGTAATATTGAAAAAGAATGTGAACAGCTGCAAGAATTTTTTACAACATGTGCAGATTGTCAAATGCTCTTTTGTTTACACCTTTATTTTGTGCTCTTGTTCTAGAATGGCACACACTTTTAATGTAACAGCAGAGGTAAGTCTTTTACTATAAAGAATTGATCCTTATGCCTTTTTCTTTAGAAATCATTCTAAAATGTCACACAGTTCACTACTGTTTGTTTGTCATACTAATGTATTTGTCAAAGTTTACACAAGATACTGACAAACCCCAGAACTGGCCTGTGTTTTATGGTATTTATCTCAGCACCACACTTCAGTTTTTGAATGCAAGCTGCTGAGATCTCAATTGTTTAAACCAAAGGTTATGCAAACATGACAGCAGCCAAATGATTAGAGGGCTTTGGATATTCCATTTTCTGTCTGCTTCAGAAATGGCTGCATGTGAAAAATAATGAGGCTCTAGCAGCCACCCATTAGGAATTTTTATGCAAATTCCTGTAAAATCAAACACTTAGAAACTTCATAAAATTCCTTATAGAAAGAACAAAGCAAACATGTCCACCTGGCATGTTTCTCCTGGTGGCCTTGCAGAAATGTCTCACTGCAGCTTCTCTACCTGGGCTTACCAGCTGCTTGAAGGGTGAAGTGCAAGGGAAGGAAGAGCAGACACCACAACACACAGGAATTCCTTTTCCTAAAACCAGACTGTGCACATGTGGTGCAGTCACTGCATGGGTACAGCAAATCTATACCATGCAATATTCTGCCATTTGTACACACTGAATGCCACTCAGAGCAGATGAAGTGCATGTACACAAAATTAACAGTGTTTTATACACATTTCTATAGGGAATGATGGACCTGTACTGAAATACACTTTATAAACATACCTGACATCTTAGATAAAACCAAAATTCCATGTGTTACTTCCTCCTTTTTAGAGATATAAAAACTATAAAAACAGAAGTCACTGATTTCACATAGCCTGTTATATCAGCAAAGTGCGTCTTCTTTCCAACATGAAAGACTTTTTGTTTTGGTTTGTTTTTTACCACCTTTCATCAGTTCACCTCCTTCCCAGCCAGGCTGGAGAGCAACTGCACAGCAGCCCAACACAATTCCTAAGCCAGACTTGTTTTATTTACAGCAGTGAGCAGAGCACAAACACGTCTGCTTTTCATCACGATGACCAAAAATATTCAGAACACGGAGTTATTAGGAACACTTGGCAACCACAAGGCCACAATTAGCAGCAATGATCACTTCATAGCAGTCAGAGCTTACCATGTCAACACTCCAAGGAGCTCCATGGCTTCAGTGACGTACCTGTGTGTGAGCAAACACAGGGGAGCACATCCTGCACCAGCAGCAAATGGGAGAGGGTTGCTGAAGGCCAGCAAAAAGGAGACATCCACGAAGAGTAAAGCCTGAGTAAAGCCTGCTCCAGCTGCCCAACAGCACAGAGAGCCATCTGGGATGGATGGGTTTGTAGCACCCTCCTCATCCTGCTCAGGGAAATTCCCCTGTGAGCCCCAAAGCTGCAACCAGCCAGAGGAGCTGCTGGGGCCACTGCTCATGTGCCGTTCTGCTTGTTCTTGTATCAAAACCAACATCCCCCTATCATTTGGTATTTTTATACAATATTAAGCAAAGACACTTAAAACAAGGCTGGCCCTGCTCTGGTATGCCTGTACACATGATGTGCACACACTGAGGGCAGGAGGAAGTGTGTGGACACAACATGTAGTGGGCAGAAGCCAGAAGGGAAGGGAGGGAAGTTGAAGGCAGATACAGGAATGGACAGCATGCCATGGGACTCTCATTTCTGCTAATCCCTCTCTTTTCCTTTCCTTAAGTAACAGTCTTGTGCAACAGTCATGCAGGGCAGGCCCGTGCAGAAGATTAACAGAAGCAGGGGCTCAGAAATCTGCAGGAAAAGAGCAATTTAGGAATTTCCCTGCCACACACGAGCTCATTCCTGAACAGCACTGCTGGCACAGCCCCAGTGTGACAAGCAGCCATGATTTTCTGCTGCCTGGTCATCAATAACCCATCCTTGCTAAAACCACAGAGGCAGTTTGACAGAGCTGGAGACACCCCCTGGGGCATGGGCACACAGGCAGAACCAGCCAGACATCTCACTGGAGACACCCCTGCACACACTAATGTCCCCAAGGATGCCACAGGGAATTACCTGGACACTGGCACTAACACAGGGAGAGTCCTGGCCCAAGGAATGGCTGCTGCCATGCCAAAGGGGTCACCACGCTTGGCACCTGCAGTGTAGGGAACACTGACTGGCCTTCCAGCAGGGGTAGGGAAGCAGTGCCATGACAGCAGCACAAACACACCCACTCCATGATGTAGCCTTGCCAAGAAATCAACTCTGTTCTCTGGGTTTGACAAAGAGACACCCTTGACTGCAATCTCCCAGACTCTGCAGCCATCCTATGATGAGTATAACAAACAGAATGTTCCTGAGAGCAAAGGAAAGAAAAATGAAAACTGATCAACAATACAATCTTTTACAGTGTATTTCCATTTGTTTTTTTCAGAGAAATTATGTGAGCACTATCAGTTCAATGTCAGTACAACGATATTCTGGAACTGTGCAACCTCTTGGGAAAAAGACATCAGAAAGATTCAAGACTAGCAACTTATTTTACTAAGTCCAGAATTTTATAGGTGGACCCCTGAAAAGTCAACAGGATGATAATGCTGTTATTTCAACTTTTTGGAAATCATGTATCCTCTGATACATGGTTTTGTCTAAACCATATAATGTGACCAAAAAACCATACCAAAATCATGTTCAGCACAACACAGAATTAAATATGGAAGCTTGAAGCCCAAGCCTTAAACACTGGAATGTGCTTTTCCCCCACTTAAATAATACCATTACTACATCTAACATGATGAGAAAGTTCAAACTGATAATAACTGATGAATTAGTAGAATTAAGTGTGGACCTGTTGAACTCTCAGGATTTCTCTTCATGTCTCACCTTCTATGCTTTAGAATACCTCTAAATATTTTTAAATAGTGCTGTTTTTCCAAACATGAATTCTGAGACTCTGCTTCCAGGAATGCAAGTCAAACTGAGTAACAAAAGACAGGTTACAAAATAAAAATCCAAAAGGGGAGAAATCTACTGTAACCCTCCAAAATAAAGATGTTTAGCAACATAGTTTTCAACATAAAATATGAGAAATGCTATCTCATGTAACCTTCATATTGCCAAGAATTTGAATCATATGACACACACACCGAGCTGATTTTCTCTCAGGAATAATAAAATCTTTCTTGTTATTGGACAGTATTTGCAAACCTCTGAATTCTGAGAACTGACTGATAGGTTTTTAAACTTTATCTGGTGGCAAAATTGAATACAAAAGTCACTTGCCTTAGAAAAATAAATTTAGTATTAGTTATAGAATGCCACAGTTTTTAATTTTGCTTATCAAAGTTTCTTTCACAACAGACTGCATAGCAAGTGCTACAAAGAGGCCCTTCTTACACTGTGGCACAGAAGTGACAGAAGTCACTGAAGTGACACAGAAGAATCACAATCAAAGTTCTAGAGGCAAAATAAATCAGTATTATCTTCCATCTGCTTCTGGCCAATGTTGGAGAACAGATGATGGCCCAGATGTGCCTTTGCTGTAACCTAATACAGGTTACATTTTTAATTTTGTCCTGGTTGCTATTAAGTTGTGTTTCATACTGTACACTACAAGTATACTTCTAGAATATTCAGTATAATCTATTTGAAAGATAAACACCTGGTTGTTGCCACTATGGAAAGCCATAGTGATCTACCTAAAGCACTGAAACAATGACGAATTAGTTGACTATCAAAGATATTCTCTCAGTTACAGAGGTACAACACGTGTTTACTGACACAGAAGTGACACTGGAGCAGGTCCCAAAGCAGCACTGGTGACTCTGTAACTGTCAGATTCAATCAGATCACAAGAAGACCTCACTCCTTCCCTGCAGCTTAAGACCAGTATTTGGAGTATTTACGTATTTATCAGTTTTATGCACAATTTTTCCACTTGAACCACATTTAGATTGAGAATCCAGATGTCTGGGGCAGATGTGTTTTCCAATTTGACTCACATTTGCCAAGCAAACGCATTAATATGCAGTTAGGCAATATTACTGACCAACATCTTAGAGAGGCAGTGTTGTACTGCAGCATCCTGGAGCTCTTCCTTTCAAACAAAGTTTCATCTGTTCCAACTACCCAACAAAGGTGTCCTACATTATCTGAAGAGAATCCTTCCCCAGAAATAAATTTTCTAAGGAAGACTAATTGTTACTGTCAAATATTTTATGCAAATTGCTTTGAATGTCTTTTAAATACGAAAATTGTTTCAGCTTATCAAATACCATCCCCACAAAGTATTCAGGCCTCTTCTTGTTTTTACTACCATTTAATTTACCAAATTAAGTGCAACTACATTTCAAAACACAGTGTTCACTTTTGCTGCCAGAGGAAAGCTAGAGAGACAATTGAAATTCTGGACAAGTTATGAATACAGAAATATGCAAATTGAATACAGATGAATACAGAAATATGCAAATTGAACCTTGAGATGGTTTCTGCCACAAATTCTGAACAAGTATTAAAAGTAAAATGTGTTGTTGAAAACATAATTACATAGAAGTGTTTCCCTGCTAAAAAAAAAAGGGCTTTTTAGTTGCAAAAAGTTAAGTATTCTTTTCTGAGATTTCTGCAGATGTTATTATAGAAAATTAAAACAAAGAAAAATGTGTAAAATAGCAATTTATGTGGAACTGCAAATTTTTCTGAGGTAACCACAGCAGAGGAGAGCAAGTCTGACTGAAATAGTGTTTAGAACTATAATTTCACATTTTTATCTGCAGTAGTATCTGTTTGAATAAACTGAATTGCCAATCAATATTAAGCTGTCACAACACTGCAGTTTTTTTAGCAGTAGTTTAGTCATACAACATACGGAACAGAACACAATGCTCCTGCTCCTCTATCAAAGGTAATAATCACTCTGGTAAGACAGGCTGATTTAAATGTTTGTCACAGGACATGATTTTTCAGTGGAAAAAGTCTTATTCAGGGCATGACAACAAAGTTTTCAGCAAGTGGTCAGTGATAATTCCTAGCAGAGATAAAATAAAGTGACTGGGAATTTACCTGTCCTCATCAGAAGGTATCTGCTTTCATCCATGACCATTACAATCCCCAGGTAATTTTGATCTTCCTACTACTAAAATCTATCAGAAATACTTCTCTCATTTCTATTTCAGCAGCAGTAATTGCCAATACCTCTCAGACACAGAAGAGCATGTTTAACACTTGAATACTGACTTGCTGCATCATACCTCACTTTATGTATAAGGCCTCCTATAGTCTACCACAGGTGCTAAAGAAGGCAGATTAACATAAAACTCTGAAGTACTATTCCACAAATCATAAGCCTATTAAAATCTGCAGGTTGCACCTGTTATCAGTTGAAAGATAGTTTTAAACAATTTATTTTAAGACAATTTAAAACAATGCACCTCTTGGACTGAGAGAACTCAAGCTGACAACCACCAGAGGTGTGGCAAATCCAAGTTTTTCCATCTCTAGAGAAATTGGTAAAATACCACCCTCACTTCTTCCCAGCTGCCAAATGGTTAGATCAGATCCTTGGGGAAATACAGCCTATGGAATTGCTCATTAAAATCAAACAGCTATTTACTTGAAGCAATAGTAGGAGGAATTTATTCCATTTCCTTAATCTCTTCTCAAGCCAGACAGACATGAGCCCAGCAAAAATATACATGGTGGGATTATCACAAGCATTTTGTTAACATACTGCTCTTCATGCACAAAATGAGTATACAGGGGCTCTGAAAAAGCATCTGACCTTTATTTTTGTGGACTCCACTAAAAAAGAGATTAAATTCTATTAAATGAAAACACCTGCCACTAGACAATCAGAAAAATCTTGACTAGCAATGGAGGGCTCTGCATTAGACTTGCAGAGTGCAATCTTCCTGATTTTGTAACACCTGGCACTTCACAGTAAGACAAAGAATTCCTAGAAATGGCCAACCTGCATCTCTTCTAATTCTTAGGTTTTTGTGTCTTTTAACAGACACTGCTTAAATTACTTGGTCCTACGACCTGCAGCTAACAGAATTCATGTGTCTACAGCAAAATGCTGACTTGTTGCAGCCCACTGCAGCAAGGGCAAACTTATTTAACTTCCTTTCTCTTGAACTGATACAGGGAAGCTCCAAAATGTCACAATTTACACATTGTTTCAAATAACACACATGAGCAAAGTGCACAGACAAATTATAAATCATGGTTTTATCTTAATAAATAACTTCATATGTCATAGAAGTAGATGTTAAAAATACTTGCTTCCAACTCACTGCCCAGTGTCAGGAGTTCAGATGTTTGCATGTTGGCCATACTTACTTCTGAGAAGTGAAAACTTTCATTTCATATTTTCAAAGATATGAAAATATTCTTGGTGGGGGGAGGGAGACATAAAAACTGTGCCTCCTTATTTGATCTACAATTTCAGTAGTTCCTCTGCATAATTTGAGTTATATTTGTTAGTTTTATTGAAGAAAAATAAGCCTATTTTTATTTCAGTAACTCTTTAGTCACATTCATTTCCTTGAACTTCAGCTCCTTCTTGGGCCTTGAAATCACTGAGATGGGAAAAAAAGCTTTTCTTCCAGAGCAAAATTGGCTTTAATTATTTTATTAAAAGGTGATGTCAGTATTTCTTTCCTCAGAAAAGTAAATTTCATTTTCTTCTGCTATCATTTTTCTAAGATACAGAAATAAAGGGGATTAGTATTTTGTTCCTATTGTCTAAAAACATCTGGATGTTTTTTTAACCAAGGAATGATTGAAAAAGTAGAAGCAAAATCTGTGACATGTCTAGACAATCCTGCCTTCTGGTTTGAAAGAAAATTTCTAGCTCTGGAATACACAGCAGGTGCAATATTCCATTAGTCACGATTTTGGACAGAGAAATAGAGTTTCACAGATAAATTCAATTTTTCTTCCAACTCTAAGGCTAAATTTAGGACTTGGAAAAGGTGAAGAACTGTGTCAAAAAGCAGATTCTAGGTGCTGTGTAATTTTAGCCAGTCAACTTCAGTTTTCATCTGCTGACTGCAGTAGTTTTGCTTTTAAGACCAATGCTCAGACAAAGATGGACTTCTTCCACAATAGCAGAAAAATACCTTACTGTGAACAAACAAGAAAGGCAACAGACAGCAAAACTTGCATTTGATGGTGACCTCGGGTAGCATCTGCTCAGTTAATGTTAATTTATTTCTACACTTCAGTGAAAACGGCATTTAGCACTCACCTTTTAAAAAATGTGGGTCAACCTCTTATAAATTGTTGCAGAATAATTTCAGTGGGTTTTAGGTTTGAGGAGAGTGGGATTAAAATACTAAGGTCTCCATTAGGTCCCTAATTTGATACAATAACTTAGGGTCAACAAAAGAAAAATTATAACCAAATGTGATCACATTACAAACTAATAAAAATACCTCCACATTCTCAGACAAGAGGCATGTAAGAAAACATTTAAGACTATAAAATATTTCAGATGATGAATTGAGAACAAGTGAAGGTAAAAAGGACCAAATATTGAAATGAAAGTCAAAAGAAGTCACCCACATATTTTGCTTTCATAGGTAGCTGCCCCGTATGTTGATGCTTATTCAGCACATAATAATTTGTCAGTAGAATTAAATTTGGAGATGAACTGCAAACACTTGCAGTGAGTTTCTGACAAACTGTGACAAGCAGAACTGCACCACGATCCACAGAAGCAGAAACTATGCTTTCTTAAACTCTGTTTAAACAAGGAAGGCAAACTTCTGGGATTTTTAAGTGACCAGTGGTTGATACACATTTTAGGAACTGGGTTGAAAGTGACCTGGAAAAAGCCAAGACTCACTCATTTAAAATAAAGCACTTCAAGTCATTAAGTTAAATCATTTTACTATGTATCAAAACTAAATTGTATCTAAGTTATTAATAGTAGGAACAGTTTTCTGTCCGCTTGTCATATCAAGCAGATCTGTACAGACCTGAGTGTTTATTCTTTCAACAACAAAATATCCTCAATCCACCATCAAGCAGTATCTCCTACATCACTGTAGGATGCGGTTAAGTAATTTAATAATTTTGCTTCTCCACAAGAAGCAAATTTGCTCCTCTAAGCAATTTTGCTTGTCCTAATCCTAAAGAAGAGAAAGACAACCAAGACCAAAGCCCTGCCACGCTGTACCTGCAAAGCACAGTTCATCATTCTGACGATGTAGTCGAACTGCTGGTGGTCCAGGATGGCTCGGTTCTCCTTGACGTGCTGGCCCAGCTCCTGGGTCAGGCAGTGCCGAGCTGCTTTGCCCTTCAGGGCTCTCAGGGCTGCAGGCAGGGTCTGCAGAGAGCAACATCTCACTGATGGAAATGGAATTCAATGGCACTACTCACACTGAACAGCATTCATTTTTTATTAAGAAACTGCAAGTGACAGTAAAGAACAACTCTGGAAATTATCCATTAGCTTGACTATCAAACTTTCACATAATGAGTGATTTAGCCTGAGTTACCAAGTACTAAATTTTCCCCATTTTTTTCCCAAATGCATTAAACAGCATTTCTCACCTACATCTGTAAACAGAAATCCAGGCATTGAATTGATGTGAAATCAGAAATGGATTATTATGAATGAAAGCAAGTGCTCTGCTCTGTACAGCCAGGCCAAGACTGGAGTTTGCCTGTCAAGGCTGAGCAGCAGATTTTGGGATAAGCAATGACAATGACAAATGGGTTTAGGAGTGCATAGCTCTCATAGCACTGAGGCCACTAGATTGTCATGCAGTTTATTCTAAACCAGGGCCACCAGTATTTACATCAAAGTTTTAAAGATGCAGCAAATGCTACAACAGTGATTATCAGCTGCGGCCCTTTAGGCTGGAGGCAAGAAAAGGCAGCTTATTTGCTAAGGAAAAATTTACCATATAGAGGGACAAAAAACCCACTGAACTTGCCCATGTGTCTGAAAGTTGAATGAGGTTAAAAGCTACTGTGCTCTGCTTGGGTAAAAACTCTTTAAAAGTGTTACACACTTGATTAGGACTTTTCCCATGTGCATTTTGACACCATAACTCATAAATTAAGCTCATTTTTTACCTTGATATGCACAGTGTCACAGATATACAGGTGATACTTCCCTGAGAAGTCAAAAAATTTCTTGAAATAATTTTACAGCCATTTTCAAATGTAGAATGGGATTTGAGTGATTGTTTTACAATCAATAACAGAAAACTCTATGGACAGCATGTACAAAACCTGGCAACTTCTCACTGAAGAGATAATAAGAATCTCAGGGATAAGAATTCACTAGCACATTTCAGTGAAGTCAGACATGCCAAATATTTATATTCATCTCTGAGTTCTAGCAAATTAATGGCTTTTAAAACCAGCAAAATTGACTGTACTGAAAATTTCCAAAGAGCATTGGCTGTTAAACACCAAAGCACATTTATATGCCTTTTGTTTGCATTCCTTCTAATTAATGCTGCTAGACCAATCCACATCTTAAAAAAAGTTATGTGGACAATGCTACTTATAACAGTAATGAATTTTGCAAAAAGGGTTTTCAACTCACCCATGTAGGATTAGAAACAGGTTTTCAAATCCATTAGCCTCATATTACACATAATATTGTATTTAGATGATGATTTTTATTGCTTGGTTCATTCATTTAAATGGCCAAAATAATCCTTAGCATTTGTAACAAGACTTCAAAATGTACTTTGTGATTAGGTCAGTCTCCATTTGCTCATTAACAGAATAGAGAGTAATTTGGGAGAGTTAAAATTTCATTTTATTACCTTTTCAGTCTCCAGAAATTTGTTTTCAAAAATGAACACGATGCAGTTTCTAACAACTTCCAGCCTTTGAGCACTGTTGAAAACAGTGCTTCCTTTTTCCATTATGGAAACTAACAAAGAAAAAGAAGAATATACATCTGTGAAATGCCTGCAAGAACCACAAAGAATACCACAAATTTCTTGAAAAAAATAATAACTGTGTCCTCCCTTTTATTCTGTTAGGCAAATACCATTTGCAGGCAGATGGGAACACAAGATCCCAAATCTCTGGTTTTCCTATTCCATCTGAAAAGGGGAGTGCTCTGAATTGTAACTGCATTAGTTGATTCTCTTATCTGTTTGTTCTTGTTGTCTCATAGAGGCACAAAGAGATTATAACCTCCAACACACTGATGAAATACATAAATAAACACAAATTAATAATAAATGTGTGCGTTCTGCAGTGAGTTACATAGCCTTGCATATTTTGTAGCAGTAGATAACTATTTTTAGGTGGCTATGACAAGAATTCTGCAACATGGAATTTAACCTGACAAACCTGTTCTCTTATCTTGATTCCAAACTGTTGAGATCTCATTTTCTTAATCCACTGTTTTGCCCTGATTTTTCAACAAAATTCAGAAAGCAAGAGCTAACATTCTCCTTTTCTCTATAATATCAAATAAATAGTACCTAAATTCAGGATATGCCTTTCTAGTAGATAATAATGAGCTACTTATATCCAAGGATTCTGAGAGAGTGTTCAGCAGAAAGTATGAAAGCTGTTCCTCAGAAAAAAACAGCAAACTTCCTGCTTTGACACAGAAATTAATTTATTTTCAAAAATCCCTTCTCCTGCAACTAGCCTTTTGAAGAAAGACAACAGAACACAACCACACATCCTTTAAATTTTCTGTAAGTATCAGATTCAATGATACAGTCAACAGCAAAGGCAGGTGAAGAGAGTTCATCCTCTTCTTGCATAAAACCAAAGAGAAACAGGCCTGGGCAGGGCCTCAAGAGGCCGTCTAGTTCACCCTGCTGTCCCTAGACAGGATCAACTCTATTTATGTTATTTCTCATGTTTGTCTAATATGTTCCCAATGTTCTGTGATAAGAGAGACTTCATGGCTGCACAACAAATCCACTCAACTGCCTCACCATCCTCATTTTACCATGCCTTGCTGACAAATAACTCTATTTTTGTGCTGCAATTAAACCCATTATTTCTTATCATCACAGATTATTCCCCTTCTTTTTCTCGTTGTCTCTTGTATAATTGAAGTCTGCTATTCTGTGTCCCCTCAGTCTCCTAGTTTTCAGTCTAAACAACTCCCCATCTTTCCTTGTAGGTCACATTCTCTGGACCACTGGTCATTCTTGTTGCTTTCTTATGGACTCCTCCAACAGAGCCAAAAATGGAGACAGCCTTCCAGTGTCCAAACATGGACACAAACATCCAGCTGAGGTCTTACTGGGCACAATGAAAAGATTCCTCCATGGGGTTCACTGACTGCACTCCTGTTTATACATCCCACTAAGATGTTTGGCTTTTTTGCAGTAGCTTGATATAGTTGGGTCATGTTTGCCCTACAGTCATTAAAGTTCCCAAATTAATTTCTGAAGAGCTGCTGCCTAGTCAGGCGAGCCTGCCTATGCAAGTGCCATACCTTATTTGAAGAAAAGCAGTAGAGAAGGAAATAATTCATTGGAGTCTTGTGGTTAGATACGTAATTTTCAAAGATGGCTTTGAATTCTTAGCCCATCCTTCAAAAGTTTTGCAAGCTCTTCACGTGCAAGTTGACTAACCATACTGGTTTATGCCACCATTCACAACGATGAGTATGACTATGAGTAACAGAACTTTCTGGCATGAAAATTAAAATGACAGGCCTACAATGTCCTCATCTGTTCTTTATGCCTAAATATAGGTATAATTGTTTTGAGACAGATGCTAGCTTTGCTCTTTGCCTTTTTCTAGCAATTTACATGTCTGTCAGTGGGTATCAGAGGAGGAACTCAAACGGTTCAAAGCTTGTTTCAGCCAGTGCTACGAGTGACCTATGGTGATATTTAACAGGCCTGGCTGAGTACAATATTGAGTTTAACTGTTCAGCTCAACATCAAGTTTAATTGTTCAACACAGTATCTAGTTTAATTGTTTAAATCAACATCTAATTCAGATCAAATCCACTTTTGTTGTTAGCAGCTACACCCATCACTTTCTGGATGCTTGACTTCTTAGTAAAGAAGAAGGCAGATAATATCTGCCTTAGTAAAGGCAGATAAAAAGGAGCTTTCAGAATGGCAAAGGCAAACACTGGAGTCTATGCACCAGAGTTCGCCACGACCACTAAAAACACAATATGAACACGAAATTGGGAGCAACACACATTAGCAGAAATGCTAATCACCAGCACCAGGCACAAATGAACATACCCACGGGGGGACCCGCTGGAACCACGCACTTCTTGTCGCCGCGGGCGGCAGGGGGAGCGCCCTGGCTCCTGGCCAGCCCCTCCTGCAGCAGCTCCTGCACGCGGCCCTCGTTGATGCGCGGGAAGGGCAGGACGTGCACGCGCAGGTGCGAGCCCTCCGTGGGCCGCGGCACCTTCTGGAACGCCATGTGCGGGTTGGGGTTCTCCTGCAGGGCGAGAGCAAAGCGTCTCATACCAAAGCAGTCCTGCAGTGCTACCATCTGCCTCACCGAGTTTTGCTGCTGTCTGGACAATCTCCCATACCTGAAAGACTAAGAAGTCAAATATCTAATGCAGATGATCAATAAAATGTTTCATATTCATATTGCCCTTGACTCATTAATATTCTCAACTTTCTTAAAGGCTTTTATAAAATTATTTTTGCCAATGTGCAAAACTCAAAACAAGTGCAAAACAAAATCCCTGCTTAAATCATGCTGATTTTATGCAAATTTATGAATATTAAGGACTTGAATATAAACTGGTGCGACAGTCAAGCTCCTCATTAGAGACGCTATTTACCACCATGCATAGGATCACAGCTCACATTTCCAGGGTGCAGTAATCAAAAAAATGGGGTGTTTTCATCTCTTCATTCAGTTATTCTGGGGTTACCATTAATCACATCTGAATTTGGTGCTGTCCAATTTGACTCTATGCTGTTACTGGCTACATACCACTGCCAAAGAGTGCTATCCATCAATGAGGGCTCTCTTGTAAATGCTCAATAAGTTTGGAAGAAAACTTGTAAACAGGAGCTTAATACTGTTGTTTACAGGAGCAAAAGGCAACAAGGAGATCAAGTGCATCAACTTGAGAAACAGCAGACAAAACAGAGCAGTTACTTAGCCACATGCATTCTCTGCAAAGGAAAATTTTATGGAACAAGCCAAAAATCCAGGGGCATGAGAGGAGCAGATGCCAGGGGAAACAAGAGAGAGAAAGGGAACTCAGACTCAGGAGGGAGTAACAGAAGACAGAGGGCAGAAAACTCCAGAAAAGGAGAGCAATTGCTCCAAAATCCATTTCAGTGAGCGGAGAGATTCAGAGGAAATAGGCAAAGTTACTCTTATCTTGGACATCACAAATGTCAGATGTACATGCTATTGGGCTAATGAAAGGTCCAATGCCTTGGATTGTCCACCTGTGCCAGCAAGACTCATGCAAACATTATCCCTCCCCAACAGAGAAACGTCTCTGTCTCTCCCATGTATCCAAACTGTCACAGCTACAATATTGTGATTATTACAACTGTGAAACAAGATGTCAAAACACATCAAGCAATCTGTTTAAAATCAGGTAGCTCCAGGCACAGCTTAAGCAGTGCTACTCATCACCTATGTTTACTCAAAGACAGGTGCATGCACAAACTACCAGAAATCTGAATTCTCAATGCACAAAGTCACAGATTTAGTGAATACCAGTGTGTGCTCCTGTGAAGTCACTGACTTCGTGGCAGTGAAGGAGCAGGTCAGTCACAATGATATAAATAAATCTCATCATCAGAAAAGACACACAGAACACAAAAGAAACCCCAGAACTTAGCAGCATTTGGTAGTTCTTGTGGGATTTTTTTCAGAATTGTAGATGTAAAGCACAGTTTTGGGGAAGTGGAATGTAGAAAAGAAAGGGTGACAAAGATGTCAGCTGATGGTGTAACAGATAATGCTCTGTGGAGCTGAATAACCACAGAAGCGTGAGGGGGAGGGAGATCAGTCTATGCCAAAAAAGCCCACAAACCTCAAAGCAAACAAAAAATCTAAAACCGAAAAAGAAAAAAAACCCATCCCAGAACTAGCTAATGGAATGGCAAGAGACTTTATAAAAGCATTATGTAAAATAAACATGATATGAAGGCAAAAATAAACTGGAAATGGAGTTGTTCAAGAAATAGGCTGTGAAAAATGAAATCATGCCTGCTGAGCATGCAAACCAGGGTGACTGGGTCAGGAAAGAATTGCTGAAAGCACACATTATACCACATTGTATAATATATATGTATTATATATATTATATTATACACATTATAAATGTATAATTTTCATATGGAAAACTGTTAAGAGGCAAGAAAAGAGATGTATCTGGCATAGACAGGTTGCAGCAGAGAAAAATAGCAGTTTATAGACCTTATGTGATACACACTAGAAATAGATTAGTAGTTGTAGCTGTATCTAAATCAATATTAGCATTAATAAATCAATAGTATCATACTGAATTTCCTTTGCACGTACAAATTTAATGATCTTTAAAGTCCCAAAGTCTTTTGCCATAATATAGATGATGACTACACAAGCAGTCACTTCCATTTTCAGAACACTGGATCAATCTGAGAAATCAGATTTTCAATGTTACCATCTCAACTCTCCAGATGCAGCAGGTACAACTTACATTTTTGAAGAGCTGTTCTGCAAGTTCTCTGACATGCTTTATCATTTTTGGTGGATTGCCCTCTTCAGCTTTAATTCTTTCAACTTCAAAGGCCACCAACTTTTTTTAAAAGAAGAATAAAAATGTTGATCATTCAACTAAAAAAAAAAATATTTCCCATTTAAGTTATGAAAGGTTAATCCTAAATTGAAACCAAGGAAAGAAAGCTGAGCACTGAAAAATGTGTGAGGCCACATTGCTCTGGAACATGAGACATGTTCAGTTCCATGTGCAGCATTTGTTACCAGACAGAAAGTCCTACGTACCTAAACCAATCCTGTCACATTTCTATACCTCAATCCAAATTTCTCATAGGTACTACTACTACAACACAGAATTAATATCAAACTCTATTTTTACTCTACCTTTAACTCAAAACCAACACACTAAAAACTACAGCATTGCTTTTTAAAATGAAATTTTTTTGTCTCAGTTTACATTTTTGGATATGTATTTAATGTAATATGTCTCCCTGAGGTTGTTAACATTTCAGAGAATATAATTAAATTATTGAAAATAATTCTGTACTAGCACATACAATTATTATGAAGCTACAGTATTATGAAGTATTATGAAGCTACAGATCTGACAACAGGAACAGCATTACCAAAGTTTATACAACTATTTAACTTCATACATATGTGAGGAGGCATAATTTTATGGAAGTAAGCTAGAAATATCTCCTTAGCAGAAAATAAAAGATTTGGGATGATTAGTATAAACTTGGTACAATAAACATTGGGGATTCAGAAGCATTCCAGTAGGTTTTCCCATGCTGAAATATGACAGTAAATTGTAATTCATTTGGGAATACAGAAAGAGTTTTCACCTCATCAAAAAGATCACAGGTTCTGAAGGGAGGACCCCTCTCTGACACAAAGCCAGCAAATGCCATTCCATTGAGCACTTTGGTTAGAAAGTCATTCTCAATTAAGCCTCGCTGGCCCAAGAAGGCTGCCTGCAACAAAAAGAGAAAAAAAGTTTCACCTTTTTTAATCAGCATCAAACTTGCAATTACAAACAACTGTTCCATATTAGTTAAACATTTTCACCAGCCTATCAGCTTATACTAGTAAGTGGTACTTTCTAATTAAATTTTCTACTGTACATAGTACCTTTCTATACCTAAAAATTTGAAATTTGATGCACACATTTTTTAAATCTCACAGATAATAAAAGAGAAAACTAGTACCTTCAAGCAATGTGTTATTACACACAGAGGTTTTCAAAATTCCACAGTGATTCCTCAAATGTTTATTTGTATTAAATTTCAGTGCTAACTTTGTTGTACATTTCTGTCCTGTCCCTACAATTAGTCCCATTAAAACAGACGGATATTGTGCTATGCCAAAATGACGTGCTTATCACATGGAGATAACTTTATTTACATTTTTAAACTTCACCAGTTTTTCAAAAGGCAGGCTTGTGGGAATAACATGGCACAAAGGAACACCATAAATACACAGAACTGCTCCTCCTTTACCTTGTGGAAGTGAATGACAGGTTCAGCATGAATCCTGATCAGCTGAAGACACGACCTGTATCCTTGGAAGAGCTGTGCAAAGAGCCTGAGGAAGATTGCTCGCACTTCTTTGTCCTGCAAGCAGAAACTGAATTGTCAAAGCATCCTCACATCCTAAATTTCCCCAGACTTTGTAGGAATCTGTATGAGAAATGCCTACAGCTCCGTGAGTGCAGCAGTGCAGCAGATGAAGCAGAGATATTTGCACAGGGATGAGGTTGTGTCACAGAATGGTTGGGGCTGGAAGGGACTTAAAAGGCCACCAGGATGCTGTGCCCTGTCCCCAGATGGCCATGGCAGATCCTGTACCCAGCCACCCTCCCCCCCGCTGGTCTTTGCTGTGCCTGCAGCACAGGCTCTGGACAAAGCCAGGGGGGCTGAGGGGTGCCCATGTCCTGAACCACTCAAATGTGCTGCCATGAGAGAAACCTGATGTGAAATAAAGGAAAAAATGGCTATTTTAGCCTGGATTCTTTCCCTAAAATAACTGTGGCTTTGAAGCACTACACAAGCAGTATTTTCAGAGAGGGCAGGGGCAGCAGGGAGTAGCAGGAGCCTGAGGTGGCACTGCTGCTGCCACCAGTTACTGCAAAAAGTTTAAAATAGTAGGACTTTAAAGTCCTGGATTATTTATTTAAGAGAGTGTTAAAATACACACCATCAGATAAATGGAAATTATGTGAACAGCTGGGGCAGTGACACTTCCACCTGGCCCAGATGCCACTAAAGACTGCCATCAAATCCTGGGCCACCCTATTTTTTTATCTCAGCAGCCATCTCAAAAAACCTGAGATCCCAAAAATTCTGTTATTACCTCAGGTTTTATGGTGTTATGTTACAAACTGTAATTTTAAATATTACACACAATATTTACTATCAGATAACCAGCTCATCAGTTAAGTAACAACCAAATTAAGTAAATTACAGCCTGGAATTTATTTTTAGAGATAAAAGGAATATATAAAATTATATAAAGCTGGAATATATTATTGGAGTATTTTACTAGATGGTTGTTTATTCTGCACTGGAAACTTGATCCATGATGTTCTATTTTTAACTCAAATTCTGTATGGCTCACTTTACTGACAGATACGCTCATTATCTGCTGCTCTCTAGGATTTTAACAGGTACATATGTACCCTGACTTCTTTGACTACTTGAAAACATGGTAATTTCTTTCAAATTTCACAAAATTCTTATTTTGATACAAAATTATATTAATTTGAAACTTTCTTATTCAAACTGAGATCTTAGCTGAATTCTTCCATTAGTTTAGATGAAGCCTGGATGACATTCCCTGTCTTCAGCAATGAAAAACCTCAATCTTAAAGCCAGAAATAAGTACAACAAATACATTGTACCACCTAAGAGTTTCACATTTTCAAGTATATCTACTCAAAAAGCCCCAGTGTGTGTTCTTAAATTGAACTGGTTTCGGATTTTATAAAACTTCTAACCCATCAGAATGCTATTGAAGGGAAAAATGCATTTCTTTGCCCCACCAGTAATACTAAAAATATATGGAAAAGCAAACACAAATTCTTAAAAGGAAGCTACTAGTCTAAAATTTGAACAGTTTTTCACTTATTTAAGTCAGACACAGAAAATAAGACAGAAATCTTACCAGCATTTTTGAGTGTGATAAAGCTGTTCGTGGGGGAGGGAATGCATAATCTGCTGTTTCCAAATCAGGATGCAAAACCTAGAGAATTTTGAAAACATAATCTTTTTCAATCTTTTTTCCTTCATTTTGCTGAGAAAAAGACTTTTTTTACCTTTCTCAAATTCACTGACATTGAGTTCCTCAAATAATAAATTGAGTTAAATTGTGAAGACTATATGGAAATAAAGACAGAATTAACTTCTCAGCTTCAGGATTCTATCAAAAACTCCTACCACAGTCCATGAAAATGATCAATACCATGAGGGATTTTAGAGTCAATTCAGCTGAAACACATTAACTGAATAAAAATTCTTCATTTGAAGACAAGATTTGCTCAGAAGCCTCCAAATAAGGTGATTTCTGTTTTATTACAATGATAGCAAAAACACAAACTGATGTACTTTTTATGGCAATTTCTTAATGTAGAATTCATCATTCCTAAATTCTGAAACAGGGGCATCACACAGATAAAATTTTAAGGGTTATTAATTTGCTAAATTTCAAGAAAATGTACAGTTTAAATGAATATATAAACACAGAAATGCAGCAGAACTGAGTAGTAATAATGCTGCTCAAATAGTCTTATTAAAAATAATTATAAAGGAAAAATCTCTACCTCTTGAACATGAAAAGACATTTTAGATTTCCATTACTGATGATATTAACTTGAACTACAGAGAATTAACTCTTCTAAAACCAGGAATGTTGCATGAATCGTTCTATTAAATCTCATTTCCAGTGTGCTGAAAGCTTAATATTGAAATCTGTCATTCTTTACAAATAGGTGAGAGGGTGAAAAGTGGGGATTTTATCTAAACATACCAGAGAAAGTGCCATTTGAGTCTGGTGTAGCAGTGGCTCTGGCAGCTGGGACAGATGAATACATTCAGGAATTTTAATTGTTCCTCCATCCAGGTCTGCTATGATTACATCTAACTGTAAGGGATAAATAGTAAAAGTGCATAGAGTGAGCATAGCTTAAAAAAGCACAACAGTTCAAATTTCTGCACAATGATCTGCACATAAGTTTACTAAAACAAATTAAAACAGTACCAATTTTAATGTACAGAATGTTTTTGATACAGGAAATACTCCAAATACTTTCTATTACTGAATCTAGCCCTGAAAAATGAAATTAAACTAAAGAAAATGTAATTAGGCTAAACTTTCAAAAGTGACTTTTGTTTCTGGATGTTCCAGGTCTGTGTTCAGAGACATGAGATATCGAATAAGCTGCTTGCAAAGAAATACAGTGAGTGCAACTGGAAGTATAATTTCATGTTTCTAAGCACCTTTTGCAACCCTGGTTCAGTTTCTCCAAACACATACTTAAAAAGGGTAAAATAAAACAATTGAAAATACACTTGAAAATCCTAAGTGAATTGTTCAAACTCAGGACAAATAGATAACAAAGCCAGAAATGGATCCACTCCTCCTCCTCCTGCACTAGAATCAAATAATTTCCTTCCACTTTACAGAATCAATGTATTTACACAAAAAAAAAAAAATCACAAAAAAAAAAAAAAACACCCAAAAAACCCCAAAAAAGAGATGTGAATTATTCCCAGAAACAGCTCCAAAGCCCCCAGAAGGGCTCAGAGCTGAGCCCAGGGCAGCTGCACTCACCAGCTCGTGGATGTCATTGCGAAACACAGAGTGCACCCCAATGATGAAAGGGGTGGGGGAGCTGAGAACCTCCAGCAGCTGGGCAGGGAGAATTGGGATGTAGGGATAACTGTGAAAAGAATAAATTAAATAGAATAAAAGCTTCTGGGTATCCTTTCACATAAGGCAACTTTTTTCTTAAAAAAAACCAAAATCCTCCAGTTAATTGGGAACACTAAAGTTATAAACAATACATTCATTTTAAAAACATGATTTGTTTGTGGCCATATATCTACACTTCAGCCTTTTGTAAAATATCATTTTATAAGAAGTCTTTACAGGAAATACTTTGTTTTCATCTTGAAATGACAACTGAACAACACCATTTCAGGCACTGTTTACTTGGTTTGACAATTTTAAAAACTCTGTGTGTTCATCAAAACAACATCAAGAGCTGGATCTAAATTCATCAATGAATTTCTACACTTAATTTATAGTTATTAAATGTTTACATTTATTATTAGTTAAACATTAAGAAACATATTCCAAAACTCAATTTGCAGTTCTTCCTTCTTATTGTATATTATAATGACATCAATCTCTGAAGTATTTTAAATAAAACAAGCTATTTTGAAAACAAGCATAGTTTGAAACAGGTGAGTCAGAACTAGATGTTTTCTTCCTTAAAAAGCACCAAATTGATTGACATTAAGTTTTCCATTTCAAAATTCTGGATCCACCTGTGGCTTTTTAGAGAGGATCAGTTTATTGACTTAAAGTCATTCTCTGGTGGACATTTGTCAGTGACTTAAAACTGATATACCCTAATGTAGCTGCTATCTCTGAGCCACAGAATCTTCTGGGTTGTGAGTAGTGTTTCTACCTTACATTTGCAGGTGGATTTCTCCCTTAATTGTTTCCACTGACACAATGCAACCAGATTTTTGTTAATGATGTGTACACACCACGATTTGCATCATTAATAGCTCTGCTTATTTTACCAACAATAGTCCAACTCCTTTTGTTTGAGACAAACAAAAAATAAAAGTAATTTGTTTTTGTAATAAATTGTATTTGTGTTTGTAATAAGAATTACAAAATGAGCCATAAAATTATTTAACAAGTTCAGAGAAACCAAACTTAACTCACCTGTATTTGAGAGGAAACATCAAAGACTCCAGAGCCCTACAGGCATCACTGAGCCTTTGAAAACTTGCTGAGTGAAAGAGAACCTTATTTTCTGTAAGCACGGCACAGAATAAGCTGAGTACATTTTGGATTCCTTAAAAAAAATAAAATAATAAGAAAGAACTGTAACAATATGCCAAAAAATTCAAAATTACATTAAAATGCACCATTTTCTGGAGGAATTTTCAAAAAGCATATGATAAACACATAAATTGCCAAGTTCCAAGTTTTTCTACCTTTTATTTGACTAGTGCAGCTTCTGTTTTCCAGCTTGCTGTAACAATATCTGAATGTATTTCTACATTTCAGATACATTGTATTACATCTCCCTTTCAATACCACTTGCAAGGATTTCCACTTCTCAGCACAAATTCCAGCAATGCTTAATAATGGCTTCAAACTGCATTATGTGCATCTTCTGCACAGCCTTCTGTGTATGCAGCACTCAATTCTGGTCATTGATCCAGGCTTAACTTCTAAACCTCTTTGTAACTCCAAGCAGGGGGAAAAAAAATAACATCATACTGCCAAGTTCCAAAGAAAATGAAAAGATTCCTAGTGAATCATGGTAAGACATTCATGTCTTATCCATTCTAGGAGTCAAGAGGTTAAAAGAGAGCAGTAAGGGAGTATTCATCCTTAGAGATACTTAAAGGAAGATCTGAATGTTTTAAAAAATCCCATTAGATTTAGGGTAAGACTCATGAATCAGATGATGGGATGCTTTTGGGGATTTTTTAAGACAGTGTAATTTACCTAGGAGACAAAGCCATGTGCTTTCAGGGAAAACCAAAAATATATTTCCTTTAGAAAAAAAGTCCCATCCTGAGAAGCAGACATGCCTGACACATGTGAGATATGCTGAAATTTATGAAATTTCCTGAAATATGCTGGAATGTATGATGTTTCCCTGAGGACATGGCCTGTGTTATCAGTGAGACAGCCTGTATTACCTTCCCAAAGCTAATGCTTATCAAGCAATAATGTCCCCAAAAAGAAGTGTGACTGTGGAGAGCCACTATATCCACATGATAATGAACACTTTGGGGTTTTAAGTAATTTTTTTATTACATGTTTTGACAAATCTTTTTTCTTCCATAATGTATGCAGATTTTCTTGGCTGGAGTAAAGCTCAGCTCATAAACACAGTGGGACAAAGATTTGGAGAGGGTTGTTTAGGAAAAGAAGAATTCATTCTAAGGACAAAAAAGTCAAACCACAAAATAACAGCTTGTGCTTCCAATTCCATTCTCCAAGAGTCCCACAGAACATAACCAAAGGCTGGAGAGGACTGAGGACAGAGGGCTTGGCTACAAGGCTCAGTGAATTACTGCTGCAAATGTTTGATATTACTGTCAGTGGCATAATTAATATTGTGCTAGTAGAAAACAAACTACTGTGGAACACACAAGGTAAGGATGATGATAAAAAGTCCAATTTGTTTCCTCAGGTAAATGAAACAGCACTCAGCAGTGAAGGGTTAGAAGAGAACTGGAAAGTGTCCTTTGAACACAAGGTTAGAAACTGCTGCCTGCTTGGAAAAAATCTCAGTAAAAATTTAAAAAGTCAAATTGCCCCTTTTATGCAGAACTGCCCTTGTTTCTTTCCCAGAAAAATTTTTAAAAATATTTCGGAGCATACTTTTTGTTTTAAACTAAGTTTTTGTTTTCAACTGGGCTTCTCACTCCCTTTCATTCCACACCAAATGTCTTAAGACACCTAGGAATAGCTATTTTTTAAACAACTGACAATTTTTTCCTACAATCAGATAGAAAGATTTTCAAACAGTGCTCTAAAAACCTGTAACATTTTGGCAGGTATTACTGAGGAAAATAATTACAAAAACCCTCACAAATATTAAAAATATTCAGTACTATAAAATGCTCTAAAAAAGCCCTTCCTGTCATCAAAATACTTCCAATATAATTGAAAATTCTTGAAAGAGATGGTTTTCAGTCTGAACATCTTAAAACCCAAACCTGAGTTCTGAAAGGTAAGAGTTCTAAAACCCTTTCTGGATGTCACTGACTTCCAACTTTGTTTTGGAAAGAATTGGAACATTCATTTACTAATGTAGAAGACTCAATTGAAACCAAGCTGTGAAAAAACCCCGGCCTTTTTAGCTATATGATATTATTTTGCTGTGAATTATGATGATTCAAGAGTCTAGCAGGAGTATTTTAATTCTAACACCTTTGAAAGTCATAAAACTTATCCAGTATCAGCATTTTTAATTTCAAATCTCTTCTGAATACAGGCTTCCTCACCAGACACAAAACAACACTCAATTCTGCAGAGTACATAATAACTGAACACTTCTGCAAAAATTTTACAAACAAAAAGCTCAAAAGAAGAAGAAATCAGAATTTTTCTTATGTATAAAGAGGACACCTGCAAGTACTTCACAGTATTTGAACACAAGGGTTGTAGATGACAGTGTCTATCCTAGGGACTAGTAAAATGATACACTTTTGTATAAATAATAAAGGTAATCTTCATGTTCCTGCATGGTGTTAAAGCGTATATCTGTCTGATTATTATCTGACTTTACCACTGTAAGAAATGGATTCTGTCAGCATTTTTTACAGAAGGTTTTGGATGTCAGTCAATAGAAATTTATTTAAATTACTCAGCAGTGATGGTATGGTTTGTGAGGCTTTCATAGTTTCACTAGGGAAATGAAATCTGGTTTTGCTGCATTTTAGTGGTCACAGATAAGGCTTCAGTTTGTACTCCACAAAGACATTTGTCAGTGCATCTTAACCAGCACCACTCAAAGTTGATACTTAAATGACTGTTTTCAGCAAGTGCTTCCCACAGCTTAACTTGATGTCCCAGAGCAGAGCACAAACTGCAAACATGTTTTCACTGCATTCTGGGAGTTGGTCTCCCAGCTGTTCACTACACTCCAACTGGCCATGGAAGGTGAATTTGAAATCTTTACTAGGATATGAATGCACATGATGCAGCCCCAGCTGTGCTGAGCTAGAGAAGAACACTGCTTGACTTGCACAACCTATGGAAGACACCAAACTTGAGAGCATCCAACACACAATAAAACCCAGGCTAACCACTTCCACTGACTGAAAAGCTTGTGGAGCCCACACAGCTTCTCTGTACCAGTATTTTCCCTCTCTTTCCCTCTTTCTTTCTCTAAATGCTCTGTATACAATACAGAAGAATATAAAATACCAAATATAAATAAAACTAAGCGTGCAATACAGATAGATAATGTGTGATTTTCTTATTTTCAAGATGACAGCCACTACCTCAATACAAAATTATTGCTCCACATGTACTTTGAAATGCATCTTTTCAGGAATATCAGGGAAATTTCTGTCTGATAGAATCAAACAAATTATAAACACCAGGACTTTTGATTATTTTCCTTTTATAAACCATTGATGAATCTGTTTGAGGAAGCCACCAAGGTGTTGTTCCAAGCCCTCCAAGTTGTTTACTGAAACCAAACCATTCCAAATGACAGCCTGAGCCCAGTTTCCTCGTGCTGCAGGACACAATCGTGGCTGGCTGTAACCTTGAACCCTCTGCTGCTCTGCAGACTCCACACTACATCCGATGCTCATTTGTCAGGGCATAAATAGACAACATGAAAAACAACAAACAAGTTGATTTTTACAGATTACTCCTTTGCAGTCCACAGACAGACATCCTGTAAAATATTATACATACGCTGGAAAATTTTGAATGGAGGCTTCCTGACCTTCACTGTTTTAAAGTATTTAAAGAATCTGTAATTTGTACTAAATTATCTGACATCCTACATCAACAAATGTATCATTCTGCCTGCTTCCTGTTGTTCTAGAATTTAAGTACTTATTTAAGCATGATTTAAAAAAACCCACCAAACACAAAGTCTACTTGACAAGCTACTGTCTTCTACATTGCATGAAATCAAATTATTACCACTTACTTCTTCAGACTTTTGTAAAGAGTTATAAATATGGAGTCAGAAACTCAACTAATTGAATACATTATTATGCCAATATGCCATTCTTGAATTACTGGACATAAGAAAAAGCTTAATAGACAAAATAATCCATAACTTAGCCAGACTAATCCAGGAAATGGGTCAACAAAGCCTGAAAAGCCTTTCTGAAAGGCCACTGGAGACTGCATAGTACAAGTTCTATGCCAGGCAGTGCCAAGCTCTAAAGATAACTAGGAAAAGAGTAGAGAAAAACAAAACTCTTTTCATATTTATTTTTAGATGTGGCTGCATAACTCTGCTAATGACCAAAATACAAGCTTAACTAGTAAATAAGAGGCAACAATTGTACTCAACACTCACACAGGTAATCTGTGCCAAATTGCATTGATTTGTCCACCCAAAAATCACACAGTATCTCCAATCAACTACACAGAGTGAAACCCAAATTGCTATGTCACACATCTGAGGATCAATCTGCATTTAGGAAAGCATGCAGGTCTGCTATTAGAGCAGGACTGCACACTCATAGCTGAATCCCAGCCAAGCCTGCTCACAAGTGGGGAGCAGCCTGCCTGCACCAGCAGAGAGCTTTGGGAGGGGGAATTTATCCTGCTTTTGGCTGGGAAACAAAGGACATGAGTCAGATGAGAACCCCAAGAGATTAACTTATTTGGGCTTTGTCAGACTCAGGAGGAAGAGAAGCAATCCCTAGAGCATGGAGCCTTCAGCTGAGACTCACTCAAAGAATCCAGCATTTCATGAATACATCCCCAATTCTGAGCCCACAGAAGGAAGCATGGCTGTGACATGCACTACTGAAGCCAACCTCCATTTTTAGAGATGCATTTCTGATTTGAGAACTGAACTGAAGGCAATTCAGAATCTGAACCATGAATTCTGCATGTTCTTTGTAAGAAGGGTGGAAACAAGGCTTCCCTACAAACCAGCAGCTGGGGAGGGTGGGAAGAGGAAACTGAGGGACCATATAAAGAGATTCTGGTATAAACACCACAAAAGCCAACTGATCATTAAAAGCTATCAAAAAGACTGTGAAAATGAGGAGATATATATAAAAAAGATGTCTTCAGGTGATGGATAAATATTCCTCCAGCTATCACTCCCCCAAAGTTCAACAGTATCCACTCTGTGCTGTCTACACCGAGCCAAGCAGATGGTTGTACTCCAAACCCTAAATCACACAGGCACAAAGAAACAGGGATTAAGCACAGCATATGATCTGCTCAGAGAACAGTCAGTCTGTCTGTCATTTGCATGTTGATATCACCCCATTATTGCCAATTTCCTTAAATCCCTCTGCAGACCTGCTTAAAGAAGCAGCAAAAGCCCTTTGGCTTTCTTGAGCCTCCAAATACAACTGTGCCAATACACTGAGTGAACATGATCACTAATTTTTTATTTTCCAGAGACAATGATAAAGCTAAATATAATTTTTAATAGAAAATTTAGATAAAAAGGTTTTCATCCCTGAAAAAGATAAGAGCAATACCATTCCTTATATGTATTTTAATGCTTTACATACCCAAAGGGAAACTGATAAACTCAAGATGAATATGACTGTGTTAAGTAAATTTTCTTGACAAAGCAGAAAAGACATAGGAAGGTAAACCAGACAAATAACCCTTTCACATACAGAAAGTTTTCCTGTGGCAGGGAGGTAAATGCCAATTTCATGTGAAGGTGGTAAGCTGAATTACACAAATTTACAAACATAACCTGCATTACCTGTTAAAAGTTTGCTACTGATTGTATGTTTGGCCCATATAAACACGTTATCTTTGAGAGATGCTACAAAAATTAGATTTATTTAAGGGGAAGAATCTTCACAGAAATCAGATATGAGACTAAAATTTTTTTCCTAGAAGGAGGAGAGAAAGCACTATTTCCAAATATTGAACTGTTAAATATCAAATTAAACCAGAAGGTTCTGTTCTCCTACAGTGTGTTATGCACGCAGGTGTTAAGATTCAAGTAATAGTATATTCTGCTGAAATATGGTTTCATTTCTTGTCTGATTTGCCTGCACTGTTTAGTTATTTAGTTATCTAGGAAGGCAATTAAAATAGGATGCTATTTGTTTTGGATATTAATTCCATAAATATCTATTATCCCAAAATCATAAAGAAAGGTAAACAGTAATGCTGTATAATTACTGGTAATCTGTGTACTAATTGCTAATTACTTGGATAATTACTGATATCAGGACATAGAATTTCTGTGTAACCCTCACAGGTCCACACTAGCAGAAACTCAATGACATTCTGTAAAAGAATTTTGAGTGGACTGGCATAAAGGATATACACTAATGAACTGAAATGCTGCCCAATTTCCATGAGTAGAGGTGGAAGAGTGCTACTGAAAGAGTCCCACATTTCTAGAAATTTTTACAGGTGAATTTCTTTCACTCATTCTTTAGAATTGCCCTTTCAAGAATGATGATTTTATTGTTTGAACCAAATGTTTTGTGAAACCTTTTTTTCCATTTACATCAAAAGATACGTCATAAAAATAGGCACACATTATAAAAATTATTGATAACAGTTTGATTAGCCAAAATTATCCCTTTGTATCCTGAGAGCAAATCTAAAATTGAGATTTAAGAAATTATTTGCAGCTGCTGATGTATTTAAGTAATCAAAACCAGAGCAGTTTACCATACCTCCAAATTGATACACAGATAGTAGAACGTAAATGAAGATTCTGTTCAGCCACCAACAGACATTTTAAAACTCAAAAGGAGCATTAAAACTTTTTGAGAAACCTGATTTGTCTCTAAGATTTTATAATTTGTCTGGATTCACTTAAAACAGAAAAAGTGTTCTTCAACAAAGCAATTCAGAGTGAGGGTAATACCAGGAGGATCCTTAGAAAGTAAATATCTAAGAATGAGAAGAGTATTGTCTGTCTTGAAGCGTACACAGGAAAAATGGTCAAGGATACACAAGGAACTGCAAACATACTTGTTTCCTGTCTGAGGACTACAAAGTCTTTTCCAAGGAACTTTACTACAGAAGCATTATGTGAACATAGTCAAATAAATGCAAAGCCAACATGAACAGATGTGGCTGATCAGGATATTCTGTAAGAAAACTGTGAAATGGTGTGACCATGAAAAATTTTTGAAATCTCCTTATTTTCTCTAAAGATCATGCTTGCATTCTCTTCAAAACATGTATGAAATTTTTAAAATTCTTTATCAAATTCTCTGAGATTTTCCTGACCTCCTGAGACAGTGATACTTCAGCCCAAAATGTAACTAAAGAGCAAAACTTTAAATTGAATCTACAAAGCCAAATATATGGAAGTAAAGGTCTATAGAACTGTTTTTCTTTTCCTCTCACCACAAGTATTAACACCAAAGTTTGGAAACTGCAGTTTTGCAAGTTCTTATGATTTGACAGCTACCAAGCCTGCTTTGGAATAGTGAGAAAAGTTCTGCCTGCACTCATACCAGCAAAAATAAAAAGAAAAGCCATCTGTTCCCAGGAGGATCCCTTTCAGTATTTTCTATAAGCAGAGACAAGCTTCTTTTGTGTATTTTTTAATTTTGTCTATTTATTAGACATTTGCTTTTTGGAGCTTACATTTTGCTCATCTCTGAAAAACAATAATTTGTTTACACTCTTCAGAGATGCGTTTTCTGAAGTCCTGCTGTGAACAGAAAATACCTCTCCTCTCAAATATCTCAAACCAAATTTTCACCTAATAGTTTAAATAAATTTCATTGAATTGTTATAGAGCAAACTGCTCTGTAAATTTTTTTCTCTTATTTGAAATGTTTTCTTTTAAAAAAAGCTCATTAACTACAGCACTTTATCAAATACACAGCTTTATGCTGATTTACTTATGCCAGATAACTTTTCTTTCTCAGATTTATAATTTGCTTAAATTAAACTACTGCATGATTTGTCTCAGTAAAAGAGTAATACAAGGTCAGAGTGGATATAAGTGAGCCTCTTATGTGCTTTGCTGGGCTGAAAAACATGGAACACTGCAAGAAATATTGGAAATAAGAACTCCAACTCATTTCAGACTCCTGCCAGCACAGCAGCAGCATCTCAGGGGGGGCTGACCAAGCTCCCAGGATGTCAAACAAGCAGAACCAGAGCAGGATGCACTGAAGGAATGGTCTGGCATTACCCGGCTGGAATCTCTGGCTCTGCCTGGCAGGGATGCTGCTGCTGCTGCTTCCCTTGCACCTGCAGCACAGCTCAGAGCAGTGAGTGAGCTCAGGCCAGCAGAGGGATGGGTCTGCTCCCACTGCAGCCCTTGGCCATCAGGATTTAACCACAGCATCAAACCAAACCTGAGACTGCTGACACAAAACAGATGGGACCCTCCCTCCTTCCACCCTCCAAATATTTTCTGTTAACTTGGTGAGCTAAAACTGCTCAGCATGGCTGAGTCAAGCACCACTTCTGCAAAGGAGATAGGACAGCACTGTGCAACTGGAAATGGACATTCCAGACAGGATCAGCTGCTTGGCTGCTGAGGAAATGAAGCCTCAGTGACTGTCCACAAAGTGCCTTTACTGGGAAAGGCAGAAGAGTCCCTGTACAAAACTCACTATGACAATGTCCCTTTATTTCCAACAGCATCTAAAAGAACACTTTCCTTTTGTTCTGCTCTTGCATCAGTAAGGCCCCATTAGCAGTAAATGCCACATCAAATCCCTTCATAATCTATTTGTTCTTTGATGGACTACACAAATCTACTTGGAAAGCTTGAATGGTAAATTCTCTCTGGCTGGGTTATGGAGCTTATTGCAGCTCACCAGCCAGTGGGATTTAAACTGAAACTGGAACATAAGCCAACAGCATCCACTCATGTGATACCAAGTCCCATAGGCTGGAGAGTATACAATTTATTAAGATCAAACACTGATTAGAAGTGTATACACTTAAATAGAAAAGTCCTCATTTAACATGCTTTAGTGTGTTAAACATTTAACATATTTGTAACATTTTACACATGCTGCTAAAAACCAACAAAAGTTATACATGCTCCCATCACAGGATACGTGATGTTTCCTGGAAAGGAAAAAAACTGAGTGAGTTGGGTGACAAGTCTGTAAACAACCTGACAGTAAAAAAAGTTCTGGTTCATATCACTGAAATCTCATAAAGATAAGATGTGGAAAGGGCACCATATCGACCCTTAGTGCATTTCCCTGTTATAGGTATTGATGTATGAAAATGCCTGCACTTGGACTCTTCACATGCTCTGCAGATTACATCTCTCATTGCTTTGCTGCCCTACACAATGAAATATTAAAATATTCTTGCTGTATGTCAAAGACACCAGGATTTTCTTAGTCAACAAGTATAAGCCAGCTCACGTGCTGACTGTGCAGTGACCCTTTCATAATGTCTCCCAGCCATACAAATACACATATATATTCATCAGGAATGTCTTTTCCCATTTATACAGTAATTTGGTATTGTCATCTGTTGGCATAAAATACATTACATGAGCCTGGCTGGCTCCCCTAAACCAGAATTAAAATAATGAGAAGTTATTTTATTACAGAAAACATTACTCAAAGTGTCAACAAACGAAGCCAAAAGCAAAAATTCTGGGTATTTTAATATATCCTGGATTTAGAATATATGGGACTGAAGGGCCTATAAACACTGAAAGATTCCAGCCTTTTCCTATCATGGCTATATCAGACAACCCCAAACTGATCAAGCTTCATCTTAAATGCACTGATAATGCTTTGCATTACTATTCCCAACAGGTGGTGTTTCAGGATGTTTCTTGTCTTACAGTCAGAAATTACCTTTGAACTTCCAGCCTTAAATAACTCATGATCTTTTTGTATGAGCCTGTTCTTGGTGCTCACCTGTTTCTCTAACTTGTGACTTCTCCCTGAACAATACTGATGCAAAAATCAGCACATGGTAAATACATACAGTTTATGGTACAGAGTAAACTAAAAAAAGAGAGTACAGCAGAAAACCATAACACTGCTCAAAAAGCAGCCTCTAGAAGCCAGTATGAGTTGTAACATGACCAACAATTTAAATATTCATTTCAGACTCTACATTATTTGGGGATTTATGTTTTCTAAAGGAAGCTACACTTTTTAAGCAGTAGGGCTACTTTTACTTTCATTCAAAATAAAAATGTAAAACATAGCATGTCCTACAAATAGTGTGAGCTTAAAAATTAGCTACCACAAAAATAAACTCATTTGAGGCACACCAGAATTCAGTTTTTCTCTTTTTGATTTGATAGGTTATTTTCTAATTATCACAGTAAGGTGACACTGTTTATGTTACTCTATAGGCTGGACACTTTCACTGTTTATAGCCCCAGTAGCTCACATCATAATTTCTGAAGCATGGGGTTGGGAAGCAATAAAACACTGGAAAGACAGTTAACAGATTAAGCCATTTTCAGTGCAGAATGCAGAAACTGATCAGTGTTCACATTTTAAGATGAAGAAAATAAGACAATTTTAAAATCTTGTTCTCTTCCCCAGAATCAATCACACCAGAAGCTGTGGTGCCCTCCCAGCCAGGAGGGCCTGGGGCTGCCCAGTGCCACAGCAGCTTCCAAAGGAAACAGGACCTGTAAGAACCAAGGACAGAGCCTGCTCAGCTCCAGCCTGTGCACAGATTTCTTCTGAGAGCAGAACATCTGCTATGTGATACTGGCACAACTACAGAACCATCCTAAAAATGTGGTTTTCCTGAGTTAGCCAAAGCTGTAAAGTGCAGCATGTCAGCTTCAAATCCCTTGACACATACAAATATCTACTTCTAAACAGAGCTGGAGCAGCACATCTCAATTAAAAAATAATTAAAATAATGCTGCTGCAATTAAGATCTTGTCCAAACAAATTTTTGAACATAAAATAATTACAGTATGCATTATAATAATAAAAACACCTACACCTCCACCATTCTTCATTAACTTTTAGCAAATCTGAAAAATTAGAAAACACGGCATTTCTTTTACTTCTGTACACTTGAATACACAACTCCAAAAAATTCTAAACAGGTATGACAACTAATATACAATCTCATGTTTTGACTGGGTTTATCAACATGTAACAGTAACAGGGTTTGGCTCCATGACTGTTTAAACCAACAAAAGTCATCTGTGTCAGTATCACTCCATGGACACATGGAAAAGAATTCACTTCTTTCTGCTTGCTTCGTGTTTTTTAATTATTTAATTTTAAGCAGCTCTCTGTGGTATCAGAGAAGTGTCTGCTCTGATGCAAAAGAAGGGCAAGAACATGCAAGCAGGGCAAAAGGACAGAGAACACACTGAACTTCTGAGTCCCAAGTCACAGTGTTGAAATTTGGAATTGAATATCACATTAAGAAAATACATCAGTGCTGGAGAGGAGCATTTAAAGTGCTTGTACTGAAGTACTTCCCTGCTTAGCATCACCACAAACATTTGCCCTAGTATTTATATTTTGTGCAACTGTAATCTTGAGAAGTTTAATCAATCAATCACTTTTGAGGTCTGGAATTACACATATTTCATGACGCTGCAGTCTTCAACCATACTATGTTATTTTTGAGTACCCTTTTTTAGAGGTTCCATATACTGTCTAATGGTACACACAATTTCTAGTTAAAAATACTTTGAGACACATAAAAAGGCTGAAGGATAATGGTGTTTAACACTTCCAGTTACATCACAGTTTGGACAAATCAAAGACAAACTTGCCAGGCAACCAACCTGGCTCCACCTACCATGACCATTCATGTTTGTGTCATTCCATGTTTTAATCTTTTCTACACAGCCCTGGATTCCAAAGCACCCTTACACCTTGTGTCTTCATCCAGAAGATTCAAAGCAGAATTTACTTCAATGTATCATTTTCACCACTTAAAAAAATTACTTTCTTTTTAACACAAAGTCCATATGATTTTACTGAAAATACTTGAGTGGTGAATTTAAGATAGGAGGAAAACAAGCACAAGCAGACAAAGCAGTACAGGGGAAATAAGGACATAGGAAAGAAGACCTGATATGAGAATAAACAAGAAAGAAAGGAAGGAAAACTATTTTGTCTTTGATTAAGTACTTGGAAAGGAGAGAGAAATTCTTCAAGAAAATAAATTTTTGTAATTTCTACTCAGCTTAGCAGTGTGATTCATGCTACCAGGCCCTGAAATGTGCAAAAATGAAATATGCTAGCTAAACCTTAGGCTTTTGTTTTGCCCCTTAGGTCACTAATTTTTTTGTCCTTTTGGCTTCTTTTGGGTAAAAAGCTGTCTCTTGGGGAGATGGAGGTGTATGTCTCAGACTCAAAGGACTGAACACATCCCTGCTGAATACACACATGGAGAAGGCAAGTAGAGTTGGAGTCTGGAGAAAAGAGCTTAAGGCAGAACTTAGGAATGTACAGTTAATGCAGTGAGACAGGAGAGAAATATAACCTCAATATAACCTAAATCTCCTTTGAGCCTGAAGAAAGCTACTGAATTTTGAAGCTTCTATAGATACCTACCATCTTACCAACAGACAACAAGAAATAGAAGAGCACTGAAAGTCTTCTTGCTGCCACACATTATTTTTAAAAGTAACTTTATGATTCCTGTTTTTCTACCTAATCCTTTATTGATTAAATAATTTCTAGTGATCCAGCTACAGGCCTGGTTTTTGTCACACTATTCCTATATATTAGGCTTTTTTAAATAAAAAAAGAAGGTATTATTTAAAATGTCAAAGACTGCTGTTCCTTATTACTAAGCTTAAAACCTTTGGGGATATTTTTCCCAACTGCAGTTTAACGCCTAAGCACAAATAAGGTCTGTTTCCAGATATGCTGTGCACTTGGTAATGCAGGGAGGGTCATCTGCTGACATGGTGTTATCCTGCCAAGCAGAAAAAGCATGATGAGGCTACTATTGCACAATATTTCTCAAAATAAATGTTGAAATTACTTTTGTATCTATTCATAGTGATACATGTTGTCTTGCTGCCCACCTTTCTCCAAGAAAGAGCTATTTTTAAAAAGGTGATTTATGCAGTTCACAAATATTTTTCTAGCTACTCTTAAATTTTCTATTAATCACTGAGATAGGATGAAGTGCCTGTGCCAGCAGAGAAATAACTGAACATGTCATTATTGGACAAATGCTCTGGTCAATATTTGTGTCCTGAACACCAGACTGAAGGGGACAACAGCTGCCACTGAAGTACTGAACAAAAGAAGTACTAGAAAGCTTTAACCCACGTTGTAGAGACAAATACACATTAAGCTCCTGTTGCAACCAGGCAAGAGAAACAAAGCAAGTGTGAATATTGTCCAAAAAGCATAAAAAACTTCTGACAAGTTCAGCTGTGATCTCCAGCAGAAAGAATTAGGCCTTATCTTAGGAAAATAAACTTTCTCAAAGGGATGAGCCAGTGGCTTCTACCACACTCTTCTGGATCCACTGCCTTTAACTCTTCATAAGACTACATGAAAGGTGAGAATAAATGAGAATTTATTTATAAAACAGTAGGTTCATATTTCCTGGTCCTCCTTTTAGAGTTAACAACCATTGCAAACAGGCACGTGTAGCTGTATTAACAACTCTTTTTTTTAGTAAATCCAGACAGAAACTTGGAATTAACCAGCCTTGGCACTAAGAACATGATGACAGCCCACCACCTACATGGGAATGGAATTTTGGGCTGTTCTGGAAAAGTGAGGTTCACTATGAAAACACAAACATTTTCTAATCTGTGTCCTTTGAGACACAAGACAATTTTACCATTGTGCTGTATCCCCAGATACTTAAATACATCAACTGGCAACTGAAGCAAATATGGGAAGAAAACCCAAACAACCCCCCCAAAACACAAAGAAACAAAAAAAAAAAAAAAATCAGTGGTCAATATAGGAGGGGGGAAAATCAGCCTTTTACAAAGAGCTCAAGTACTTGCTTTAAAAAACTCCACCTGCCAACTTCTTTGCACATTCCTTAACTAATACCAGGCCCATTTCCAGGCAGCTCTTCCACTCTTGCCACACCAAAAAATAGGGAGACACAACAAGAGGGTCCACACAAGGCCGATAGACAAACTATTCCTGATTGCTCTCATAGTCTTGAAAAAGACCAAATTGCAACAGAAAAGAAGGAAGACAACTCTTCTTTTTGTCCAGCTTACATGATCTCCATCAGGGAAACAGGATGTGAGCCTATAAACTTCTCGTGACAAGATTTGCCAAGTTTTATAACCATGCACTTTCCTCAGTCTCTCCCTTCTTCAGGCCAGTTGAAGCATCACTAACTAGAAAACTGAGCACTGAGTTTTCCTTCCTTATCTCCCTTTCTCTCCCCCTCTTTCTGCTGATCTTCATATCCTCATGTGCCCTGGAAAGGACATCTGGTGAACACGGGCTTACTGACTCATACTTCTTACAAGGCACCAAAAAGCCAGAAAGACAAAACCTCCAAACATTTACTGGAAGTCAGGAGGACAAAATAAGGCAGAAGAGCAGCAAAACCACAAAAAGCAGACAGCAAAAAGGCTAATGGACTATGGGAAAAGAAGGATGAGATGGTAGACAAAGAGTAAATTGGGGGTATAGCTATTGAACTGTATATGGGAGCTAATAAGAAATGACACAAATTCAAAACATAAAGGTAAAGGATTTTTGACTGCTAGCACAACAATCTAGTACTGGTTAAACTCCAAACTCTTCACTACTCTGCTACAGTGGATTCAGGAAGTTACATGACATCCATCTGTATACATTAACCCTCATATAATAATATGTGGTTAACAACATTAAATTAAACCGTATGTGTTGGAAAGAATGCTAAATTCTCATATGTTATTCCTTTATTATTCCTTTCTATACACAACAAGAGGAATTTTAAAAACTTGCCCTGCAAAATATGCTCTCAGTAAGACAAGAGAAAAAGATTGGCTTTAGTTTTCTCTTCCATGTATTTACACTCCCACTCCACCTTCATGGCTTCCCTCTATAAATCTGATGCGTACAATGACTTTTCAGATTTGTCCTCATTGGCTTCCTCAGCCTGATCCTGTGACAAAACACTCCAATCCCAATTTGCCACACAAAAGCCAGGTGCCAGAAGACAGGATAATTACCTAAGAACTGAAAGCCTCAACTTCTTTGACATTTTCTGAATTGTGCATTTATAGCAACCTTCACTAGAACTGATTAAAAAGCTGCCTCAAATCAGTTATCACACACACTATACTTCCAGAAAAACATACTACACCACATGGTGTAACCTGCTGCACTTATGGTACCTCACACCACATTTTATGACTTCAGAAAAGGAGAAAAATTAGGGGAAAAATTACTTAGGTCTGTCCACATTCAAAACATTGCCTGCAATCTGATCAGAGCAATCCTAATGAATCTTGACATAATAAGCCAAGTAAAACCTCAGTGGGCAGCTAAGTAGCACCCATACTCCATTTTAGCCACAATTTTTCTTTTATTTAAGCTACTATTTTAAAAAAATGAAATATTTCCTTTTGGAATAATATTCTTTTTGGAAGGATACAACTAAATCATCCTAGTAGGAGATGGCATTGAGCTCATCAGATCTGGTACTGCTTTCTGTGACATAAGCTTAGTGTTGTTCACTGATGTTTTTGTGGTTTCCATCCATTCTTACTGCCTGTTTGAGAGAAGAATGGATGACAACACATATCCTGAGGCCATTTGGTTGCTTGAGAATAAAACTGAGGTTCACAGGTTCAGAAAAGATTATTAATTGTGCCTTTATCCAGTGCTGCTACAACTTTATGATTCAAAGTCCCTTCACAAACCAATGGAATGAAGACTAAAAGTGTCAGGATTTAATGGAAGACAAGACCAGGACTGAGGTATCCAGGTAAGTGATGCAGTGTTGGAATTGCAATGAGCAAGAAAACATTTGGAGAGGGTTGTGTTAGAGCATCTTCTTGAAAGACTGGGAGTAACAGATAACAACAGCACTATAGGAACTTTTTGGTCACATCAGCTTTTTTACAAACCTCTCTGGTGTTCTCTGGAGTTTGTACAGTATCCAAGGGGAGTGGAGCAGGGAATCTTTTTACAGGAATGTTCTTGTGATTACACAGGGGCCATGCTCACTTCTGCCCGCTGTAACTTACAGATACTACATGGTGGGATTGCACTAGATGACCTCTAAAGGTTCCTTCCAACCCAAACAATTCCATGATTCTCTGGAATACTGGAGATAACTTACCACAGGCAGGCTGCACAAAAAATTTCTCTGAATGTCTGATTAGGGGGTAAAAGCACAGTCAGTCATTCTTTCATTCGAAAGAAATTAATATTTACCATGCAGTTTTCTTGGCACATGATTAGAATTGAATTAGAACAGAAAATATCTCATTTTATAATTTAGAAAAATAGGATTTTTTCAAAGCAGGCCTAGACATACCCAGTTGCTGAAAGAGAAGAGCCACACTGGTGCCTGTGACAGGAAGGCTATCATGTAGAGGAGTCTGTATCAGCTGTCGGTCTCCAGCTCCCAAAGAAAACAATTTCTGTAGAAAGAATTTTTTAAAATTTAATTTATATAGAATGAACAAGCTGTCACCATACAGACAAGTGATTTATACTGCAAAAATTATTTATTTTGTGTACAGAAATTTAAAGTCAAATAGAGATCTGAAATATAATTTGGCCACAGTGGTATGTCCCCTTGAATGTAGAGCATGACAGTGTCTCCCTTGCATTTACACCGACTTAGTTAAATAGTTATGGCTTTGAAGGCAGTTAAAAGTACATTTCTATTAATACAATAAAAAATCTCCCAGGGAATAAAAAGGTTTCAAATCCATTTAAATCAGAAAAATGTGCAGTACTACTAACTGAATTTCTTTGCTCTCTACCATCCTCAGGTGTGTATTGAGTATGAACATACTTGTGACATGTGGGTACTGAAGAGGGCACTTCTGCTATTCCTGTGCTCCTGCTCTGCACATTGAAGCACAATTACAGCTTCAGTTACCTTTCCAGCACAAGAACACTCCCTGGAGGGAGGCAGGAAATGGGAGGGAAAGGAGTGCACTTGAGTATCACATCCCAAACAGCTCTGCAATTGCAAAACACCCTCACTTTGCTGCGAGCAAACCCACATGGCACTCAGGCAGTGAGTGATGCCAAGCAGCTCCCTTTCACCAGACTCCCATGAGCTGGGGGCATTTCTGTGTGGAAATCTTCACTCTGTATGGCAGCAAAGGTGGGGAATGTAGGAAGGCAGCAAGCTCTGCCTGCTGCACAGCAGGCATTTAAAAATCTCCCCAGTAAACCCAAACAAGTCCCTGGGCTGTAGCAGAGATGCTCTGCCCCAGCACTGCAGCAGCAGGCCTGGAGGCAGGTCAGTAATCCATTCCACAGCTGATTGTTTCTGGAAATAAATGCTGCAAGAGTGTTCCCACCCTAAAAATTATAATTCACTATAATTCACCTTCAGCCCTGCAAGCATAAAGCTGAAAAAAGGAGAAACACTTAATTTCTGATTTAGATGATAGTTTGACAGTAGCAAATTTTAGTTGGAAATGAGTGAGCATTTTATTAGAAGAGAGAAAGCAGAAGGAAGAACAACCACAGCAGCAAGACTTTTCCTTCCTCTTCTAACAGAGTAAAGTCACAGAGAAAAGCTGCATTCATGGACAGGGAGAAAAAAGAGGGGATAGAAGCACAGCCAGAAGTTTAAGTGGATCACCAAAACCAAAAATAAGAGACTCAAATACCGCTGGAAAAGAGGGTTTCCGATGAGGAGATAAAATCTGATTATTCCCCTTCAAAACCAAAAATAAGGACAGAAAAAGCAGAGGTGGCAGCCTGGAGAGCAGCAAGGCAGAGCCTGACTAAGCTGACAGGACACCCTGACACCTCCTGCACTAAGAGCAGTCCCACAGCAGCCAGGGACAGGGCAAAACCAGAACAGAATCAGGAAGTTGTAGGATTTCAAGAGGGCTGAAAACCCCATAGGTTGAGTGGGAAGTTGTGTATGTAATTGACTTTAAAATGCTGCCATCTGCACATGTAGCTTTCTGGTATGTTTCATAGTAAGGACCGTAATTTCTGATTTGGGTCACAGTATAAAGCAAAAACCAAACACAGAAGAATCAACTGGCTTACCAAAACCCCCTAAATGTATAAGAATAGGAACAATTTATAAAAAGTAAATCAAGAAACAAACCTGACTTTCTGCTCATAGAAAGCACAAGCGAAAATCAGAAAGAAGTCTGCTAGCTAGAAAACTTTAATTTTTGAAAGCATGGACAATTTGCAATATTTAATTCCTCTGAGGAAACCCCACTTGAGTTACTTTTTACCATTTCAAAAACAAATCATGAAAATAGAAATTTAAATGAGTTATCAAAGAAATGACAGTGGAATCCTAAATTCCATCCAGGAACAAACATGCATAAGTGAACAGATATGAAGCTTATGTTAGAAAATGGTAAAAAAAAAAAAGCCTTTAAAAAAAATTCTGTAGCAAGCAAAAATATTCTTGAACACTTTATTATTTAAAAACTAAACTTATACAAACTGCTTAATTTGTTAATGTGCCCTGTAAAAGCCAACTCAGTGACAAAATTAACCCTTTGACCTTATCCTGGAATGGAATTTTTGCTGTCTTTAGAAGACAGGCCACAGGGAAAGCACTCACAGGCCACAGGGAAAGCACTCAGCTGAACTATGATCTTTTTTTCTTCAAAAATATCTCAAGAATTTATTTTTTGTTTTCTTCATAAATTAAATTAACTGGAAAAATACCCTTTCCCCCCCTAGCCCCCCTCCCCACTTACCTGAGACCCTCCAGAAGCAGGGACAAGGCAGGAACAGAGATTTGCAATGAGAGTCTCCAGTGACACATTCAGGCTGTCCACATACACGGTGTAGATCAAACCAAGGCAAGCCTAGAAAGGTTGACAAAATGTATCAGACTGCAATATAGGTCAAATAATTCAAAGATCTATGTATATCATCTTTAAAAAAATAAGTTCTTAATAGTTACTAGTGCAGTGAAGTAACCTCCAACCAAAGTGATTTGCCAAAGAGGCAATAATTCATTAAAAAAATTAGCTTGGCTACTTGCAAGGGATGTATGGTTTTTTAAAAGAAATTCTAGGTATAACGTTTTTGCTTTGTTTGGTATAAGTTTATTATAAGTTTGTTATAAGTTAAAAATGATAAAAATCAACACAGCTTCATCTGTGCTTTGAACTCTAATGGACTAAAACCTGACTGGTTTCCAGGGTAGAACACTGATTAATCAATGAGCTTCTGAGGCTCATTTTAAGACCAATATAAATCACTAACAATTTCATATGTTATCTAAATTACATCCCTAATTCTGTTATATCAATGTAAATATATTTATATTAACATTACATTAATATTTCAGCATACTTTATTAGTGGATAAAATTTTGATGGAGAAATCACAGATACAGCTTTAGCATTTTTACTAATAATTCAATCCAGATCAACGTGACTTTCTAAGAAGCCTTTGGACAAAAGGAAATAACTCCTCCACAGCATCTTTTGCCTTTTCACTGTTGTAACTTTGATAATCAGCAAATATTTTAGTAGTTCTCTTCTCAGAAATAATTCCAACAGTAACTTTTCATATTACACATAGTTAAACAGTGAAACTCGGTGCCATGGGTTGTTGTAAAATATGAATGTTAAGAAAGTGAACAAATTACAGAAAAATCCACAGGAGCAACACCTCTGGTTCAGGATGTCATTTAACTATTACTCACATTGAATGAGGAAAGCATTTTGTGGAATTATTTCTACAGCCTGCTCTATTCTTACCCCCTTTGCCTTGCACTTGCCATGGGCCACTATAAGAGACAAAATCCTGGCTCTAAGGACTTTTAATCTCCCATGGTGCAGTCATCCTTAATGTCTACAGACAACTGCTGAATGATTTCCTCCCTTCGTCTGTAAACTGAACTTTATTTGTTTCTCTTAATATGTATTAGCTTAGGAGAAATTTAAGCTTTTCATTTATCTCAGATAAGTCATATTTCACCAGCTGAAAGTAATCCAAGGTCCTAAATCTTGGTCATGCATCTTAATTTGGTCTGGAAGAGGCTTGGACATTTTGCTTTATATATGGAGGAGAGCTAGATTTTCACTGTTAATTTACCATTATATAGTTAGTCAAATATTGTCTGCTTTTGTCCTAGTAACTCCTCTCATTAGAGAGTCACTGAGCCCAAAAAAATCTCTACCACTCCTTCTGTGTAGTTTTAAAAATGCTTGGAGGGTAAAAAGGCACCACTTGAACCTACAGGGGCTATTTACTGTCACAGATGTTGAATTTTATCTAGTTCAATCTAAAGCTACTTTTGCTTTTAAATTCCCAGATCAATCCTGAGTGAGATCTTTTTCATCAAAAGTGCTGTCATTGTTACTCATTTAAAATCAGATTCTTTTGGCTGATATATTGTAAATAGCAATTGCAAGTTCTTTACCCTGAAAATTTCTGGATAATCCAATCTGGACACCAGCACCAGACTTTTAGGAGCAAATACTTCTGCAGGCTGAATTAAACCAGACTCCTCTTCACCTTCAATTTCTTTTGTTCCCTTGAAAACAGAAACACGTCAATTAATAAGGAGGAAGAAAACTCAAACCAAAATGTTACCATTTTTACCAAAAGTTAACATTTCTCAGAGCTTCAGAAAAGTACTGCATTATTTGAAACTGGTAACAAAATCAGGTAACAGGAGCACACTCCAACGGTTGCCCCAACTCCCTGAAGGTTCTCGATGTAATTCAGTTCATTAAAACTCAGTTTACCTAAAATAAAAATTTACCTAAAAAACCCCCTCAATTTACCTAAAAAACACCATGTACCTAAAATAAAGCTCTCTTAAACAACAGTTTAACAGGAAACAGTTCCACATTAAATACTCCCTGTGGCACATTTTAGATGGTGAAGTGGATGACAGAACAGGATCCTTCCACATCAAAGTGTGGCTGATCTAAAATCTCTCCAAATATAGAGATCATGCATTTCACAAAAGAATGCCTGTCCTCCTCATATTAATATAATTCAAGTTCTTACAGAATTCCCATTAACATTACAGCTGAAATTATCTGTAATGTCATCTCCAGCTTGACCGAGAGAATTTGGAATTTAAAGATATTTCTTCACCAGAAAACTGGCTCAGATTTCTCAAAAAAATCCCTCACACTTAGGAACCATTAAGGTTGCAAAAAAAAAGAGAGAACAGCAGATAAACTTGCAGTTGATCGTGATATTGTGCAAGTGGCCATAACCTTCTTGCCAGAACTTATTCAATCACAAACAGTTTATTATTATTCATAGCCAAAACTGAAGATGTCACTAAATATTTTCATTTCTAAAATTCCATACATTCTTTGACAATTCAAGTTTTCAGATGACAGAATGTCCTTGCTTTCCAATTTCTGGATGTAATTCTCTCCAACCCTGCACCACCCACCAAATTTCTTTTATTTGTTCCTCTGACCAAGCATTCTTCCAAGCAAAAATCACTCCATTATCTTAATTAGGAACACGAGCAAAATTTTGTCCATTTTCATATGACAACATGAAAAATCTGCCTTCTATTTCTGTCACATTACTACTCATCATTTCAGTTCCTTTAAAAAAAAAATCCAACATTTCTCCTAAATGGATGAAATCTGATAAAAATGCTCTTAAATGCCAGGAATGCTACAAGCTCATGAGCTTTATTTCACAACCTCAATTCAGAATGTACAGAATGGCTAACCCACAATTCAAAATTCAAGTTAAAATGATATAAAAAGTGAGTACTTGGGTTTTAATCAGAATACCTTGGTTAATACAGTATAACGCTTTCATACCAAAATAAAACCAGTTGGTTCAACAGTACACATACACATATGGGCAAACACTTGGCTTTGTACATTGATTTTTACCTAAATGTCAAGCAATGCATTTGCATTGTATGTTCTTGGTTGAGTCTGCACTTCATTTCTAAAATAAAATTGTGATTCACAAATTTCACAAATAGAGAAACACAATAACTCAACAATGACACATCCCACTCAGGTTCATTCATTTTCATCCATTTTAATGCTGACAGAGAGAGCTTTTACAGGAATTACAGTTCCCTCCCTCTGCCCCCCAAAATCCCCAGATTTTTTAATTATCAGCAGAAGTTTACTGTAGCAACCTTTCTAAAGAGCAAGTATGAGTTCCAGGCATAAAGACAACAGTTTCTGGATATCTGACAAATTGTGGGCTCTTACATTAGGAAAAATGAAATTAAAACACATTCCACATTCCTCAAGGCAAGGGAACATGGAAGCTCCTCCATACTCCATGGTACTGAGATAAATGAAACCTCAGGGTGCTCAGGCAGGGAGGAGCTTTCCCTATGCAAGACCTTTCTAATAAAATCCACACAACTTCAGACCAAGTCTTGAATTAATTCAAAATTAAGATGTAAAGCTTTTGGGGCACATCAGCAGCACAATATTGATTGATAAAGCATTTATACTCTTCAACCACTCTCTCCTACTTCACAAAAGATTTACAGAAAAATGCAATGTCACTGCTGTGCTTCTTACCCAGCTCAACATTCTGACAGGCACACAGGCATATTATTAGGAGTCACTAGACTAAGTAGATAATCATTTCAAACACATGACTTTTAACCTACTTTTCAAGCAAAGTATTAACAGCATAAGCATTCTGTACCAAAAGTAATTACAGAGCACTAAAGCCACAAATGTGATTGTATTTACACTTCTGGTCAGACACACACACATTTAATCTTTCCTTATCCTTTTTCCATCTAAGGAAAAAGATTGTCTAATAAAAAATAACAAAATAAAAGAGTTTGTTATGTTGGGGTCTTTTTAAAATAATTTTTTATTTTATATGTGCTGCATTCGGTTTACAACTTACCTAAGAATAAATGGATGGTATGGTAAGCTTGCTAAGGATACACAGATTGAAAGATGAATTCAAATTACAGAATCACAGAGCCACAGAATCATTTGGGTTGGAAAAGACCTCTGGGATCAGTGGGTTCAGCCTCTGGGTGAACACCACCCTGCCAATTACACAGCACTGAGTGCCATGCCCAGCTTATTCTGGGGCACCTCCAGGGATAGTGACAGCAGCACCTCCCTGGGCAGCCCATTCCAGAGTCTTTATGTGAAGGAATTCCTCCTGATGTCCAACCTGCACCTGGCCTCGAGGCTGTGTACTCTCATCCTGGCACTCATTGCCTGAGAGAGGAGACTGATCCCCACCTGGCTACGAGCACCTTCCATGGAGCTGTAGAGTGGTGAAGTCCTCTCTGAGCCTCCTTTTCCCCAGGCTGAACACCCCCAGCTGCCCCTGCAGCTCCTCAGCAGACCTGGGCTCCAGACCCTTCCCCAGCCCTACTGCCCTTCCCTGAATTTGCCTTGGTTAATTCATACTGAAAAAGATTCTTTTTTTTCCTTCCATTTTTCTCTTCATATTTATTTGAAATAAGCAAACTTTGAGAACAGCTGAATTTAGAAAAATGTACCACTAGAGAGCAAACCAATGTTCCAGATCCTTAACAATCCATTTAGTTTAGCAGGTGATAAACATCTAAAATCTAATCCAGAAACACCTGTGCCATGAGAAGGCAAACGAATAATTTGTCTTTTTTAACACCCAATTAATAAAGTCCTGAAAAAGACTTTTCCACAGGCTACAGAATAGATAACTAAGGCAGATCTAACTGAATCAAAGAACTGCCTGAGCTGTGGTTATACACAATTTCACCATGTTTAAAATATTCAGTCCTTTGTACTTAGACATGGCCAAAGCCCATCAGGGTCCTGATCCCTGCCTGTCACACCCAGAATCCTCTTTCCTTCTGCACCCTGACTTGGTTTCTAAAGTTATAAGAAGAATATAATGCAGAGATCTGTAAACTATGGCTGACTTATGTCCTTAGATCCCAAAAAATTTCCTGGATGTTGCAAACCACTATGAAAACTTACATGCAACATGACAGTATTGAATGTTAACATTTATGTCACATGAGATCAAAAAAATGTAGAGGAAAAATTAAAAGAACAAATTTTAAAACTAAAACCAATGTTAAATCCTTGAAAAATTAAAATACAATTAAGCAATTATTTCTTGCATAGGTAGAACTTGGTTGAAGATATATCATAAATTTAAACAGAAAAATCTTACCTGGTTTAACAACAAAATGTTTATTTACTTGCTGGGTTTTTTCTTCCCATCTCTTTTTCTGCATTAATAACATTTGATAAACAAACTCAGAAAATGGTGAAACTTCTTTTGAAGGTCACAGGATGCAATTTCATTTTGCTTACCTTGGCTGCTATAGCCATAAAGTGGTCTCTTAAAAGACTGCCCATAATATGTGCATGTGTGTGTGTTTTCAGTACACTAAAAGCACAGCAATTCACATATTTAAACTCAAATGTTTTCATCTATTTTAACAAATGTTCACACCCACATCTACACTAAAATATATGTATGTATGTATAAATATATATATATATATATATATATATATATATATATATATATGTATGTATGTATACACACACATACAACTCCCAGAATGAAACAACAATCAGTTTCACAAGTTCTTACAAAAATGAGAGCACAGAACTAGAGAGTGGACATATTGCAACTGTTGGCCTTTCTTCTTTTATAGGAGAAGCAGCCACTAAACATATTTGTGACCTCAAGTGAACGGGTAAATTAAAATATGCAATAACCATGCAGATGAACTTACAGCATCACTCCATAGTTTATGAACTTGTTCTATAAAGCAGCTGAATTAATAAATGCATTAAAGCAGCTTTGATCCCTGACTGATAACCAACAGTTTAGAAAAATTAACTGTGATCACCACTGTTCATCATCACTCTGCTATTTGTTTGTTTCCTTGTTTTCTGAAAACAATTTGTTCCTCAGGTTAGCCAAGGGATGTACATGGCATCAAGCCCAAACTAGACAAATTCAGTTTTATTATTCAACCATTTTTTTAATGAGGAAGTTAACTGACAACTGCAGTCACCAGCAGATCAGGCATGATGTCCCAGATCTTAGAAAAAGCTTTAGTACCACCTCAACCATTATAGTTAGAATAGAATACTTGTGGGGTTTATATACCTTATATTAATTAAGGTATTGCTTTGTTTAATCAGTGTCCTTTTGCTCTAAAAATCCCTTAACATCTATAAAAAAGTGTAAAGCTAAGCAGTGTAAAGTGAAAAAGTGCAAAGTTTGCAGCATTTTATCAAGTAATGAGATAAGAGTTTGAAAGCTTGGTATTAGATAAAAAAGTATTAAACAAAAGGTAATTATGATAATAAAATATTGCGTATTTCCCTTAAATAAATGGGAGTCGATCAAGAGCAAAATACTTGCTTAACAGAGAAATGTATATGAAATATATTAAATATAATAAATATTAATAAATAACTGCATCCTGCATTATAACAAGAAAATAGGTACTCACATCCATGAATTATTTTTATTTCATATACATTTATGTGCAAGTTAAAACATTTGTGGGTTACCTGATCAAGGCTGACCTTACACTCCAAGTTTTCCATTGAGTGGCAATGGACTCTGAAACCTCTGTGTTTCCCACTCACTTCCATGAAATTACACTTCCTGCGAGCCACATCTGGCTACCACTGGATGGATTTAAAGGTTGCATGGGGTAAATCAGGACAAAACCAGACATTCTCATGCAAGTCTCAATTTCTGCTGAAAAAACTATGTCAAAACTTCTAGAAGAAAAAGGTGACTGATTTTGTGCTACTTCAGTGAAAAACTGCAACTCATTTAAGGCAACAGATGTGGCAGCCAAAAAACAAATGAAGCTTTAAAACCAACTTTAGTCATATTAACCTTACATTCTTTTATTAAACAGAATAGTAATTGCCATGATCTAGCCTTCAAACTTTAAGGTTTCCTCTTGAACTTTTATAAACCTGATTTTGCCACAACAATCACATTATTTTAAGATGTCGGTTCTGTTTCTAAATATTGACATTTAACTTAAAGATAACCATCTAGTCAAAATCAACATTAGGAACCAAATTCAATTATGAAAGATGAAAAGGACCTACCAATATGGTCAAAAAAATTCTCCCTACTACTATTATCATTTGCTCCATCAACATGCAACTGAATTACAGCACAGCCACCCTTCTCCTATGTTTTCACCCTAATCTTCAGAATCTGGAATGCTAGTTCTGATCCATGTTGAGCAGAGAAAAATTAGGCTTATCTTCATGTCAGAGGGAGGAAAAGCAATTTAAACTGAGGTACTGATAGAAAAGTTAGAAGAAACACAAGGCCTTAGAGGTAGCTGTGCTATTCTGAGGGTGGAAGGAAGCTGGCAGACATTATCTGAAATTCAAAGGAAATCAAATGCGAGCAGAAACTGAAGTTAGAGTTGTGCTTTAATAATTTGTTCACCCTTCGAAAGAGAACAAATTTCTCTCATTCCAAAACTTGCTCTCTAGTACTTCACTACGTCAAAACCAGTTTGCCCTATGCAAAATTTTGCATTGAAATAATGCCAAGTTCACCAAGCCTGTTGTTTTTCTACTTACTGTCGGGTTTTTGCGCTGTTTGAAGGGCCTGGAAAGGCCCGGAGTGGCCTTGGGGCAGCCCGCGTATCGAAGGACGAGAAGAGGCTTCAGTTCTTCTTTCTGGTTTTATGTTTATTAATTGTTTATCTAAAAGATGTTCTTTCAGCCCGACAGAGATCTGCTCAGCAGTCAGCCATGAGCACACTGTGCCGCTCTCCGTAAAGCCACCTATCTTTATACCCATTGTTACGTGTACAATATTTATCATTTTTCCCCAATACCATTTATTCTTATTACTCGGTGCACTTTCAGTAATAACCAATCCAAAAGTGCCACCATCACCAAAGAAGATGGAGGAGAAGAAGAAGAAGAAGAAGGACAGGACACACCCCAATTCCTCCATCTTACTTCTCTAAACCCCCCTGTACATAAATCCTAAACCCTGTGTCTCACCCTCTAATTAACTAATCTTTTCGCCATTCACCCCGGTGAAGTCCTCTTATCTTCATACAGGTGTTGTCTCCCGTGTAGGGTCAAAGTCCTGCCACCAGACACTTCTGGCAACATTCCAGGACTCCCGGGCCCCCCAAGGGTGGTCTCGGTGGCTCGGCATCTCAGGAGTCAGATCCTGAGATCCCACACTTACTGCCCAGCAAACATTTAGAGACCATGTTCAATTTCTTATTTTAGGAAAAATTATTTGGAGTTTACTTTAGTAATCTTATGCCAATTACTCATTTGGGACAGATCCCTTTCTCCTTATGTGACTTAGTCTCTGTTTGTCTTATTTGCAGCCAAACACAGCCTTAGCTGCTTTATTAACAATCAAAGGCCAAAAAATATTCAGCATCAATTAATTTTATTTACTTGTCAGAGTATATAAATGCATGTATCCAATAAATTCTAACACATGCAGGAAAGTTAAAATGAACTAAGCTGCCTGCAGCCAGAAGCCAAATCTGCAGCCTGCCTGCAATGTGCTGTACTGAGCTAAAACCACAGGTGAACAGATCTGCTTTGAGGTTTGCTGTGTGCACAGAACCCTACCACTGCAGCTAAACCTATCCTGGAAAAAATTAAACCAGCATAAAAGCCATTATCTTGATTTAATTATTTCAAAATGGGGATAATACAATGTAGTAATGCACAGTAAGGAGCCTATCAACTAAAAAAAGATAAGGATCAAAGACAGAAAATGACTTGAAGATCATAAACTTATCAAATAGAGTAATCTCAAGGTTTTATGACAGGTCAGCTGGCTCACTCCCTGTGTACTACTGACACTTCAGAGTACAAATGTGACAGGAAAGAGTCTGCAATGCACCTTCCAGCATTACACAAAATTGACACCACCACCATCTATTAGATGTTTGCCATTTAATATCCTCACTTTGAAAACCTCCAGAAGGTGTTGATATGGATTATCACACAAAACCACTGAAAGCACTCTGGAACCAAAGTAAGCTCACACCCACACTTTGCACACCTCAGTGCAGCTTTCCAGCCAAAGTGTCTCTCTGAAATAGGATGTGCAAGCTCCAGAGGGTCTGGGAAGTCCAAGATGATGCCACTGAGTTGTCCTGCTGGAATGTCAATAACCAATAGCATTAATAACTGCTTTTACTGTGTTAACCTTACCCCTGAGGAGTGGCAAACAACTGCAGCACCAGGTCCTTAGCAAGAACTATGTAGAAGCAAACATTCCAAAGCTCCAAATTTACTAAAACTTTCGGAATTCTCCCAAAGGCAGCTAACCTGATTCATGAATTCACACACCCCTAAACTAAGGTGAGAAAACTGCAGACACCTATGAAATACACGCAGAACAAAAAAAAAACTCAAATCTAAGAATGCTGGAATTTATGCCCTATTTTACCACAATATCATGTTTTTGATAAATAATATAGAACAGCATATGTAGACATACACCAAGGCAAAATTTTACACACAGAGATTGTTTTGGTTAATTAAAACAGCTAATCCCTTTGAACTGCATAGGGGGAAATGCACTGAAAGACTTCCAGGGAATTGCTGAATTAGTATTGCACTACTGTTTGAAAGTCAGCTGAATCTGATCTCTACTGACAGAGAAATGCCTCTGCTGGAAAGATAGCATCTCCTTGTCCTGTGAGCTGAACTCGGGGCCTCTGTTCAACAACACAGGAGTTAAGAGGACAAGGTGACCTTTACCCAACACAAGTTTTTGTACCCTGCAAAAGCACGAGTTCAGCTTGGGGATGTGTGTGCAAATGCACGAGCCAGGGGATGAACAGGGCAGGAGAAATTATTGCCAGAGTTATTAAGATGGAAATATGATTTCCTCTGTACAACTATTCTCATCTTAACTTTAAATTCTGATGGTTATCTTAAATGTATAAAAGGACATTAAAATATAAGTCTGTGTCTTATATAGAAAATTATCTGTAATCTGGCCTTTACACCAGACCAGAAAGGAAATAAGGCACTACTTAAATCTCTATACAATGTCACAACAGCCATTTTTCAGTAGATTCAGAAAGATGATGATACAACATACTAAACATTGCTCTTAAAATTGGGGTGCTTTTCACCCAAAATGTGCTTTGGGGCACTATATGAAGAATATAGTGCCCCAAAGAATCAGAATAAATTCAGCATTTGGAATACTAACAAAAATTATTAAACTTCATTTTAGGAAGAACATACTCATTTAATATCCAAAGGGAGGGTGAGATTTCCCACACAAAACAGGTACAGCTGAACTGAGTGTTCTCAGTCCCTGCTAAAACATCAGTGACTCATTGAGCAGCTCCTGCCTGAGCACAGCAGGATCACCAAAGCTCCAGTCCAAGCTGAAAAATCACAACTTTTTGAAGCACAATCATTTTGTTGGCAGCTTTTCCCTTGACTCAGGAAATATCTATGAATGTTGTGAATCTGCCATTTTATGGTTTGGGATTTTTACAAGTTCTTTTTCCTCGTTTTGCAGGGGAGAGCAGAGAGAGGAAGAGAATGTGAATGGCAGGAAACAGGAGAGCTGTGAATTATTACTTATGTCCATTTTCCAGAGCAATAGATTTAATCCTGTATTTGTGATTGCAATATTTTAACACACACACACACACACTTGGGAGAACACACAAGTACAAGCCAATCTTGTAATAAGATTGTTATAAACAAATGTTTGGGGTGTTGTGCTGATCTCACTGAGCAGATTTTCTGCAATGCAAGAAATGCAGTTGCACAGGCTCAATTTCTGGCATAAATCATCCTCTAATTTGTTGATGGTGGGGTTGGGAAGAGAGGGCAAATTTCTTTCCAAGTGCAAAGCAATGTATAAATTGACCATTATGTTCCTAAATTGTCTGAGTCAACATTTTTTACGAAAGATTCTATCTGTGGTGCTCTTCCAAACATTGTGAATATAAATTCTAACTGTGCAACTGGTAAGAAGCACAACTGAGGTCACTGCAAGTATCTGCTGAGTCAAAAGTATTAAATCAAGCCCCTGTCTCCTCAAGTAGTAACATGCAGAAATTGCTGTTAGAAATGAGAACCTCATTTTAGCAAGGTGTACACCCCACAGAACTAAACATGTTAATGTATGCAGATATAGGTGTACAAAGATATACTTTTAAAAATTATTAATAAAGCTACAAACATAGAGAAACTGAGTTTTATGGGTGAATTCTGCCGATGCAAGCTATGATTCTTCTGAACACCCTTTGGCTGCTCAACAGCTTCTGGCTTTAGCTGCCAGAAAAACAAACTAATAGACTTTTTTTTTTTGGTTGATAGAACAAGGTTTTTCCAAATCATTTACATTTCAAGTGGATTTCAAACCCAGAAGGTTTCAAGTCCACAAAAGCTATCAAAATGCAGCAATGGGACACCACACACCTCCACATCCTCCCAGCCCCTCTGAAAAAACCAGCCAACTTTGAAGGCACTGTGAGAGGAAGGGAAGCAGGGATATTTTGACTCACTCTCCTCCTCCTAATTGCTGCAGGCACATGGCAGTGAATGAGGCCCCCAGCTCTGTTTGCTGGAGTCTCTAAACAGCACCTTAAGCCAGATAGAAATGCGGACATAGCCAAGCATGATTGTGCTGGAAACACAAGAAGCTGGAAGGACCAAGAAGCAGAGCAGTAGCTCAGATTTGTTTACACTCATGTAGGAACTTGAGGTGGAAGGGGAACCTTGCACATAGAACTGCTCTGCAAGATGCTCAGGATGCCTCTGAATGACAGCAGCTTTATCACTGTTAATTCAACTGCCTCTGGAAGTGTCTACATACGATCCAACCTTTCCTGCTCTTAAGGTCAAACTTTCTACTGCTTCATTTTAAACCCAGATGAGGAATATATCCTTATTTAGCTTTAGCAAATGTTACTGGGACAAATAAGTGAGACTAGCACCCCAAACCAGAACAACTCATGAAGGACTCCATGGGCAAGCTGTGTCACCTGAAATCACACAGCACCAAGTGAGCTCCATTTCCCTGTTCAATGGGCTGTGTTCATCTCACCTGTGCCTACAGATATGGAGAATTAATCAGACTAAAATTAACAATAATCTTTTTTTATATTATCACACTTTTTTGAGAGCTGATTGCTAAGCAATCTGACCAGCACCCATGCAGGTAATAAATGCTGGGTCAGTCAGAACTGCAACAATGCAAAAGATGATTCAGAGATGCCACCAAAGAAAACAGCATGCTATTTTCTGGCCTACAGATATGGAGAATTAATCAAACTAAAGTTAACAATAATCTTTTTTTATATTATCACACTTTTTTGAGAGCTGATTGCTAAGCAATCTGACCAGCACCCATGCAGGTAATAAATGCTGGGTCAGTCAGAACTGCAACAATGCAAAGGATGATTCAGAGATGCCACCAAAGAAAACAGCATGCTATTTTCTGGCCAGGGGTAAGAAGTTGAAAATAGGCCATCAGCTGATTGATTACTGGAGCCTGTGCTTTCCTCTGGAAACCTTGTTATGGCATGCAACTGCCAAGAGACCACACTGAATCCAGGACTTCCAGAGATAGCAGGGAGGATACTTTTTTCCTGCAAACTGTGTAGTTTGTACAGCTGCTATATTAATCTTGCATCCTAGGTTATCATGGTATCACTTATGTATTCCATGTGAGTACAAACTCCTTACACTTCTGGTAGCATTTATTTACAAATTATCTTGTAACAAACAACTGAAGCAGGGATGAAAGGAACCAAAACAACAAAAGTCTTCTTGACTTGAGTCCTCCCTTGAGTCTTCTCAGACTCAACTGTGTCTAAAGGGTTTGTATTATTATGCAGAAGGCTCCAAAAAGGTTTGATGGTTCTCTTGGAGCATTCACAGGCTGAGAAATGAGTTTGTTTTCAATTCCCAGTTTAATTAACCACAGAAACTTCATAGTGGTTGATTCCTTTTTTTTATTATTTTTTGTGAAGATGATTCTGCCAAGCCAAACATCTCATCTGCTGCTCTGGCTGAATTCTGACCAGCCTCATGTATCAGCAAGGTCTACCTGGTGAAGGCTACTGGGAAAGAAGTGGTTTTGTGGGTTTTTTACTGAAATTTAATCTTCCTTTTGCCTCAGTAAGTTATATCAGTCAGTTAAAGAAAAACTGATCTGTATTTATCTGTGCAAAGCACTGTCTAGATTTCATTTCAAGTTCCTGGGCACGATGTTTCATAGATTATTTAATTAAGCATGCATCTGAATGGTCAAATCAATATTAGTGCCCTAGCCCAATGCTGTGTGAGCTCAGGTTTCATTACAGATTGTACACGTGCTGGATTCTTGTCTAATGACCATGGAACAGGGCACGTTCAATTATTCTCTTTGGGTTTCAGAAAGAAACAGGAAGTTTTGCTATAAACAATGCAGTCATAGAATAAATTTCACCACAGCAAGTTCATCTGAAAAATATGCATTCTTTACAACACAGCCAGGAATGGCATTATGAGAACCAACATCCTGCTGCACTCAGTTTTTTATTGTTTTTTACTTTGGGTTATTTTGTATTAATACTGAGGCAATGTAAGGAACAGAAAAAACGTTTTAGTTAATACTGGATGTTTTGTGATGAGCATTACTTCAAAGATGTGCATAGGGAATCAAAAGCAGCTGCTGGAAACCACAGGATAAATAACAAGTTTGCTAAATTTAGTTTATGTTATGAAATAAATAGAGTGAAGGAAGAGTCAGCCATTGTAAATTTTTATCAGCTGGGAAAGAATTACTATAGAATATTTCACTCTCTACTTATAAAATAAAGGAAATATGACAGACATGAAATTTTTAAGAGGAATATGTCAGCTAATCTACACTAAAGCTTAAGACTATAGTACATCTAATATTGGGGTACATTTCTGGTTTCAAATCCTTCTAAAAGTCCACAAAAACATCCAACTAAACTATAGCACTAAAGAAATAAGAATAACTATTATTCTCTGGCTCCCAACTGTGCCCAGAAAACACACACCATTATTATTATTACTACAACACATCTTACAATTATTCTACAAACAGGGTAATCTTTCAACTCCAGTATTAAATGAACATAGTGCTCTTGGATTATTAAAAACATTTTCTTAAAATAATCAATAATGATACAGTTCTTCCCTAAAAGAACAAGAAATTACTTTACTCAGCTATTTATTTAATCTCAGCTAATTCCATTATGCTTAGTGCCAAGGTTTTACTTATTTTTTTTAATTTTCACATAGGAAAGAAGATATTTCAAAACATAACAATGTCAGTCTGCAATTACATATTGGATTAGGTTTTCCCTAGGTTCTAGATTCTAAAGATTTCAAGTATTAAGTCACAGCAGATATTCTGGGAAGTACTTTACATCAAATGGGAAACAAAATGTCTATTTTTGAAAGACTGAGGTTGCCAAATAAAAATGAAATACATGTTTAAAAACAAACAGTGCCAAGTAGCTGACACCTCCAATCTGACCCAACTGAAAACTTAATAATTATTCCATCAGTTTTTAAAATCTTGGCAATAAGTGCACTTACAGAAATATGGATGCATGCTCCAGCAGCCTTTTGGAGTGCACATCTGTTCTGACAGAGCAGGCCAGCAGAGGGAGCAGAAGTTAATAAACCTTCTCCTAGAACCAAAGCTGAGACTCATCCATGCAACATCAAACACGAAAGGAAATGAAACCAACACCATATTGCTTATCCCATTTGAAAAGGAAAATGTGGTGGAGAAAAAGAAATTCTATGATGTAGTTTTGGCTGGGGTTTTTTTTTGTTTCATAGCAGATGAAAATTCCAAACACACAAAAAACTGCGTCAAGCTCACCTTTTGCAAGAACACATGGAATTCTATAGGACAGAGAAATGCACCCTTAGCAGGAACACCAAAATATTTTCTCAAGTTGCTGTCTATGACATGGATCCATAGTTTATAGGCATATCTTCCTGCATTTCTGTTCCTTGCTGTGAATCTCTTACCTGCAGGTTGATCTCTGCTTCATAGAAAGTCAGGCAGGAGCAGTAGTGCCTCTCCGAGTCGATGTCCGTCAGAACCACCACGAAGAACGTTGGCTGCTTCCTCTCCTTGGAGAGCTGCCATCCTCCAGGCTGGCAAAACTAAGGCAGCAAGCAGACACACACAGGTGAGCAGGGACACCAGCTGTTTTCAGAAATATGAAAAATATTTCTGCATCATCAAGGATCTTTTTGTTTAAAGTGAACATAGGCAGGGTTGCAAAATTTGAAGAAAATGGGGAAAACCCAATATGTCTTGAACTTGGTAAGACTGAGAAAAATTTAGCTCTATAAACATTAAGGAGAGAATAAACACTATAAAAAGAAAACGTATTCCTTTAAATACAGTCAGCATTTAAGAGCATCTTTGTGGTGTTGAACAGGAAATAACAGGAATAAATTGACACATTAAGCAGATTTCATTTGGATAAAAGGTTAGAATCTGAAGCTACAATTCTTGTGTCTTAACACATCTCTACATTTTTAATTTCTTCACTTATTTCACTAATAATTTATCTAATCAAACATTCATATCACTTGCACCCACTTGCAAAAGGGGAAGTGAGTTCAATACTCATTCCTAAAAAGAATACTACACAAAAACATTTTTCACCTATTTATTGATTACTTCTGTAAACTTCATTGTAAACATTTGAAATTTTACACACACAAGCAGCATGAACAAACAGAACTACAGCTCAACAGCAAAGTGGAAATTGTTAGGTTTTTTTTTTTTTTCCTTTTTAAAGGAATGCTCTCTAATGCAAGAGTGTGCTGAAATTCAGGGATCAGTCTGCTGAAGATACCTGGGATGGCCTTTATCCCTCCTTTCTTTTACTGAAGGCTAAAGTCACATCCACAAAAAAAATCACAAGTACGTTTCTAATAGCAAAATTATAAACTTAGAATTTAGACAAAAAAGCAATAACCCCTTATGTATTAGAAGTAATAACAATAATAAAAACCCACAATAAATTCCTAGAATTGTTAAACAATGCCGATACCAAAGGAACCAAACAGATAATACAAAATCTAAAGTTTCCAGAATTGCTTCATTCCTCTAGACAGATGTTAAAGACTGAAAGAGCATGAAGAGTAAGTTGTAAACAAACATTTTCTACAGATTCATCTTTAGAACCTCTGCCATAAAACCTGGGTAGTCTTAGGTGAATGCCAGTTAAAACACTGCCTCTGATATGCAGTTTCTTTTATGATCCTGGGAAAATCTTCAAAACCAAAGTTTTCTCATGTTACATTCTTCAAATTCTAGATAGTTGGCTTAACACTTGAGAGTCTGCATCCTTAAAAGTGCTAAGCACTCCCTTCTACATCTGAAAATAACTGCTCTGGACATCAAAAAGTACTCTGTGAAAAGACATCCTCGTCATTCCAAGTTAAGCATCCAGTATTAGTCCATGATTTTGATAATACTGGCCTAATCTCCTTTTGTTTTTCATCCCATGTCAGTTAAAAATAAGAAGATACTGCTATTAATCTTGCAGGACTGCTATAAAGATAATGTAATATGGCCAATATATACAGACATTATAACAAAAACATCATTAAAAGGTTTGACAATAAAAAAATCATTAAGAGTTCTCCATGAATTGCAGAGTTTGAGGGGTGTCTGTGTAATAAATGAAGCCTGGAATCCACAGTTCAAAAAGATAACCCCCAAAACTGTGAATTGCTCTTTGCTCAACAAATATGAACCAAAATGCAAAGAATGCAGCAAGAGCCTAATAATAAATAAAACATTTCCATGATATTCCATTAAAACCAACTTATTCCTACAAGGTAGGTCAAATTAAGGCCATTCATGAAGCTCAGGCTTCGTAAGATCCAAACACTCCTCCAGATCTGCCCAGTCTCCCAGTTCTGACAGGAGCTCCTTGCTGGTGCCACTGCCTTTCAGCTTTACACGTGATGCCCATCTCACACCTGGAAACAACAATCTCAGATTTTTGAGAGTCTGGAATTCCTGGACAAAGCTCCGCTCTGCCCATTCCAAGCCCTGCCCTGCTAAAGGCATGGAAGCGATTTTGTATTGTTTGAAAACAATTCTTTTTTGGGAAAATGCATTATTAGCAGGTCTGCTGCATAAAATCCATTCCAACATCTGCCCTGTAAACTGGGAATGCAAAGGGAAACCCTATAGCTACACTCTGAACTACCAGCGGAGACTTTGGATATGGGCAGGCTGCTGCCAATAGCAACCTCTCAATCTATGCATGTCTAAAACCTACTCATATCACAGGTGAGAGTTCTCCCCTATTTCAAAGTGATCTTGTGCACAAAATGATGCCTCAGGCTTTAGCTTTATGTTTTTCAGGTTCTGTACTACTTTGGTGTGTAGTTCATATTAGGGAATGGTGAGCTCTCTTCACAGAGAAGGGAGACAAAACATTTCCTGCTCTAGCTGGGGACCAAGGAGAAATGATCCAAATTTCAGACCCAAGAGCATAAACCACAGTGGACTGAAGCGAGAAAAACAAGAAGGATGGAACTTCATGGGCTGAAGCTGTAATTGGACAATGAACTCCAATGTGCAAATGGACCAGAACTTATAAAAGTGTGAGACCTCGTGCCCAGTTGTGCATTTTGTGACCATTTTGGTTCATCTTGGGTGTAGCCCTGGCTGGGCTCTTGTGCTGCCCAAGGTGGATCCATTGAGGCCTCCTAGTAAATCTCTGCTTTTTTCTTTAACTCCATCTAGCCTCTGTCCTAGGTCAGCCTTCGTCAGGCATCAAAACATGCATTCTACATTTAACCATTTTACTAGAAAAGAACAATTAATGATTGCTGAGGAAAACAGCTGAAGTAGAGTACATCCACTGGCTACACAGAGTCTGTGTTTTCAAATAAACTAGAAGGAATTTATAAATAAAGAGATTGAGGATAAAGACAACAGGCTCCCCCACGAGATTAAACAATGACTGTTTCTCAGTTTCCTTAAAATAAGGTAATAAATATTAGCGCAATATTTGAAATGCAAGCAACATTGAGAAGAACTTTCCAAACCAGTATAAATACAAGTTACCCTCCAGGATGATTACCAGCACTCTCTGGCTACTAAGAAGAAGAAAATGCTTCCATACCAAACCAGATGCTTCACCAAAACAGACAAAAGCATCATTGTGAATATAAGCCAAAGGTCATGTGGCTTCTCCAGTAAACAAGAAAAATCCCAACAGTTTAAGAACCAACACCCTTCCATATTGTTTCACTTATTTGCCAGAATTCTTGGAAACAGACTACAACTCCTATCAAAGGCAGTGAAAATAAGAATGAAGCAGAATGTCCAACTCACAATTTATAAGAACGAGCCCAATGCTGGGTGAGTGCTTCCAACAGACTCCATGTTAGAACTGATTGCCTTCTAAAATTTGCTTCAGATATGCAGAAATTGCACTGAAGAATATGCAACACATCTTACACTGCAGGTGCTGAAATTACACTTTACACATTGAAACTGCAGGTGCCCACTGAAGCAAAGAACTTTCTCTCAGTTCTCCCCACAAATGCCTTCAGACTAAACAAGAAACCAGACAGATTTTAAAATGACGCATGGTGTTTTAAACCAGTGCAACTGGGTTTGTTACCTTCAAAAAATTTCTATGTCATCACCACAAGCCTCCTTGCTAAAGTCTAGACATGATTAATCAGTTTAAAAGTGACATTTCTTACTTCTGATTTTTATAAGCTAAACACATCATCCTTGCTTGATTCAAAGATTTGTTCCCTCTCTCAAACCTAGAGCCACAGCTGTACTGCTACTGGTTGTCTTGTCCCTCTCTTTTGAAATAAATCACTTGCATAAATCAGCATATCTCCTAGATATACCGTACACAGCTTTGGTGTCTAGAATCCTGGGACATCCTGAATGGGAAGGGACAGGTCATGGAGTAGATCCTCCTGAGTGCCCTCACTTGAAAAAGGACATTGAAATGCTGGACTTTATCCAAAGATGGTTTGAATACCCAGTGGTCTGAGGCCATGACAACTTCCCCAAGGAGCACGTTAAAGCATGCTGAAAAATTGAAGAAAATGTTGAAATTGTCACAATTTCTATTAAAGCACTGGAGGAAGAAGGCTTGTTGGTTACCATAAATATGAAGATTAAATATCATGATAATGAACAGTAATTCTAAAGTGTTCAAGTTTCTTAAAAGAAAAATTTCAGTCCTTTGTATCCTCACCATGCAAAACCATAATATCCACATGTCAGAAATTTGATCAGAAATGACCCAGCTGCTGAACTGCACATTAGAAATTCATCATTTTCTTCTGGCTTTGCAGCCTGAGCACAACCAGTCCACAACAAAAACTCAAACCAATATTCTAGCTGGGTCTGTGCAGTCACAGACTGCTCCCTCTGCACTTTACATTGTTTGCTGTATCAATGAGCTGCTCGGCTTTCCATCACAAATCCACCACCTCTGATGGCATGACCGAGGGAGAAAGGGAAAAAAGCTTGCTCAGGAAGTTTACAAAATGAAATATTCTTTGCAAGTCATCCTTGGAAAGCATTTTGGTAAGGGTTTACACAGAGCAGTAGACAAGCTCTGTGACAGAATCCTGCACTTGAGTAATTATATCTAAGACATCGTCACACAATGTATTTTTTTCTTCAAAATATATTTGTGCACTTGTTCCTCATCAAATAAAATCCAAAGCTATCTAGGATGCACATAAAACAGAAAGCACTTGAGCTTTACTGACAAAACTTGAATTAAAAGGTCCCAAAATTATTTTAAAATTTAAAACATCCGACAGAGATATCCACTTTCCTTTCTAATTCAACCCTTTCACCAAACATTGAATTCTCCCTTGAACCACTCTGGGCACAAAGATCACTTCATTAAGCCTGCTTCTGTAGGCTCTTATTATTCAAGTAACTGTGCTTTGTTTTTAACATGTATCATCATCATCCTTCCTGCAAACCTCCCTAAAAATAAAGAACCATGTTCTGGACATTATGTGAAGGAAGTTTGTTCCATCTGGACTTGCATGACCTAGCACCAGCTGCTGAGTATTTCACCATTTGTCCATTCACTTATGTATGGAATTTTGGCAAAGGGAATTTTCTCTCTCAGATGCATACCTCTACTTAAAACAAAACAATTACAATGCTCACTGGCATGATGAAAAAAACAATGTTATGAAGCTGTAAATATGAAGAAACGCCTGGAGCTTTTGGATATCTCTGGATGTAAACAGAACACAAAATATAGACTGAATTTTGTAACAGCTTCCTGCCTTTCAATATCTTGTATCCAAGAAACCATGTATTTATCCTTATTCTGGTCTAAAACAAAACTAGGGTACTTAAGATACAATCCAAATTATTTCCAGGTAAAAGCCCATTTGCAGTGTTGCAGAATATTCTGGTGATCAACTGCAAACAATTACACTCACAAACAAAACAACAGCTTTTAACAACAGCTTTTAATCCTAAAACTCTAAAGAAAAAAAAAATAAAGGCCTTTTTTAAATTTCTACCTTGGAACGAACTGAAATACAGCATTCTCCAAGAGAAAACTTTACATAATCACCTTGGGGCACCTGTGAAATGTGCTGCCTGTGAATTATTTATATTACAGGTGAATAATCTTTCCCTCTCTGCCCATGTGCTGAGGATATTTCCACCTCAGCTCCTCACTCAAACCCTTGAAGCCACGTAAAAACAGACATTAAAAAACATTTCCCTTCAGAGGGAAGATCCACAACCACATCCTTGATCTTCCTAAGGCTCAAAGTTGCTGGAAGATCTCTCAGTGGCACTAATCCTGCACAAGGGACAGACCAGTGTTGCGGTGTGTTGCAATGTCCTGTTTTAAACTTCTGGGTCCCTTCCCAGGTGTGCCTATACCTCTCTCCCTTCCCCCTCGCCCCCTTGCTGAGTGAGTCCTGTCAATCAGGCTTAAGATTCCAGCAAGAATCGTGTGGTTAGTCAAATTCAAAAGATGCCCCTATGCCCAGAGGTCATTGGCCTGTCTAAGTGTCATTCTCCCTTGAGACCCTGCCCCTTTCACCTGGTTGGTAGCTCACCTGTCCCCTCCCCTTCCCCTGTCCCGGAGCTTAAAAGGTTAATCAGACCATGCGGCCGGATTCTGGTTGGAGCAGTTGCCCCGGTTCAGACCTCTGTAACCATGGAATAAACATCTGGATATAACCCTCCAGCAGAATCCACTCCTTTTTTCTCTTCACCATCGCCAGAAGCTCTCTCTCCTGAGGTAAACGGAGTTCCTGACAAGCCTGGACTCGTTCAGTGCTCTGCTGCAATCTCCAGCAGCCAAGGTATCTCTGGGGTGAATTACACCACAGTGCCGCCTTTGGCCCAGCAGCGAGGGTCAGAACTGGCCCAGGCACCATCTAACTGGTAATCTTGGGATTCTTATTCAATAGACCAGGAATTCTCTCACTGGAGCTGCACATTAAAGTGATGCTCAATAACCAGCTGCTCAAGCTTGTCACAGAGACCCTGCAGCAAAGTTCCACAAAGCAAGAAAACCTAAAATATGCAGGAACATCTCAATTAAAACCAGTCAGTACATCCTGCAAAGTCAAAGACAGAAAAGTATTTTTCTGAAATTCATCAAGGTTAACCTTCCCCACACACCAGTAAATATATAATCCTGGGTGCACATCTACACATGCACTTGGAAAAAAAATTAGTTTCAAGTTCATTGCTTTGCCTTTTTAAAACCTCATAAAATGGTGTCATTTTAAACACCTTTCCTCAATGAGCTGCTATAAAGAAAACTCAAATTGGTGAAAAGCATTTGTGCAGCAACTGCACTCCTAGTTTATCTTCTGAAAAAATAAAACAAACTGAACTGGCTTTTAGAAAGAAAACTACACCCACTGGGAAAACAGTTCCTTCTTGTGTTTTCAGAGCACTTAGTATTGCCATTCCAGTGGCTTATTTAAAACAACAACAACAAAAAGCTGTCAAATACTCTTCTGACCATTTCTGAACAAAACCAGGCTAGTCTACAGAAATGGTGATTGATGAGTAAGTACTGCCAGCTAATGCCTTTATTTCAGAAATAGTACAGGATTAATAATGACATTCAATGGGGTTTTCTTCACAAAACCAACTTCCAACATCTCCATTCTAATGAAGTTTAGTAAGAATGTGGAATTGGCAGACTTGTGCAAATAATTTTTTTTTAACCCATTTAAACAGTGGTCCATCCTGTTGCTCTCAGCCAAGTGTTACCAAGATAATCTTATGGAAATTTAAAAATTCTGAGACCCTTGGACCCAGAATCCTTTCTTACCTCACCCACCCAGAGTAAAACCCAACACTTCTCTGGGCTACCTCAGATAGCTATGGACAGCCACCAGGAATTCTCAGATGTACATCAGTATGGCAACCCAAATATCCATACATTTGGTATCTGAAGCATATACATTACACCAGAGAATTTTAGGTACATTTTAAAAAAAAACATACATTTCAAACTTCATCAAACAGGTAAGAAGTCATAAATTTAACTTGGGTCTTGCACCCAAAATTCAGGAACCCAGGGCCTACCTTCAAAATTCCTTTTACAAAGCAATCCTTGCTGGTCGGCAATAACTGCTGCTCATGGTACCACAGGTCAAAGGAATAAGAGAAGTCTGGAAATTAATTGTTCAACATGAAAGCAGAAAAGACAACTACAACACAGCAATAAATCCAAGTAAGACGTGACTTTAGCAATTTATACTTCAGTCACAGTTTAGTGAATACAGAATAATACAGTTCTAGTGATGTACTGTGTTTGTTATAGACAAAAACGACAGTATGGAAGGAGAATTTCTGATATTTAGAATACTTAAAGAAGGACTATAAAAGGATAACACTATCAAAGAAACTGATTCCTTGTATGCAATGCCTGTGTTTTAATTCTCATCACAAAGTACATAAAGAAGTATCTGTGTCCCTCTTAACCTTTTCAACAACCACTTTTCAGGAATGGTTTTGAAAATGCATTGTGACATGATATGGTTAATTCATTTGGGAAGGGGTTTTTGCTTGCTTTTTTGTTTTGAGGTTTGGTTTTATTCCTATTGTAATGACCCCTGACCTTTTAAAAGATCAGTAGTCATCTGAAGTAGACAAGCCTAGAAATACATTTTCTATTTAAAAATATAATTGAGCATTTAATGCACAATTATCAGTGAAGCACGAAATATTAACCTTGCCTATTGCACTCCTTTTGCTCCTCTTCTCTCTCTCTCTCCTTTCCTCTTTCTTTTTCTCTTTTGGCAGCAGTAGCCCTGTTATAACTGCAGCCATAAACATTTCCCAGTCTTCAGTGACTTTCCAACTCATTTACTAGATAAACCATAAACTAGCTTTGAAACACATACAGCATGTGCATTGGTTGAATGTCCAAAAAAGAAAAAATAGCAATAAAGCAGGGTAATTAGCATACATCACTCAACAATTACAACTGGCACCCAGTAAGCAATTTACAGGAACATAAAGTTTTATTTATGTTAATGATTAATACTACTCCATGTCAATGTTCTATAAAATACTACTATAATACACAAGTCCTCATTATCTCATTTTTACCAGTCACACCTGCACAATCAGACATTAAACCACACTGATAATATCATGCTACAGTTTGGAGATAGTCTGCTGCTCTCTAGCAATTGTAAAAAAGCAGCTTTGTGCTAAAATATGTTAGAATTTTTGTATCCATCATCTTAAAACTCCTCAGAATAATGTGCCAGAGATGGGTTCAAGTCTCCACACTCAGAAAAAAGCACGTGGGAGTTGGGGGCAGTGTGTGTAAGCACATGGCACTGCAGTGTACACTGGAGAGAACATTGATGTGACCTGACAGAGACCCAACCACCAAAATATCTGGGACTGCTGCAGCAAAATAGACTTAAGAGATTCAAAAGAGATGCTAACAGCCTCGAGATGACAGAATACAGAACAGGAAGTCTTGAAACAGGCAAATTCATTTGATGTCAGAATTTGCTCTTAAAACAGCAGAAATTCAACTAGAACATACACTTGTGGAGCAAACCACAAAAAGGGTAACACATACCTAAAACTCCCTAAAAAAAAGTGCTCAGTGCAAAGTGATAACCAATTTCTTTTGGAAATCTATCCCTTCATGATGCCGCTGGGGAAGCTGAAAAGGTTTGGCACTGGCCGAGGCCAGCAGGAGCCCTGTAGCCATGTCAGGGTGGCAAGTCTGAAGGGAGGGCACTCCTAAAACCTCCCCCTTGTCACACGCAGCCATTCCCAGCAGCAGCACACCTGACCCTGCTCCATCAGCCTCACATCCACAGACATGCAAAGGACACACAGAGCTGCAGCACCTCCCTGCACCAAAAGCTTGACTCAGCCAGGAAAAGTTAAATTAAAAATAAACAAAGGAAACTATAGAAAGGGCAGTACATTGCTGGTCCGGTAATTTTGGGAATTTAACAATACTTCTTACATGACTCATATTATTGTTTCCCACTTAAGGTCACGATTGATTTCCCCTTTTGCAGGTGTGAGTTTCTACAAGAAAACAGAAAAATACATAAACACAGAAAAATTAAATGTGACTAAAAATCTCACCAAGAAACATCTTAAATAAGTGAAAGACTGGGCTGGGAGCTAAAATAAAAAATACCAAACAACTGGATTGCAATATGAACATATTCTGCCAAGGAAGTTCTGTACACTGGTTACTACTACTGAATTCTGCATTTCCACAGCTTCCAATTAAGAAAAATATGGAATGTATTTCCTGTCAGCATTCTCACCAGGAACACAGTCAAATACGTAGCATGAAAAGACAGCTGAAAACTTTGGTGCTTTCCACTGAGTTTCAGTTTCCTGTGCAGAGAACTGGGATCAACAACATGAGACATACTTGTCCTCTCTTCCCACAACACTGGGGCCTGAATTATTATTGTCACACAAGAGTGGGCATTAGAGCTGGCCTGACTACAGGATATCTCTCAGGGCTGTGACAGGAGAGCGTGTCTGCCAAAAGCCCCAGGGAAAACAAGAAGCCTTTGTGCCACTGCAGATGCTTCCATGTGCACAGCTGGCATGGCAGGAAACAGCTACTTGGAGCAAGAGACTATTTCCTCCAGGTAGGCTTGCTGAATTTAGCAGTTTCTGCAGAACAAGATTCCAAAACTCATCAGAATGAAGCTTGAGAGAGGTTTGGCACTGAGGAAGTTTGTGCTTTTAAGTCCCTATCTATTCATGGCAGCCACTTTTCCTCCCTTCTGGCAGCTCTCCAGTGCACTCCACGTTTGGACAACACGTAAAACTGGAGCTTTGCACAATCACCACAGGACTGCAGCTTGCATGTGTGGAAACCCAGGGCACTGGGAATATTTCTGTGTCTGCTCTGGGGTGTCCTGGCCTCCAGGGGAGCACTGACTTTGACCCTCAGTCATGGAGAAAGTTTCCTAGACTTCAAGATAGACTAGAATCCACAAAAGTGTGAAATAGATTATAGAGAGTAGTTTAGGTGTAGCACTTGCTGAGAAATTTAGCTTTTGGGATTTTTAGTATGTTGTGGATGGAAGCAAGATGGAGGGCACAGGGTGTCATCCTGGGTTTCTTCTTCATGGGTTTGGGTGGCATTTTGTAATTGGGCAGAAATTACGCATTGCAGCTCTTTGGGATCAGTTACTGGGTTAAAAGGGAAAATAATCTAGGTGTCAGCTCTTAATTTGATAGTTTAGTCTTAAAAGACCGTGTACCAAGAGATTGTTTGCCATTTTGTGCCTTCTGATGAAAAACTGCTGAACTCATGGTTGGGAGACTGTTTTACTGATAAGAAATAATAAACCTGAGTCCAAACATGAGCTACTGTCTCAAGCACCTTCAATGCAGACCCAGAGAAACCAACAACTGGTACCCCAAACACACATGTGCTCTGATCTCCACTATGTGGCAATTAAAACAGAGCATCACAACTTTCTATGGGGAGCAGACTTCTGATGTAAGACGTTACTGGAACAACAACAACAACAACAAAATAGAGAATGCAAGCACTTATGATAAAAGTCAGTATTTTCAAGCAAAGTGGCTCAAGCAACTTGCATGCAGCAGAAAAGAACTGACGTGCTCTTCAACACTAAACTCAGTATTCTAAAAGCAGGAATTCCCAGAGGCCAGACACCAAAGGCATAATTTTTATGCTTTAAGGAGATAAATAAGAATGTCCATAGGAAATTACTGACTAGTTCAGCACAACAGTCAACTCTGTAAATTAGCAGAAGGTAATTTAAAGCGGAATCAGAGCCAAAATCAAGATACAAACAGAATGATGACTGATATGTTTCTGTAAAAAACAAGGCATTAAAATGGTTTTTCAGGGTAGGGTAATAGCAATACAAGGCAGCTAATAAATACAATTATAATCACATAAGTATACCTGATTTTTTTTCTTTCTTAAAAGTGATTTGATGCTTTGTGGCAATTATGTTTTAAAAACACATTCCACAGATTAAAGACAAGCTTGCTGAGGGACTGGAAAAGATAACCCATCTTTGTTACCAGTGACAGTGACACACATCAGTGAAGGCACCTCTACTGAAGAAGCATTATCTAATACCCAGCCCTGCTCCCAGCCAAAAAGTCTCATCCTGTCCCACGTGTCCTAATTGGGCAGGCACAGACCTGCCAAAAAAATCACTTTGGAACATGGTGTAGAGAATACAAAGAGAGTTTTCCAAGTAAGACAAAAAAAAAAGCCCCAACACTTGTGCTGGAAAACAAGTGTCATAGCATGAGTTTAAAAGAGCTCAGTTTTGGAGTTCACTGCAGAGAGTTAGAAACACATTATAGAGTGAGTATTTGCAGATAAGGTGTTTGCTAGTAAGAGGATTTCAGGTAAGTGTTCAGAATTCATTATCATAAAATTTCAAATCTCTAAATACTCATACTCTAGTCAGTGAAGGGGATGGAAAATAGAGTCAGGCTATCAGGGTAAGCATTGTGCTCTCCTCAGCTGGAGCTGGAGTCCTTCAAGTAAAACTGAACAGCTTTTGGAATAAATTCTTTTCTCCGTGTGTGTCAGCACAAGTGAGCTCAGACCCATGAGGGACCTGGAAATGTGTATATGAAACCTCTGAAACTTCAGGGGCTGGACATGCTTGTAACACTTGCAGCTTTCCATGATTACACAGCTGTAATCACATCTCATACTTCAGAGCTTCAGCCACTCAAGCAGAGAGATTCAGACAGCACTTCCACCTGGATACCTAATTGGACATTGGAGTTTTTGCAGGAGAGCCAGTGGCAGCCATCCAGCACTTCATGGGGCTGGCAGGTACTCACAGAGAGCTCTGGCTGGCCTGTCTCGCTTATGTGACTATAAACTACATGCCAAAGCAAGGGGTGAGATGGAATTTTCTACCAAATCAAGCTGAGAGGGATTCAGGGATTTATTTAACTTGTTTGTTTTCCTTTGTAGCATATGGCATGTTAGCATCATCAGTGTAATCAATTCCCCTAAGCTCAGGAGATGCTCTGGTTTCCTCCTAATCGCAAGAACACTATCAAATTGGACAGGACTGAAACTAGCTGGAATAACTAGAATTGTTGGACATTGTATCACAAATCAGTGGTGCTAATTAATAGACTCTGGTCAGACTAAATAAGCTGATGTATCACATATGGTCTCCTCCATGAAGCCAAAAAGAGGGGGGGTGGAAGTTTTTTAAAATAAACTGAAATGTTTTAAAAGGACAGCAAACTTCATTGCTTGTGTGCAACATATCCAAAACATTATATCATTTCATACCATAAAATTTAGTTCTTGGAAAGATTTGAGTAGGATTGTATATGAAGGAATAAATATTTTTCAATTGGATTGGTAGGGATTAGATAATTCTATCGTTTCTTCATAATTTAATGCAAAATAATTGGTCAAATTATACTTGCAAAAGGATTTACTGCTTATAAATGCCACTTATTGGTAATTAATTAAAACAATGCCCTGTGAAGAGAATTGAAAAATGTAAGCTGGTAACATCACTGCTCAGAAAAACCACGCATTTCCCCCTCTGTCCCAAGTGGGTTAACAAGTGCAGACAAAATATAAGCACTGCACTTCAGCTGCATCAAAGTGCCCTCTGCAGGGACACGATGCCCAGAAAGGGCCTTCTCTTTACCTCTTTACTGGTGGGAGAATTCCAGTCCCTTATATCCAAAGGGACCTGGGCTGCCCTTATTGTTCTTTGAAAGTAAACATTACTGAACATCAACAATTACAGATCCTCTCATAAAATACAGGGAGCAGAAACAGAAACCACATTTTTATCATCTAAATTGCACAAGAGGTGGGGAAAATACATTATTGTTATTATTCTGCATGTCAAATTATTACCAAATAATTACTACACAATAGAAGAGGCTATTGAAGAGTAGGAATTAATACATGGAAAATTACATTGTAAATATCATTATCTCATTGAAAAAAATTAAATAACTAACATGTTTCCTTCCCCAAATTAATCAAATGTTAGTGGTACTCTTCTATATAAAAATAGAAACACCAGTCGACCATGGGGGGTTCCCTTCTATTGTCCCACAAGCATACAGAGGAAATAGAAATATTTCAAGGCATCTGTAATGTCTTACATACTTTGAATAAAATAAAGAGCCAAAACACTTAACAGTACTGAATTTTATTCCAAATTATACCCAAGAGGAAGCCATCTGCAGGAAAAATACAAAGTAAAACAAGAAAAAACCCCACTCTTTTGCCTTGGACATCACTTGTGCAATACAGCTATCCAAAAGGACAGCATGTTCTTTTAAAAGAATGACTACTTATTCCTTCATGATACAGGCAACATAAAAATCACTTGAAAAAGTTTGGGATTTTTCTGAACTACCAAAAATAAATTCTACACCGGTTCAGTGAAACACTGAACTACTTTTGGCTCTTCTATTGTTCTCCTCATCTAAAATAGGATATTAATATATTGGCAAAAGCCATCTTTAGAAGACTCTGAAACTGTCCAAAGTTACCCAGAGCCAAGCAAATTACTGCTGCTATGGTCTGACTTGAAAAGAGACTGAAACCTGAGGTCTAAAACGCATCAGGAGTTCAACATGGACACCTACAACGCCACAAAAAGTCTGAAGCCTTTGCTTTAAACAACAGAAAATGGCTGGTAACACTTCAATAGAGAAATCATAACATACAGCTTAGCAATACACTCAGAGTAACACTAAAATTCAAGCTAGTAAAACTAAAATTTGGTTCATGAGGAAGGCTGGAAGTCTGAACACAGACAGTAGGACGGCGAGCACGGCGTAAGCACCGACGATGACAACATCTCAGACATGATGGTCCTGTCTGAGCAGCAAGGATGCAGAGCTGCCTACAAATATTAGCACAGTCATTCATTTGTCTCAGGAGAAATGATACAAGATGAGCAGAAATACCCCAGTGCAGGCAGCACTTCCTGGTGCATCAATGTTTCCTACATTCCTGAGTCTCCCAAATATGAAACAGATCGTACGAAAGAAAAATAATACGAAAAGCATTCGCTGCAAACTCCAAACAAATTAAGTGAAAATTTGAAAATAACTGTGTAGTACTGGACAAACATTAAAAGAATAATAGATGAGTTTTGACAAATGTGTGTATGGGTTACATTAGAAAAAAAAAATAACCAAAAAACAAGCAAACACCCCCCCTTTTCAACAGTTGCATACCAGGAAACATGTGTTGACCTACGACACTTGAACAGCAAACAACAGTGTCCTACATACAACCCAACCTCCAGCAGCACAGAAAAGAAGGAATCTTTCAGAGTAATTAGGGATTCAAGGACCCTGTAAAACATCACAAAAATGTCCTGCTATTTCTCTTTTTCCTAGTCAACACCATGCGACTTAAGAAACTCCTTCATTATCTTACAAGAAGGTGAAGCGGGCAATAGATACTTTATCAAATTATTTTGGCCCACACAGATGAACTCAGAGTAGATTGTCAGAATGGTTTTTTGATTATGCACAGATTTGCACCAAAATAGAAAGCAACAGACTGTTCTTCACAAAAGAGTATTTCCTACCCCCGAGGTATTTAGGATACTATGTCCTTAAAAATCTCAGCTGCTACAGCTTGAAAACACTGGTGTAGAGATCAAGTCATAAACACAGGCCTACACATTTCTGCAATGGTCAAAAAGTCAGTGCACTTCATTTTGCAAACTACATTTCACCCAGAATGAAAAGAATTCTTCATGTAAAGCCAAAACTACATGTTAATTTATTTTTAATTGAGCTCAATTCTCAAATACGTCACTGAATCATAGAATATTCTGAGTTGGAAGGATCATCAAGTCCAGCTCCCCAAGGAGACTCCACCACAAGGATCACGGAGTTCAGCTCCTGGCCCTGCACAGGACCATCCCCAAGAGTCCCACATGTGCCTGAGGGCATTGTCCAAACACTTGAGCTCTGTCAGGCTGGTGCTGTGAGCACTGCCCTGGGGAGCTGTTCCAGTGCCCAACCACCCTCTTTTCCTGATATCCAACCTAAACCTCCCCTGAATCAACTGCAGGCCATTCCCTCAGGTCCTGTCACTGTCACCAGAGAGCAGAGATCAGTGCCTGCTCCTCCTCTTCCCCTAAGGAGGAATTTTGAGGTCTCCCCTCAGTCTCCTCCAGTCTGAACAGCTCAGGCAACCTCAGCCACTCCTCATGCAGCTTCCCCTTCAGAGCCTTCACCATCCTCCCCTGGTCCATCATCCTGGTGAAGACAAAGGCAAAGAATGCATTAAACACTTTTGCCTTGTCCCTGGCCCTGTTTGCAGTGATCATCCCCATCCTGTAATGGGCCAGTTATTTTGCCTATTGCTGTTAATGTATTTAAAAAACTTTTCTAATTATCCCTCACAGCTCTGGACAGCTTCAAGTCCAGCTGAGCTTTGGCCACAAGAATTTCCTCCCTATAGTGGCAAGCAGCAGCACTGTATTCTTCCCAGGTCACCTGGCCTTGCTTCCACTCTGCACACATCTCCCTTTTTCTGCCTTATTTGCAAGAGAAGATCCTGCTCAGCCAAGTCAGTTTTCTGCCTCATCTGATTGACTCGTGACATTTGGGAATTGCTGCTTCATTGCCCTTTAGGAGGTGATGTTTAAAAAGTGACCAGAATCAATTTACATATAAAGAAGTTCTCATCAAGTTCAACAAAGCAAATGCAAAGTCCTTCACCTGGGAAGGGATTTTTCACAAGAAAACCACACAAGTACATTGACTTACTTGCTACTGTGCAGTGATTTTTAATGACCTAGTTTTACTTTCTGTTCCTTGCAGATATGGAAAGGAGTCCATTACAGCAAACAAAGACTGGCTGACACAAGAGCCTTCTCAAAATGTTTGTAGCCTTCCCCAAGAAATTACTGCAACCTACTACATTATCAAAATTCTGAATTCTCATCACTTCATAATGAAAACTGAAAATATGTCATTGCTGTTACCATGGAACAACTGACGCATTTTAAAAACATTCCTATATCCGTTTTTCTAAAGAAAATTAAAATCAAACAGTGAAGCACAAGGAAAGTGACTTAAGCGGATGAGCACCGGATACAGGAAAGAAAAACATACCACAATACGAGAACAAAATGAGGCAGAGGGAACAGAGACATCAGTTCTCCCAGGATCCAGACAACATTTTCTGGAACTGCAGGTTATGGGAGAGCTCACAGACTGGTGCTGTTCATTTGTAAACCACAGCTAAGCAGCACCTCCGAGTCACAGAAGTTGCCATCAAGTATCACATGGAATAGCACGGCTGTGAAACAGCTCCCTCCTGACATCCCCAGCTCTGCATGCACCAACTGATTCTGATAACTTACCCTTCAAAAAAGCAAAACCAGGGAAAAAGGGAAAAGTCAAAGGCATGTCATCTATTTCATTACCTTCAATCCAAAAAAAAAAAAACCACAAAAGCAATGTACAAAGATCTCTCAACACTTCAGAGTAAGAGCTGGATATACAAACATGTACAGAGTGAGTGGCAGACCAAAACCTGAGTCACTATCCACAGTCTGTCAGTTGGTATTCCCACCCGCATCCAAGAAAATGTAGTTTTCTGCCATAGCTGACCACCTACTCTTCCTGTCACTGCTGACTCACATCTTTTTGACGCATTCTTCATTTACCTCTGACACTAAAATTTCTTTATCTTGTACCATTTCCTTGATAACCTCTAATAAATATCTTTCTTTTATATTCTAGTTATAATTACATAAGTTCTTCAGTGTACTGAGGAACTCAAGCCCTATAATTTGAACTGATTCTCTTAAAAATCCTGCTCAGCAACTTTCTTTGCTTCACTTGCATCAGCTCCTTTGCAGAATCCTTTCTTGTGTTATCTTCTGGACAGCCATGCTAAGATTTTAATACCTAGACCAAGAATTTACTTATGCCTTCCACAAACTCTTACATTTGTTCACACTTAAGAATAACCCATTTTTTTGATGCAGGTATTCATTTTCTTAATTTTCTTTTTTTGTAGCCATCTGGAAAGCTCAAGAACTCTCTCCAAAACCTTTTCCAATTCAATTCAGCTTGAGTTTCAACAGCGCTCACTTTGATCAGAAACTTTGGAGGCATCCGATTTATGAAGAGCAACTAATATGCCCTTGTTGAAACCTTTTCCTCAGTTTAGGAATTTCATAACTGTTTTCAAGCTGGACCCAACACATTTCACAGAAAAGCTGCTGGAAAAATACAGGGAGAACATCATTACTCAAAAAAGAAATATAAGTAAACCAAATTGAATAACACTCCTACTTTTGCATGGATGGTCTTGAGTGCCTAAAATGGGTGTATCTCAGTATTTTGTCTCACTAAAAGCTGTCATTCCAGAAAACATTCCCCCAAAGCACAAAGAGACAGCAATGCTGTAGCCATAACTCAGTCCTAGGGGAATTGTCATATTTTCCTTTTACTATTGTAAATTTTATTTTATGTTTCTTTGCATATATTAGGTACCCTACCCCAAAGAGTCTCAGAGATGAGCAATTCCTTAACAGAATTCTCATCTTGTAAAAGTGAAATTGGTATGCTGCAGAAGGAAAACCAGGAAATCTCCTAAACACAAAATCTGAACAACAAGCAGCAAACGCCATCACATTTTGTACTTCTTTAGTTGCAGATTACAAGACAGATCTTCAAATACACATTAATAACAAAATTATGGACAATTTAAACTGCCTGATGCTGGCCACATCTGCAAACTCATCTGCACCAAACTGGCAGAGCAGAGTGTGACTCGTGACTGTGCCTGAAGCACTGACCGCACCCTGGAGCCGGAACAGCAGTGATTCCAACCTCTGGAATGACAGGAGGGATTCACAATCCGGGCGTTCTTTCCCTGCCCTGTGACTCTGCTTTCAGTGAGGTGCACTTGGGCTCAGCTAAATGCTTCAAGGCTTTTCTAGTTTAGGAAGACTTGCTTAATATTCTTGGGTGAAATAAGTCAGATCTTCACTAACATCTTTAATTTCTATTGTTAAAGGTTTTTCCTTAATTGTTTGATTTTCTTGGTGGTAAAAATGCAGCAAAACACTACAGCTCTGAGAATGTGGCATATTCTATAGTGTATTCACAGCTACCAGGCAGGACCTAAAAAAAAAAAAAAGAAAAAAAGAAAAAACAAACAAAAACCAGGTCTTCTTTCTCTAAACTCAAATGAATCTATTTCTACATGATTTAATTGAATTCCCCAGACACAGCGATGTTTAAAGTATGACAGCCAATAAATGTGGTTACAATTAAAACTAGAATTGCTCTTGTAATCTCAATATTCTTTAAATTCACTTTTTCCTCAAAACTACCATTCTATTGCCCTTTTTCTCCTTTTGCTTCCAACTGCTCAGCACCAGCCACCAAGACAGCTTATACAGCAGATCAAGCTGTGCTTGAAGGGTAAAGTAAAAAGTGCAGCAGAAAACAAAGATCAAGAACAATGTCGTGTTTATAACAGAGTAGAAAAGGAGAAAATTGCAAAAGTAGCTACTCTGGTCTACAAAGGATTTAAATTGGGAATTAAACAAAAAAAAAGGGAATATTACACTGAGAGGTACTCTTCCAAGCGAAGTAGAATCTTTATAGCTGAGGGAGAAAATGATGTATGGAATGATAGATCTTTTGATACTGTGAGTTACATATGCACCTTAAAAAAGTGTCCAGTATTAATGACAGCTTGCAACTCAACATTTTGCAAAACAAGTTACTAGAAGGAAAAAAAAATGCTAAACAGCAAGTCTGGATCATATCCTTGTTTCTATAAACCCCATGACTTGCTAACAGCTGTGTAATTACCAGACACATTTCATGAGTGAAATGCATATTTAATGATGCACTTTGTGATTTGATGCCAATATTCTCAGGATTAAAAAGCTATGAATCTTCAAGGAACATGAAATGTATCTTCAGTATATATTTAAAAATTGCACCATGATACTTCCCCTTTACTTAACATTTTCAATAATCAACTTTGCATGCAAAGTGTCATCAACCTACTGCACTACTTAAATGCAACAAGAACTGTTTTCAATTGCTCTAATGGCTTGCACTACTCTATAACCATTACAGAATTATAAAATGTCTTCCCCCCCCCGTTCTTTTCTCTTTTGGTTTTTTTTTTATATTTCACAACTATAGTTCTAAACAAGTTTAAGGGGACAAGATGATGTTCAGCTACATACTTTGCATCTTTCAGCCTATCGGAAAGCCATACAAAACCAGGGAACTATTTCAAATCCAGTATTTCCACACTGATTCGGAAACGTTTCCAAACTCCAGAAAGCAGGGTATGAACCGATACTGCTACTACTTCCCGGTAATAAAAAGCTGGAAGTGGAAAATTACTCAACTCCCTGAACAAATGACTACATCCACTTGCTAATGATTTTACTAGAAACATTTTATAGAAAAGAGGGAATTCAGATGGATTATAAAATGACTTCAAAATTCCTTGTTGCCCAGCACATCAATTTTACTTGCAAATTGAGCCCCTGTAAATGTGCTACTTGTAAGTGAGCAAAAGAAGCTTCAGTGAAGTGAAGGAGCATGGAAAAGCTGTGCACATCATCTGATAAAAGAAGAGGTGAAGTGATTTGGTTAGAAAACACTGACATTTAATAGACATTGAGCTTCCTCTGCATCACTGAAGCTCCTGTTGTGAGTTGACACTGCTGAAACTTAACAGTGGTTTCCTAATTCCAGTGCTAAGCACGCAAGTACTCCAAAGAAGATTCACTGCTGCCAAGAAAGGAGGAAAACAGGTATGGGTGGGCAATCATAAGCAGAAAACAAATCAAGGGAAGTGTTTGTATGGTAAAACAGTGCATGGTGTTTGATCAGCCACACAGGTGACCAGCTGCTGCTTTGGGAAGCAGCACACAACCCTGTGCCCCTGCCACCAATTTTCTGTGTGGTGCTGTGAAGACACTTCTTACAAGCATTCCCCAATTGCTACAGCTGGACACTACAGTCACAGGGCCAGACTCTCAGAAGTGCTGCGCAGACATTCTTTCTAGAATGCTTTCATTTGCAGTATTAGTAGTATTGAAAAATTGGTTCAGAGATATTTGAGATTTGGCAAAATTGTTGCAGACTTAAAATTATCAAATCTCAGCAGAAAATGTTGTGGTCTGAGCCTTGAGTACAGGAACCCCAGGGAACTGCTCCTGCATCAGGAACAGCAATTTATAGGAAAGAAAGTAACTTCAGAGCCTTCCACAATGGTCTTCAACACATCAGAGGCTGTGGTAGGAAATGATGATCTAGATTTACCCAGACCTTGAGTGATTTTACCCATTCCTGATCATCTCTAGGGGATTCACTACTTCAGCATGAGTATTGAAGTAAAATTTATTCTAATCAATAGAAAGTTAAGATTTTCTAGTTCTTATCTTCAGGGGGAAAATCCACACACAATAAAAAAGAGTGAACTGTAGGACAAAGCAGTGAACCCCATTTCTAGAGCAAGGTTACAGCCCTAGTCACACCTCAATATCCTCTTTGTGTTGTAATATGAACCAAATCAATTCTCTACCTCTATTGGAACAAAAACTTTACATCCCCACAAAACTGTGAGGAATACATGGAAGCATGACCAAATACATGGAAGCATGACCAAAATGAATTCATTCTGTTGATGTCTGCTTGAGTTTCTAAGCAGAATGAAAATAAAAATTTTAAAATATTATATTTTAGGGTAATTTCATCAACTATGATAGCTTGATGGTGACAACATTTTAGGGACACCAGATCAACACCAGAGAATTTGTGCAACGTGGACTTGGTCATCAATCCAGCACAGCATCATTCTGTTGGTATCCTGCTACTTGAATTACCTCAAGGTCTAAACAAGTCTGGAAATGTTCTTTCAAGAGAGGATGGAAATTAAAATAAAATTAGAAAGCACACTGGGTTACTGTTTGGGGTAGCCCTGTCTCTAGATTGTAGAGAATTGTAACAAAAGTCTCCTGAGGGTTCTTCTCTTTTGACAAGGTTAACCAAGGAGTTTTAGAGAAATTAATACAATGGCTTTATGATGTGTATGGAGGACTTGGGAGAAAAGCCCCAGAAATATTACAGTAATTAAACCTCCTCAAGTTTTCCACACAAAAACAGTTGGCACAGGCAGAAAAGTCAGACTTTTAAACTGCAGTTAAGTCTTTTGATTTCAGGTGTACAGATGTTTCGCAAAAAGCTGTTGACAATATTCAAGTTCCTGCTGAAACTAAATAAAACATAGTTTGAAAAAAGCCAGAAAATTGTCAAGGCTCTTTAGGAACTGAACTCCCAAAGGGGTACCCTCTTTAACAGGACAAGAGGCAATGGGCACACACTGATCCACGAGGAAGTTCCACCTGGACATGAGGAAGAACTTCTTTACTGTGCAGTGACCAAGCATTTAATGGGTTGCTCAGAGAGGAGAATCTCCCAGAGAGGAGACTCTCCCTCATGGAGATATTCCAGAACCATGTGGATGCAATCCTGTGCCATGTGCTCTGGAATGACCCTGCTTGAGCAGGGAGGTTGCACCAGATGACCTCTGTGGTCCTTTCCAACCTGAACCATTCTGTGATTCTGTGATTCTTTAGCCGGAATAAAGAAAATGTCTTCAACCAACCAATTAAAATCTCAAATAAGACCACATAATCATTTTACGTGGCTGCCATTTGTACCGCAATTATTAAAAGGAGTAATTAAGTACATTAGTAATACCTGCATTCCATTCTTGTGTATCCTTAACACACAGCTGTTTTATTTTATAAAGATAGTTATGATTTTTTCATCAGTCTGATGGCTCATATGGTTGGTTTTTGAAATGAAATAATGTAGTCTAACTGGTCTCCCTGCATAAAACAGCAGCAAGGTTCAAACACAATTTTTGGCTACTGTATAAGCAGAGAGATGCATGGACCAGACAACAACTTCCACAGAGTCTTACACTTTAAAACAACAAATATCTAAAACACAAAGCACAAGAATCTAAATGAGGTGGTATTTTGAAATAATTATAATCAAAGAAAAATTTCAGTTTTCAGACAGAGAAGATCAAGAAGAGTTTATCAGGAGATTTCAGAATCTGAATTTCTTGGAAAACAGAACACTTATAGGAAATAAATATGAATAAAAATGTAGATTTATGCCAGAAACTAGTCAATAACATTCACCCAAACCGGCAAAAAACTCTGAAGTTTTGCAATGCTGGACATTTAAAATTCCAGAGGAATTTGCACAAAAAATACCCCAAACCTATATAATTTACAATTTATTAATTTAAATGCAGAAGAGGGGATTGATAAAATTTGAGAGAAAAGACATTTTTAGCTGCCAAGCACTTTTCACAGGCTAACCAATTTTTCTTTATCTTGCTCACGAGATCTCTTTGAGATACATTTGTTAACCATTATTATAAAGAAAATAAGGCAATGGTATGAGAGCGTGTTTGTACTCTTTAAAAGCAAATCTTCCATATTAACACACTCATCAATTTTTATGATTTGCAAATTCAACTCTCATTAACAAGCAGCTTATTTTCGATAAATATGTTGATTCCAACTAACTTGGCAATGATTTTTAGATGAGGAACTTTTTGTCATGAGGAACTTCAATGAATTTGTGTGCATTTTTGCAAAAAGAGCAAGCACGTTATGAAATCCCAAGACACAACACGAAACATAAAACAATTTTTAGAATTAGAAAATAGACAAAGAAATGCCAAAATTAGAACATGAACAAATACCTATGAGAAAACTGATTTGTCCACTGCTTGAAAACACAATACTTCAAATTCCATTCAAAATCCTGAAAACCCATAAACGCTTACTCTAATCTTCACAATGAATTTGGAGTTTTTCCACTAGGAAAATCAGCCAACCAGATGTGAATTCAATCGACTACGTTCCTTCCTAAGCCCAGAAACAAAAGAGAAAAAAACAAACCAACCAAACAACAACCCTCCTTCAGCTTCACTCAGGGACTCAAGTTTCCTGGTTTTCACCCCATTAGGTTAGAAACTGATGACAAAATTTCTTACAGAACAATAAGCCTCATAACACCACTGCCATTTGGGGAGAACTTTCACATTTTCCCCAGGGTGGAACTTACTAATTTCACTCAAGAGCGACCCCAATTCTGAACAGCTTGCCTGAATCTGAGCATTGCAAAGTGAATGTTGTGGGAATATTCTCCCAGGGATTGAGTTCATATCTGAACCTGACAACCCGAGAGAGGCTGCAGCTGACAATGCAGAAACCGCTGCAATCATTTCCACGCTGCACGTGCTGCTGCTCCAGATTTAGAAACACAACACGCAGACTTCCCAACAGACTGGAGGCAGAACCAGCCCCAGGCCAGCACCACTTCCCCTTCACACAGGCACAAAGGGCTGGGACTGCTTCCCAAAGCAGGCCAACATGGAAGCTGGACAGTGACCACTTCATAGCAACAGCAAGGGCACAGGTGATGAATAACTCAAATGCTCAAAGCCTGGACAGCTCTGGGTAACGATAGGAGCGTCCAGTATCAGAGCACCTGTGCAGCTCAGGAAAGCATTCTTACTCTGCTTTCCCAGGAAGCACATCCAAGGTCCTGCCATCATAAGAAACTGGTATGCAAATAGAGAGATACGTATCTTTCTGATAAATCTGAGGTAGCATTATCAAATTTCCTTAAATATAAATCTGCTTTTAACAGCTGTATTTTTAATTACTGATTTCCTTTTTGCAAAAAGCTTATAATATGGAACATTCCACATTATTTGCATTGAATCCTTCTGCACTTGTCCTAAATTGCATTTCTCTGGCAGATAGAACAATTCTGTTCCTACAGAAAATGTGCCACCAATCACCAAAGCTCTGCGAAGCAGTAAAGCTGTGGTATAAAACTCTAAGAAATAAAACGTGGATATAAGAGCACAAACAAAAAGAACCTCAGCTTCTCAGCAAGGTGGTTTAACTTCACTCACTGTACAGGAATTAGAATCTCTTCTATTGTAAATAAAGTTTAAAACAGGACAACATCTCTGGAGATGCAAATCAGGCCACTTTACTAATTTTTTTTCCATTTTTATGGAATGCAGTATAAAACTGTCATGCCTTATTTTTCAGTTACCCAGCACAGTTGAAATCTACCATTTCACTGCCTGCCTCCTGTTGATTATTCAAATTGCAGTTTTGGAAGGCCATGTATCTTTGGCAATGCAGACAGCCCCATGCAGCTCCAAAGCTGACAACAGGGCTCCTGGCGGCCCAGCAGGCACAGAGGTAACTCCCCAAGCCCCCACACCAGCAAGAAGAGCAGGAATACCCTAATATCTGGAGCCCTGAACAGAAGTGACCTCAGGAACCAACACTCTCCCTGTCACAACTCCAATCTCTGCTGGACAGCAGAGAACAGCAAGCCAGTCTGAAAGAAGAACCATTCCAACATGGTTCAATTTCCCAAAATCATCCAGCTCTGCCACCTCCCATCTTCCCAAGTGATCCTAGACAGCAAAGTCTCCTAGGTATAAGTCCTGAAAACAACAGCCTTTCCCAAGAATATGCTTTTCTTTTAAATCTGAGAAAATGCCCATGGAAAAATAATCTCCTGAACCACACATTAAAGTTTAGAGTCTGCCAGAGAGGCTAAAGCCCTATTCCCCAGTAAAAAGCCTTTGGTCCTCTGCAAGGGGTAGCCCACAGATAAATCCTGGAAAACTGGAAGCAATGGGGAAGTTTCCTGTGAAAATTTAGAAAACGCCAAACAGCCAGAAGAGCTGAAGAGCTCTTGGAACACAAGCCCTATGAGGAGCCACTGAGTGAGCAGGGGAAAAGGAGACTCAGGGGTGACCTTATCTACTCTTTACAATTCCATGAAGGGTGGTTGTGGTCAGGTGGGGGTTTGTCTCTTTCTCCAAGCAGCAACTGGAAGAACCAGAGGACAAAATCTTAAGCTCCATCAAGGGAAATATAGGTTGGATCTTAGGAAAAAGTTTTTTACTGAAAGAGTGATAAAATTCTGGAATGGCCTGCCAGGGGAGGTGATGGATTCACCACCTCTGGATGTGTTTAAAAAGAGACTGGATGTGACACTCAGTGCCATGGTTTAGTTGAGGTGTTGGGGCATGGGTTGGACTCGATGATCTCTTCCAGCCTAGTCAGTCTGTGAAGAGACAAAAAAGAGACAATCCAGTTTGCTCTGGAAATTTCCCAAGCTGGAAAAATATGCATTCTTATACTGGCTCCACACTCAGTGCAGTGCTGGGCTCGCAGGTCTCTGAAACACACACCTACCCTGCGAGGAGTGGTGAAGAAGGTTATTTTTATTGAGCCCAGTACCAGCAAACACAGAGACCAGCAGTGAAAAGGACAGCAATCTTTCCACATAAAGAGCTATTTTTTTCCCAAGCACTTATCTTGATCAGCTAAATCTGAAACATTATTCATCTAAATAAACCCCGAGATGGAGTATGCTTGCTAAGATTATAAAAATTGTTTGGATAAGTGTAATGAAAATTCACTCTGGATGGTTGTCAATGCACTGCTGAAGGTTTAGCAGACTTTACAAAAGCATAAAACCATCATGGTGCATATTTATCCTGACTAAGAATGTCATAATCTTGCTGTAATCTTTACTACATTCTGCAACTTTTGAGGTCAGTATATCTAAATGAAAAATTAACTTCCTTTTTTTAGTACCAACAGAAATGCATTATAAATTCAAAAATTACACCATGACTATAAATTCTGCTTATCAGACAGTTATTTTTAGTCAGTCAAACCCAACAGATGGAAAAGTCCTTCTGTTTAATAGGAACCATTCATAGCTACAGAAATCTCTACTTTTTATCATTACCAGTGCCTTCTGTCAGTGATGAAGCATGCAATACCAGGCATTGCTGGTCACTGCTTCTCCAGCTGCTGAAGTGAAAGAAGAAACTCAGACCCAAGAGATGAAAAGGTGAAACTGGTTCTCTATGAAGAATTACACAGGGATACAGCACACCTAGCAGCCAACAGTTTATAAAATTTTATAGGAATATAGAATAGTTTTGGTTGGAAAGGACCCTAAAGATCATCTAGGTCCAAACCCCTGCCATAGGTAGGGACACCTTCCTCTAGACCAGGTCGCTCAGACCCCATCCAGCCTGGCCTTAAACACTACCAGAAAACCCAAAGGGTTTGGCACCTTCAGCTGTTTGCCCACACTCTGGGAGCTGCTGATCAGCGAAGTGGGGCGGTTCTCAAAAAGGACAGCAACTCAGCAGGACTCTTTCACAGGTTTCTATAACCCAAAATAAAGAAACCGAGATGAGCTGCCCCAACAACTTTATCATGGAATTAGTAACTGAACCAGGTGTCAGAGTCTAACATTGAGAGGTTTTGGACATCAATGGTGGCTTCATTTAGCTCTATAAACTTACAGAGATGACCCATACAAAAATGTTTGCCAAATTTCCTGGGGTTCCTGTCAGTGCATTCCTTCAGCCTGTCCACGTTGATCTGAATGACATCTCTGCATTCAACTGCACCCCTCAGTTTTGCATCATCTAAAAATCTGACTGTGCTACAGTCTGCCTTCTCCAGACACTGCTTTTCACAGTTTTTGATGATGGACACAACACATATCTTTTTCTAGGCAACAGGGACAAGTTTCAGCATGAAAACCAAAGACCTGGGATAATTCAGTAAATTACAATTTTTAGTAGGTTCTGTCATGTACATTAATGTATAGTACATTAAAAGCATAGTTCTAATTTTTGTAGATGTATCTTTAGTTTCTCCTCTTTCAAAAGGACAAATAATTGGGTTAGACTTATAAAACACATAAATTGAAAACAAAAGTTGAAATTAACCACCATACATTCCTCTGACTAAAAAAAGCACAATGCATAAGCAGTTGCATAAGCAGTACAGAGACAAATAGGCAATGTGATACTAGAGACTGCATTCCAAACCTTGAAGTTTATTTGTTTGTTTTATGAAGAGTTTCATGATATAAGGAACACTTAATCCTCCAAGCAATGTAGGTGTTTAAAAGTATTTCACTGGCATGAAAATGTTGGTATGACCACTTCAGTGCAAATCACCAGTCTGTACAAGATAAAGCACTGTAAGCACTTAAACAGAGAAATTATTTTTAATTAGCAGAGCACTTTTAGTAGCAGTCACTCTTGCCTGAAACTGATACAAGACTGAAAGGAGGACTGGATTTTTAAAATTGCAATTATAATGTTTAAAAATATTGGCATTAATAAAGGTTGATAACAGTGTGGATTAGAGAGACATATGTGATATTACACATACAGATGTATTCTCATATTCTGAATTTGTCAACCGAGTCAAGACTAGAATGTGATACCCTCATTTGAACCTGATTCACAAATAAATGTTCTAGATGACAGAACTGAAATTCAGACATTCACAAAAGCATAAAGACATTATCCAGCTCTGCAGAGAAAAGTATTTTGTCTTCTAGAAAAGACTGAATAGTTTTACTATGTAGTCAAACACAGTGTATACAAGAATTTAAAAAAATGCCTAAATGTAACCAGCCAGTATTCTTACAACAGAACATGCATCTCCTGCCTGCATTTTTGCCAAAGAAAATGAGGCCTGAAATATGTGCCTTCAGACAACCTTAGATTTTCTCTAACTCAAAACAGGTGGCAAGTCACAAAAGCTGATCATTTCTGCATGACTTAAACACACACGAGCACATATAGATTGAATTCAGCTTCATAAGCCAAAGAATTTCTTTATCACACAAACAAACACAGCTCCCTGTACACTCTTAGCCAAATGCATTTAACCAACACCAAAATCCTGAGCTAACCTGCCACCCATTGCTTACCAAGGCTTTTGTGTTGCCCAGCTGAGATGTCAAATATTCCACACGTTTCTGTGCATATTCTGTTCTGCCACAGGCACTGCATCCATACCCTTAAGTTCCCCTACTGATGCCATGCCTAATGAGGCTTGGAAAAGCCTTGAGAACTCTCAAGGGTTTTCTGGCTGCTGGTGGCAGGATTTTCTGGTTTGTTGCATTTTTTAATTTGTAGCCTCTGAGACAGTAACCTGCTGACATAACCCCTCCCTGCAGAAAAACCTCCCTTACTACAGTTATTACCAACATTAAAAGGGATTGATGTTTAGGGCCATCCAGCTTTAAGCACAGAGGCAGAGCCAGTACCTTCTTCAGGAAACTGCTGACAACCTAAGCAGGGGCAGCTCTCAAATGAGGAGCACAGCAGGCTGCTCAGAGGAGCTGCTTTGAAGAGAGAAGTGTCAGAGCTCAGCTGCAGAGTGAAGAGCTGAGCTGAGTGATGGGGCGTTCACAGAGCTCCCAATCCCCAGCCATTGGAGAGGGAAGGTGACACCCTGCACCTGCTGAGCACTGGGAGCATTAGTCCTAACTGCAAATTTCTGCACTTGCTACTGCTTTTGTGGTTTTTATCCAGGATAAGCAGGCTTTACTTTTCACAAAAGCACGTTCCAGACGTGTCAGTATTCCGTACATTAAAGTCACGCTGTGAAATGCAGAAAAGACACTCTGAAAAGTAGCCTGACTTTGGGGACATCAAAAGCAGTTTTACAGCACCAAATACAAGGATTCATTGAGCTTGAGAATTCTTTTTCATTACCCCCTGGATGGCCAGGGTATCAGACCCAGCCAGCAGGGCTTTAGGAGGGGTAGGTTGTGTTTGATGAGCCTGGTCTCCTTTCATGACCAGGTGACCTGCCTGGTGGATGCAGGAAAGGCTGTGGATGTTGTCTATTTGGACTCCAGCAAGGCCTTTGGCACTGTCTCCCACAGCTCAGTCCTGGAAAAGCTGCAGCCCAGGGCTGGCACAGGAGCACTCTGTGCTGGGTTAGGAACTGGCCGGGCCCAGAGTGTGGTGGTGAATGGTGCTGCATCCAGCTGAGGGCAGTCACCAGGGGTGTCCCTCAGGGCTCTGTGCTGGGGCCAGTTCTGTTCGACATCTTACATGGATGAGGGTATTCAGTCTCTCATTAGTAAATCTGCATATGACACTAAGCTGGGAGCATGTGTCAATCTGGTGGAAGGTAGGAGGACGCTGCAGAGAGACTTGGAATGGTTGCATGGATAGGCAGAGTCCAACAGGATGAAGTTTAATAAGTCCAAGTGCCAAGTCCTGCCTTTTGGCCACAATAACCCCCTACACTGTGACAGGCTGGGGCCAGTGTGGCTGGACAGTGCCCAGGAGGAAAGGTACCTGGGGGTACTGGTGACAGCAGGCTGAACATGAGCCAGCAGAGTGTCCTGGCAGCCAAGAAGTGCAATGGACCTGGCCTGGATCAGGAATGGTGTGGGCAGCAGGAGCAGGGAGGTCATTCTGCCCCTGTGCTTGGCCTTGAGGGCCACATCTGGAGTGCTGTGTCCAGTTCTGGCCCCTCAGTTTGGGAAGGGCCTTGAGACACTGAAACAACCCAGAGGAAGCAACGAGACTGGAGAGGGGCTGGGAACACAAACCCTGTGAGGAATGGCTGAGGGAGCTCAGCCTGGAGAAAAGGAGACTCAGGGGTGACCTTGTCACTCTCTACAACTCCCTGTAGGGTGACTGTGGTCAGGTGGGGTTGGTCTCCTTAATCAGCAGCACTGACAGAACTGATGCCAAGTGAGAGCCTTGAATCAGAAGGACAAGCAACAGCCATGGCACTCTGTATATTTTTGAACAACCACCATTCTCAACATTGAGAAGGCAACCAGAAAATACCTGTTGGCAGAAATTCACTTGAGCCAGAAGGCTTTTTAAAACTGGTTCTTCTGCTGCTCAGAAATGAATTGAATATATTTACTGCATCTTGCTGTTTCCTAAAATTCACTGTGAACCTCAAATTTAAATGCATTCATCTACCAAGATTGATTAGTATTTAAAAGGATTTACTTATAGGCATTATTTAAATCAAAAGCACCCATTCTCAGTGATTAGCAGTGTAATTTTTTAAAAGGATTTCTGCTTTACTTGTTGCAAGCAGGAAAAACATTTGTTAATGTTTGTGTGAGATGCTCAGATATAATTCCTCTAATAAACTATAACTTATATATTAAGAGTCCAGCACCAGTCTAAAGCAGAAGGATGGGCACTAAATAAGACATTGAGGAGGAAGTTTATGAACACAAAGTTCAGATCCAGCCTGAGTGACAACAGATACCTCACTGCAAATACACAATCTCACAGGCTGTTACAAAAGTACAGCAAATGCAAAAAAAAAAAAAAAAAAAAAAAAGTCATTCCCCTACATTAGGAATTTTTCTCCAAAAATAAATTTATCAGAGTTAAGGGATTTGGAAAAATTTACAACTGCTGAACTAAAAAGGTTTTGTTCATTAACCTGCAAATCTTAAACTACTGTGAATGCTTTGTATATAAAAATGGAAATGCAAGAATCTATTGGTGAAAAGAAGGAACTTTTTCTTCTCCTACAAACATCTTGTCCAAAAAAAGTTTTTCTGAGCATTTAACATTGCTTCCAACTTTTGTGTTCTACAAGAGAGAAAAATATACCAGGTTGCAGAAGATGAAGAAAGACATATCCAACATATTTGTTATACATCTCCACAAGCTTTTCATCTACCTTGTCATTCAAGTAATCATGCCCAAATTTCTTGTTTGTGCAGTTGCAGACAACACAAAAACTATTTATTTATGCATTTTATTTCCACAATTCTACCTTTAATAAATCTTAGCTTTTGTTTTTCACAAACTGTTGCTTACTGAGCCAGAGATCTCCAACTGTGCTGTCCAAAACATTGGTCAGATGTATTCTAAATTTGTCAAATTAATTCCTAACACAGCAACGCTTATGCACAGTTTGTATTACTTCCTTCACTATGCATGGGTTTGCATTCATCAGCACTGAATTTCATCTGCCATCTTGCCACTCACTCAACTGATTTGCACTCACACAATTCTCCCAAGGGTTTCCTCTGATCCCAACTAGATAAATAGTTCTAATATCTGCGATTTTGTTAATCCTGTAACTGATATTTATTGCATATAAACATTCTCATCTCTAGCAAGGAGCACTTCTGCTGTGATGAACCCTTTTGGTTTGCACCTTTCAATTTCTTTCAGCTCTCCTGGTCAGCACCTGATTCCTGACTGTCCCTTGCCTTGTAATTTTCTTGACCTATTTTGAAAGGGTTTGGCAAAGGACTTGGAATCTTCAAATAAACGATGTCAGTGATTCAGCTGCATCCACTGTTTGCTTTATGCACTCAGAGAACATTAATAGATTAGCAAGGCATAGTTTTGCTTCATGAAATCAGGAGAATTTTGTCCAGCTACAGTTTTCTGAAATGGCCTATTTTAATTAGCAGCCTGATTGCAAAATGGAACAACTCCTGAGACTGGAACTGAAGTTCCTCTCCAAATTCCCAAATACTGCAGCCCCCCTCCCCCTTTTGATTTTATTTCACACTATTATTAAAAACTCAACGTGTGTCACTCAACGTGAGGAGCACGTCAGTTCCTGGAAAAGGAAGAAGATGTCAGCAGGATGCATCCTCCTTTATCCTACGTTGTTTCTGGGCTTTCCCTAAATAACTTCAAACCGACAAAAAGAAAAAAAAAACCGAGAAAAAAAAAAAAGTGCTTTGGATGAGGTGCTGGGTATGGAAGGATTTACTGCCATGGAATGCAGGACAGAGGAATGAATCCCTTATCCGCTGTGTCACACTCCAGGTCACAAGATAAAGGGATCAGGTGCAGGGACTGAGCAGCCTCTCCATCCACAGTGCAGCTGGATCCAGTTCTGAATGTGCACTCAAACAGGAACAGATTCACAGGGAGTTTTCCTTTCTGAAACAATTAACTTGTTCTTTGATATCTTCTTTATCTTTATTAAAAAAAAATAAAAATTGCTGTTTGATCAGTTTCATTAGTTGTTCTGGTTAAGTTCTACCATCTTTTCAGTGCACACACTTCAAAGATTTGAAGCTTTTATTAACACAAAAGGAATGCACTAAATGGTCTCTAAGGAAAAGTGCCCATTTCACTCTCCATCCAGAGCTCTAATCACCTGTGCAATTAAGGCCTGACATGTACAGTACTTATTAAATCATTCAGTATATTTTATGTACTAATGATGCCCTTCCTGCATGATTTTGTGCTCTTAGTTACTAGAAATATGTAAGCAGTAAGTCTATTACTAGGAGAAAGTAAGCAGTTAGTACACATAACCATAAATTCTTTTGTGTCATGAAAGCATTATTACTCAAATAAAAGACTTAATTCACCATCTGCAAGACATATCTATCAACTGAAATGAATTCCAACTCCAGTGAATCATCAGTAAAAACAGCACCAAACTAACCCCTTTCAAGGTGCAAGGAAAAATCAAAGGTACCATTTTTCACATGAAGGATCCTAAAGTAGTGGAAAAATCAAAATGAACTTTCACAAGTTTACTACAATGTGACCAAATATTACAACTATAAGTAGAACCTAGTGCAGTAATTAGAACAACATGTAAAATACTGAATTTTACAACAGTACACAAACAAACTCTTCTGATTATAACCATCACACCAACCTCTTAGACTAAGATGTAAAACCACAGTTCCAGAAATGTTGGTCTGTCGTGTTCTGAGATGAGCTTTCTAAGCAGTAACACGATGCTTCTGGTCTAAAGTTTTTTCTGGAATATGTTATAAATGAAAGGAATCTTGGCAGGTCAGTGTCTCCCTAGAACGTGCGAGTCTGCATGTCATTGCCCCGTGCTTATTCCCTGCAACAACAGATTTCATTACCAAACAAGAAAGAGAAACAAACACAGCCTCCCACAGTTCCTGCTCCAGGAGCTGCTTCACCTTTCCTTTCCTTTATCACCACAGCCATTGCCAAGAGCACAGGAAGCCAGCAGAACTGAGGAATTGCTAAGCTGAGCTCAGCTGCCCTTGGTCACCAGTGCTGCTGCCTCCCATGGAGGCCGGGCTGGAGCAGAATTCCAGCACTTCCCAGAAGCTCCAGCTGCATTCCACATTACAGCTGGGACTGAGCTGCAACAATGAGCTGAGTTTAAAAAGTCAAGCAGTCTCTGTCAGATAAATACCTCCATGCACAACTATCTGCTGAGCCCCCAGCCAGGTTTGGCCTGCAAACTTCACATGGACTAAAACACAGAAACACGGCAGGTTTAAAAAATAATATTTACATGAACTGCAGATTACCCATGAAGTTGCCTTTATCTAAATCACAGTCTTGTTTGAGGCAATGGGGTGCAAGTCTGAGTTTCATTTTCATTTCCCTCATGGAACTTCTAATTCCCTGAAATTCTTGAGACTCAAATTAAGCCCAGAATAGAGTCTTGCCTGAAGCTGAGCACTTCCTTTCTGGAGTAAAGGAAATCTTTTAGTACTAACAAATGGAATATGGAGATATTTTCATGTAAATGCTTTCACTTTTAATAACACTTTTTCAAGATAGCATATTAAAAGCCTACTTATTTTCAACTAGAAAAGACACCAGTGCAATTAGATTTCCACTCTAGGATGTAAGAACACATTTTCACAATTTACATCTCTAAGGTATTTAGATATCTTTCAAAGCAATTCCTACAGAACTTTACATGGGCATTTCATGAAAGCCAAACATACTGCTCTGAAGGATGAACACAGCAATCATTTAATATTTTTATAGAGAAAAACACTGTCAAAAAAGGGGTAAAGAAAATTAGCAAGTTGACACATTGACAACAAAACAAATTTCTGCTTAGGATTTCTTTTCCTGAAAAATAAAATGATTGTGTGATAAAGCAGCAAATTTATTTCTCCATTCTTTGCAGCTGCTGTTTCTCACATTCCAAATCCCGTAACTAAAAAGAACACGTGTGATGCACAGACAGGCCGCACTGTACACTACCACCTCCCTCACCTCTTCCATGGAAAACATGCAACTCCTTCTAGAGCAAAATGTGAAAACATATTCAGACCAATTGTTTGTTAAATTTTTCCATCTTTTTTCACCTGTTCATTTTCACCTTTGCTTTTTTCAGTAGTCAACCATGCTCACCCAACAAACACCACACTACCAACGAATCAGAATGATTTATCATAAGAACAGCTACCTTGAGTTAATGAAGCATATTTACTGTTTCTAGATAGAGCTGATAGCCAGTCTACAGGAAAGAACTTCCAGACCTTTAATAACTTTTGATCAAGAGATTTGGCAAGTCAGAAGGGGCTTTTCTGCTTCTACAGGTTTCTAGGAACATGCACATTGCTATAAAACAGATGCTGTTGACGAATACCACAGAACCAAGGCACTAAATCACAACAAAAAAATCTTGCATATCTGGCTCTACACATGAGAAAGTGACAGAAATCAAGTGACTGGATGGAGTAATGAAAACCATACCACAGCCTATCACTAATTTAAATATTAAGATGAAAAAATGTATTTTAAAATTAATAATTTTCTTCCCCATCTTTTTTCAAATGCAGAGCTGTCAGTTAAGTCACCAGTTAGACCAAAACATTGAAGATCTTGCAATAAACAGGTCTATCTCCTACATATTTAAAAAGTTATTATTTCCAACAAGGTCTTTTAAAAGGTGGAATGTGCACTTTGGTTTTGTTAGCAGTGAATGCAGCAGCTGAAGAACATCTCCTGGTGCCAAGGGCCAGACTGATGGACAACATCCAGAACCAGTTCCCAGATTAATCAGCCTCAGGATGTTGGGCAGAGAGGTGGAAAACCACTCTTCAGAGTTACCTGTGAGAAATCAACTGCAAAGTTCACCCAGCATGTGTGACCTGGCTGAATGGAGCTGTGTGCTGGGATGCAGCTCTGCCCCTCTTGCTCAGCAGCAGGAGCTGCTTGAATGGAGATGTAATCCCACTGAGATCTTCCTTCTCCTCATCAGCCTCTGCACACTGTGATACGTAAGACTGCTGACAGCTGGAGGTCCTGGGCAAGGCACTTCAGGAGCTGGACAGTCCAACCTCCTGCTCTAAGCATGATAAACGCCAAATTCAAACCAGATTGCTCATGGATTGATAAAGTCAGTCTTGAAAACCTCCAAGGATGGAGACCATGAAGTCTCCTGGACAACTTATCCCAATGCTTGACTCTCCTTATGATGCAAGCTTTCCCACTGCTTGGCTAATAATCCCTCCTTTTAATTTATACCCATCGTCTCTTGTTCTGCCATCTCATGGCACTGAGCAGAACCTGGTTCCATCTCAACAGCCTCCATGCAGGCACTGGGAAGCTGCTGTTCAGTCATCCCTAAGATGTCCCTTCTCCAGTTTGCAGACTCTCCCAGCTCCTGCAGCCTCTCCTCATGGGACAAGTCTTCTGGGCCCTGACCAGACCCTCTTGGCTGCCCTCCTGCAAAACAGCTCCATTTCATGGACATCTTTCTTGTACTGGGGAGCCCAAAACCAGATGCAGCTTTTCAGATCGTAAATAAAGTGCTGAGTAAAGGACTTCAGCTCCCTCAGGCTCCTGGCTGTGATCCTGTGAATGCCATTTGGGATGCTGCTGGGGATCCTGGCTGCCAGGGCACACTCTGGCTCACGTTTAGCTTGCTGTCCAGCAGGACCTCGAGGTCATTTTCAGCAGAGAGCCTTCCCAGCCAGCCAGTCTCCAGCATGAAACACGACACGTGGTTCTTCCCTCCCAAACACAGGCTTTGCATTTTTCCCTGATTCATTTCAGAGTGCATTCCCTGGCTCACTCCTGCAGCCTGCACAAGCTCTCTGTATGGGATCCCTGCCCCTGAGTGTATCCACTCCAACATCCTCTAGCACCAGATTCCAGTATCTGCTGGAAGCCAGAGCCTTGTGGTTTCTTCCTGTAACCAGTGCTAACAAACTTCTACTAGCTGCTGCAGCAGGGACCTTCTTAAATGTCAATTCACTTCAATCAAGACAGCTTGGAGCACCAACTGGTCAGATACTTGAAATGAAACAGTGAAAACAGTGAAACTTAGATGGTAAATACCTGACTAAATGCATGCCTTTAATGCCAACAGCAGAAACAGCACAAGAGAAAATTTTATAGTCACGAATGCACTACATGCTAGAAAAAAATGTGCCCCCAGGACTCATGACTGACTCCCATAATACCTGTTAACCTATTTGCAAAACTGATGCTTATAATGATGTTTTAAAGAGCAAATTATAATATCAAGAGTAATGAGTAAACTTGCTTTTTAAAATATATAAGGAGTAAACTATCAAGTGTTGAGAAAAAAATTGAAGTGTCCATATTTATCTATAATTCTAAAGCCTCATCTGAAATAATTGCTTCCAGTGCCAGCAGGTTTGTGGGTTTGTAATAGAAATAGTATCCTCAGTAAAGAAAAATGTTTAAAAAAAAAGAAATACTGCCAACTGAAAGGAAAAAAAAAAAATCTAAGAAAAATACTCTGCCTGGTCATTTCCAAAGAATCCACATGAAAGTGTTCACAAAGCTCTGTGGAAATGTACATCAACACAGAACAACCTTTAACAAGCTTTTCCCCCTGCTCCATAGTACTACACAAAATTTGGTCTTAAACTCTGTTAAAGACCAAGATTGATTTGCTACAAAATAAAATCAAATTAAACATAAAATATTTGCTACTGTTCTGAAGAGTGAATAAAATACTGTATTCATTGAATGCAACATATTGAGAAAGGGTAAGACAAAATTAGTAAAGAGCACTCTGCATTGATGTTGCTTCCATGTAAGGCATGCAATTACTTATTTACATGCATTTTAAAAACCATGGTAAAAACACAATAAAACTTTCAAAGTCACTGCCTCTTTCCCAACCCAGAAATTCTAAAAAGTAAGGGATAAAAACTGTCAGATTTTTATATTACATCTATTCATACACATATTAATTCAGTCACACTGACTGAAGTCAACTCTAACTGCGACCCTTGGCATTCCAGGGAATTAGGTTCATGACCTCAGAGCATTTTAATTCTTTCCTAGATGAGGTTATTAATAATGTTTACTGTAGTTGAAAACATTGCACATAAACTGCAGTCTTGTGCAAAATTTATGGCATGTGGCAGTGAAACTAGAGCCTGTAATCTTAAAAGAAGAAACAAACCCCCCCTAAAGCCCCAAAGCCCCCCAAAACCAGTACTTTTGTGCCCCAATATTGCCACAGCTTTTAAGTAAGACCTCTGTGTTTTCCCACAAGTGTGGCACAGCTGCATCCCAAACAGGATGTATAAACAAGTTCAGACAAGCACTCAAGTTTAACAGCACCATGTACAGTCTTCCCACTGTGCTATGAAAATGTGTGATATTCCTTTACTAAAATACCTGAAATACCTACCAGAGCAAAAAAAATTAACATCCTTTACATCACCTCAGGTATTTTCAGGAAAGGTACATTATCTTCAAGTAAAACCTGAAGAAAATGTAAACACAGTGCAAATACACAATATGCAGTGAAAACATGCACAAACTAATTTCAAAGAGGAAGGATAACCACGGGAGATTCAGTATGGGAATTTCAATACTGCTCCTACTTAGGAACATTCAGGCAGTGACCAGCAGCCCAAGCTCCAGAGTTCTGTTCCAAATGAACACAAGTGAGCTGGCCACAGGCCTTTAAAGCAACTCTTGCCAGCCTGATTGAAAAGTTTAGAGACAAAACCCCTGCTTGGAAAACTTCATTAAAACACTTGAGGTTTATTTCAACATTTCCACACTTTTTAATCACATGTTCCTGTATCAGACAGAAATTGAAAAGTCAAGAAAAAAATTGACAGTAAGTACATAAAATCTGAAAGATCAGCATCCACAATAACCACTCCCTCCTCCTCCTGCCACATCCCAGTGGTGGCCCATATAGTTCCCCTGGGGAGCTGTGCCCAGGCACTGCTCCTTGGGATGTGCTGCTGCCAGGAAAGCAGCAGGTCAGAGCGTGCTGGGCCAGCCAGGCCACACAGCTCAGTCCCACTGCAAGCCCTGGCTCTCCCTCAGCACAGAGAAGTCTCCCATTAAGAGAGCATTACCCCAAGATAGAAGCCCACCAGCAGCCTTGACCCTCTTTGCACAGAGGGCACTCTCACAGTAGCAATTAACCCAGCTTGGAACCCAGCAAGTTCTAAAGGCAGGGGAGTAGGACTGTAACTCATACCAGCAAGAACCTGTAGCAATTTGTCTGTTGGAAAATGTGATAAACCTCACGTAGACTTGACTGGTTTCAGTCTAGGAAGTGGTGATGAGTCTGAAGCCTGTTGTTGTCAGAGTGCATCACTCAGCAGTCATAAGTATCTTTTGAAAACAATAAATTAACTGTCAGAGGAAGAAATGTTCTGTCCAAGATAAGGAAAATGGAAGTACACAAAAACTCCACCAAGTTACACATAAAACTACACTTGGAAATTACTGAGAAACGTGGCAGAGAAATCTGCTAAGGAATGAGAATTAGAATCATCAAATCACAGAATATTCTGAGTTAGAAGAGACCTATCAGGATCACCAAAATCCAACTCCCGGCCCTGCACAGGACCATCCCCAGGAATCCCACATGTGCCTGAGGGCATTGTCCAAACACTCTTGAGCTCTGTCAGGCTGGTGCTGAGAGCCCTGTCCTGGGGAGCTGTTCCAGTGCCCAACCATTCAGTGGGTGAAGAACCTTTTCCTGATATCCAACCCAAATATTCCTGGCACAACTTCAGGCCAGGACCTTGACTTCTGTCACTGTCACCACAGAGAAGAGACCAATGCCTGCCTCCCCTCATGCCCTCCTGAGGAAGTTTTAACTGCACTGAGGTCTCTGCTCAGACCCTTTTCTCCAGGCTGAACAGACCAAGTGACCTCAGCCACTCCTCAAAGAGCCTCCCCTCCCACCTCCCAGCCCCTCATTCACACCCTCCTTTGGTCACTCTCTAATAACTTTATATTTTTCCTATATTGTGGATCCCGTAACTGCACACGGGACTTGAGGTCAGGTCACCCCAGTGCAGAGCAGAATGGAACAATCCCCTCCATTACTACTAAGATTTGTTTCATCATGCATCAGAAGGAGAAAGCTTCTAAAAACTGATTATGATAATGGCTAAAATAAGAGCAAAGGTAAAATCCCTCAAAGAGGAATGAAAAAACCCCTCTATGAAGTCTTTCTATGTTATAGTTCCTCAGAGGGGTTCCTGGGGAAGTTGTCAGAACAAAACTGTATTTTGGATGGGAAGATAGAAAAGATTTTGGAAAATTAAAATGAAAGTATCAGAGAGCATTATTCCAAGTGTTCTGTGTAATCAAAATATAAAATTAGGTAACTCTAAATTGTGAATTTCTGAAGACAAGACAACATAGGGTTATTGGAAATAGGCAAATGTCTAATCTGTTTATAAAAGCATTATCCAGAATCTTTGTTTTCAAGCAGCAAATGTGCAGAAGACATGAAATTAGAACTCATAACCCTACAGAAAAGCAAATTACACTGAAAAATAATCAGAAAGGCTTCTCTACAGCTAGATCATAAATCATCCATCTATTAACAGCTCTTCAACAAAAGTAAATTGATGCACTCCACACAATAGAGTCACTTAGTAATAAGTCTTTTAGAAGGAACATTCAAAGAAACTCTCAATCCAATTAAATTGTCATGGTATGGGAGAACAGTTCTCTTTTGAAGTAATAAGCTATTTTTAAAAGTAAGAATAAATGGGTGGTTTTCTCCAAGAGATGCAAATTAGATCTCTGCTGGACCCTGGGCATGGGTCATAGGGGCTGACTGACTTAGTGGGTTTATTGTTTGTTTCCTACAGATAATTTCTGAACATATCACAATCATTCAACAGTAAATTCATCAAGTCTGGGGACAGTAAAAGAATCTGGAACAGTCAATACTAAAGTCTTCTATGTTTGTACATAGAGGGTCTTACAATACCAAGCAATTGGGTAAGCACTCAGTTCCTTAAGTGCGAAGAAGAAACTAAAGCACATTAAAAAAGAATCCTGAGGATGCAAATGCAATACCAGACCTCTTGTTGCCACTCAGGAAATGGAACCTGAGACATGGTTCACTTTAACCACATTAGCTCAACATTACAATATCTCCTTGATACTGCATATCAACAGTGCAATATCTCCTAAAGATCTTCTAAATCCAACTCCCTGCCCAGGAGCAGGGACAGTTTCCATTCCCCCATGTGGCTCAGAGTCCCATGCAACCCTGCCTTGAACACTTCAGGGATGGAGCATCCACAGCTGCTCTAGGCAACCTGTTCCAATGCCTGATCACTCCCACAGTGACCCTTCCTATCACTTCATCTAAATCCCTTTTCCTTCAGTTTGAAGCCATTCCCCCTTGTCCTATCTCTACCTGCCCTTGTAAAGAGTCCCTCTCCAGCTCTCCTTCAGGCACTGCAAGGCTGCCAGAAGGTTTCCCTTGGCCGCCTCTGGGCAGCACAGCCCCAGTTCTCTCAGGCCTTCCTCACAGGAGAGGGGCTCCAACCCTGTGGTCACCTTTCTCCTCTCCCTCTGGATCAGTGCAGCCTCCCAAAGAGGAAGGCTCAAAGAAAGGGAAATGATAGACAACTCCTGGGCACCCCATTCTTGCCTCACTCAGTGCAACACATCGCATACTGTGAAAATGAAACAGCACATTCTTTTCTGCCACACTTAAAGCCAGTCATCTGAAGAGACAGGAGTCATTACATTTCCTTCTTTGAACTTCAGAAACCACCACTAAATTCAATCCCTCATTTAAATACTGCTGCCACTCTAGTGAGGCTCTGGCAACAGACACATAAGGTATTACCCATAATAGGTGAAATAGTACACACAAAAATGCTGTTACCTAATTCACAGTAGTAAACTCATACTTTAAAAGGAAAGCTTATAAGCACTATCATATTTAAGCAATAAGACATAGGAGGGTGTGCATATACTGTAATAATGACACACCTTAATAATATAACAAGTATGTCAACTATTATCCCATACTACACACCCTAAAATGCTTCAGCATAGATTCCATCTATGTATTTAACAAATGAAATTAGGATACTTAGAAAAGATGTTTATTTAGTGGCTGATAAGCTCAAAAAGTTTCATTTAAAAACCCAGCCAATACATAAAACATGCCACCAAATATTCCTTTTCAGGTAATGCTTTCCAGCCATTTCTTTTCATAATCAAACTACAAACACAGACTGTTAAAAAACACTTGCATCATTAAATGTATTCAGATCCTGCAAGAAGAAAAGAAGTTAAAAAAGGAAGGAGAGCCAATGAAAATTTCATTTTCTGTAATTTTGAAGTGTTCTTGAAAGCTTAATGAGCAATTTTGAAAGAAAGTTCATTAAGTTCTTCCCTTTTTTTTTTTTTTGTTAAATTGCTTCTGTCTTTCCATTTCAGCAACCAAAGAAATAGTTCAGTAGAACTATTAGGTTATCTCTGTTTATTCTCAGTCTGAACTCAGGGGCTGGAGTTAGGTGGCTTTAGTTGAACTCTCATACACAATGCTTCTTGCAGTCTAAAGCCAAAGTCAACACAAAAATCTGACATTTGACTACATTTTCCTTAATTATATTGTTCACCTTGGAACAAACTGAAACCTTTTGGAAAATATATTACCGAACACTTCACTGAATACTATCTACTTTGCCACACAAAATACAAATATAATTATGTTTGTGGCAGCCAAAATAAACCAAATTTAACACTGGTGTGCCTTCATTTTAAACCAAGCTAAAATATATTTAAATATTTATTAACTGCATAAGATTCCACAGAAGTTATTACTGCAAAACATCTTTCTCAGACTCAGGAACACAAATACTTGCTCCAGCTAAGGCACACTTAGTACAAAAAACTGGTATCAACAATCTTCCAGGCATCATCAAACTTCACAATGTTATTGTTATTTAATGTATTTCCCTTCACTTCATCACTCTTTGGCTATATAAGTTTCCCAAATCACGTGAATTTTTCATAATTGTATTACCCCCAAACCAGAGAAAACTGTAGATATATATAATTATTACAATAGTCACAGTTTTCCAACTACACAGCTGGAAATGCTGCTAATCTTTTGGGTGAAAGACATTCAGGTGACATTTGGGTGAAAGACACAAAATGACCAAAACTCATCCTTTTAAGTAACAGTATTGATGAAAGTGTAACAAGAATCAAATCTTGAATTTCAAACTAGAAAACGTCAGCCATGCTTATATAAATTAATTCAGCCATAACCCAGAGCAGCAAACGACTTTTCAGACTCATTTTTGCTCCTCAGTGCCAATTCAATAGCTTGCTGTGGATGCTGAAAATCTGCTTATGCAGAAGTGGCTGCTGTGAACACACATTGGTCATAGGAGCAAAATATTTAAATTGGGGGGAGGAGGAGAATGCACTCTCCACCCACTTTTTGAGAGGTCTTGCCAGTTCCTCTGCTTTTTGGGAGAAGCAGCTCAAATCCAATATACGAGACATGAACCAGATATGAAAATGGTCCAGCAACAAATCTTCAAAATTGCAAATGCCAACAAGTCTCTACAAGTATATTACCAAGCCAGAATGCAGGAAAATCCTTGTGAAATAAGGTTTTCTGGTATGCAGTTATAGCAAATAATCATGAGGTGATGCAGAGAACTGGACAAATCTGGTATTCCAGGAATGTTAAAAACATCGAGGTCACGAATGCACACTGTAACTTTAGTATTCACTTCTTATCCCACTATTTTGACATTAAATCTAATTCATTCTTCATTCTAAGCTTATAAACTGTGATTTTAATGAACATCTCTCTTGTCCACTGCTGTAACACATGTCAAAAAGGAAACAATATAATTAAAAAATGAAGTGAGGTTGATTCTGCATATGCCATGTACATAACAGGAGTATTGCTTGTTTTCAAAATACTACATATCACACCATAGATCTGTCAGTAAACTAAAAAACAGATCATCTCTTTTGGGTCAAAATTTTGAATTTATTTACATTTTTTTAGAATAATGTTCCCTGCACTCCTAGCTCACAGGTAAGCCTAAGAAAAAGCACCAAAACCACAACTGCACTGGGCATTTTATTACTAAAAGAATATTTTGGTTGCTTATAATCCAGTATAATATACTGCCTGAATCCACACAAAGTAGTTACATAATCCAGCCTTGTCCTACCAGTCTTTCAAACACAGTAGAATGGATTTGTGCTCAACTGCCTTTACTTAGATAAACTGCTAAATTAAGCTCTGAAGACAGAGACCAGGGGAGAAGAGAGAAAGGGACACAAGCACAAAGTTAAAGGCATTTCTTATATTAAATTCCCACAACTTATGGCAGACTGACAGCAGAAATACTAGCAGCTCAGTAAAACAGCAAATCATTTTATTGAGAGGTGTGACTACTATTATGTATTATATTGAAATCACTTTAGTCCTAATTTTATATATATGTACTAGCTGCTTTTGTCCAAGTAAATTGGCAGAGATTGAAATCAGAAATATACTTTCAACAAAAAAGAAAAAAGACATTTTTGACTTGAGTATAACCAATACTGGTGAGTAACACAGCATGATCTGTTTTTCTAGTCTCCTTTTGTTGACATAAATAAAAGATTATTTCACATCCGAGTGAAGGAATCAGCCAATGTAAAGGAAAGACGTGCAAGCAGTTTGGGGGACAGCTTTATGACAAAATCTGGACAGAAAAATTTCTTCAAAAGCATCAGCATACCTTAGAGCAGCAGTAATCTTTGTGTTAGAAATATAAATCCAACATAGGCAGGGAGCAGGGGGAATTTGCTCTTTTCTAGGGAAACATGCCGAGAGCAGGTGATATTTCAAAGGATACAAACCTGCAAGAATTGTGATATCCAGCCAGGGAAGCTCAAGCTCCAAACACCATCCAAGAGAGGACTTGGGTGTCAGAGCTCTCCCTCCTTGCCCAGGTTCACTGCACAGCTCAGATTTATTTAATTGCAGGCTGAGCAGTAGCTACAGACTCTGCAAGGATCACCACACAAGCAGCCTTAGCCACAAGTAAAGCCTCAAGTGCCTCCTGTCCAAATCTGCAAGCTGGACCTTCACAGGATTCACATTAGCAGCATTAGCAGCCAGTTGAAATGCCTCATTTATTACTCTATTTTTGATTTTTTTTCCTTTTTAGTTTGTGCTAGTATCCATGACAGCTAAATAAAAGCACCTGCTCAAGAGATGCTTTGACAGTGTGTCCCTGAAAAACAGAGACACTGCAACTCCAGAGAGCCCAGAGAGGTCTCTCTTAGCAACATTTAATAAAGTTCTAACACTCCATGGATCAGCTGCACCATGAGCACTCATCTGAAAAATTTGTCACTTCTGAGGGTTTTGGCCTGCACTGGTTTAATTCTGATATTCACAGGGCAATGAGCCCTAAGAAAAAAAAGGAAAGGTTTTGTTAGGAGCAGTCCAGGTAAACTGCAGGCAAAACTACTGGTTCCACACTTGGAATTCATTACAAGAAGTCCTGCTTGTGGCAGATCCCCACTCAGGAGAAGTTCAAAGACAAAAACTCTTCTTGGTGACTAGCCCTAAAATCAGTACTTACAAATCACACCTGAATATAGTTATATTTCTCTTCTTCCTCTTAATAGAGGCTGTATTTTTCATATAAAAGTACATTTATTTATTTACTCTTTTACCTTATTATGACCAGGGCCAAACTCCTCTTATAACAAATATATAGAAAACTATCATTTATTATTGACTTCTACTTAAAATAAGATTTCTTTAGTAAAATTCTCATAGTTATTTACCAAATCCTTACTGAAATTAGGAACAGAACCATACCAGAACGTATAAAACACCACTTGATTACTAAAGAATAATACAGGAGAAAGAAAGCCATCTAAACAGCCTGGCCACCTTTTGTATCTTCTAACCTTGAAGTTCATTCATAAACTACTTTTTTTTCCACCTCCAAGGGCCAGGTTTTGTATAAAAGAAAACAATTTGTTACAGTTTGTCTCTACAAAGAGACCAAAAAGGTTGTACAACAAAACCTGCAAGTTCCAAAGTGGTTCTGCCAGTTCCATGCAGTCACGCAAAAGCCAGCACCACCACCATTCTGTACTGAAACAATATTTAGTGTTTGCTTTATAAACAAACAAACAAAACATCCCAACCTGAGGATTCATAAACTGAGCTCTGTTTGAGACTTCAGTTAGTGGTGGCGCTGGAAGCTAATGGACTACATTTTGGGGGAAAAATTTAAAGAATTGGTCCAAGTCCTTTCCCAGGAATTCTGCATGGCCCAGCCCCAGCCAGGCACTGGAATCAGCTGCTGCTTTCTGCATTGGTGGTGTCAGGTGCGCGCCTGGAGCCACTCTGACCTTCATGGAATCTGGAAATCAGGAATTACACTAACTGGGATGTGCAGAAAGCCTCTGCTCGTTCTGCTTGGTTTCAAATTGGATAATGCAATGACTGGATAATGCATAAAATTGTGAAGTATCATCACAAGATTTGTTCATGTTCTTTTCTGTTCTTTAGTGAGCACAACTAGGACACCCCTGTTATAATTTATTATTACTAAGCATTTACACTGCATAAAGGCTTCAAGAAAGTTTTCATGGTTTAAGAAGCCAAGCTTTTAAACCACTAAGATGATTTTAGCCAGCAGAAGAAACCTGCATCAAAACACAACAAAATTTATGTAGAGTACAAACTAAAATATCAGTCAAACTGGGGAGTTGGGGGAACATAATGATTTACAAGTACTACTGATTAGAAATTCTTAGCATGAAAAGTATCAGTTTTAACAAACCACTAACAAATTTATTTAAAAAAAATAAAATACCCTTATTTTTCATTAATCTGTTTTCTTGAACTATTAGAAAACATTCCAAAGTGATTTACAGTCATAGGAATCAACTTCATAGATAATTTATTTCTGGATTCCCAGAACACATTCACCGACCCAGTTCAAGTTTCACAATCTTGTCTCCAGCCCAATAGGCTGTGTTTGATTAGCTGCACATCATCTGCCTTTCTGCACAATCCCAGAGAGGATCCCTTTGTGACAACTGGATATATAGTTGTAAATTCAACACACAAGGCTCTTGCTGGCTGGCTTTCCCCAAAACCAAACCAATTCTCAGCTCCCTGCACAAACACACAGAAAAACCAAACCAACCAACCAAAAAAAAAAAAAACACCCCAGAAACGTCAGCCCAACAATTGTCTCAATTATAAAGCTTCAAGAGTAAGAGAAGTTCCAACTTCTTACAGAAAGCTGACAGATAATCTGTAATAAGGAGCTGAAACAAAACCTAGGATTTCAAACAACAAACTGCAAAGTGGTTCTGAGGTAATTCAGTGGTTTTCAGGATTGTTATCTTTCTCCAATTTCTCTCTTCCTCTCTGGCACTTACAGGAAGATGACCCAGTGGTGTTAGAGTTTGCTGTACTTAACAGAGAGAAACACCTGACAATCCCCCCCAGAGACCCGGTCTCATCTCCCATGGTATTTCTCATTTTCCACAGTATTTCTTCATTCATCTCCATTCTGATGCCCCAGCCTGGTCCCTTGGAAGGCACACAGGAGGGCCTTGGCTTTTCAGATTAACAGATCTAAGGAGAACCTCAGGAGATTATCCAAGCAATTCCCCTTTCCATGTCACACTGTTAGCCTCACACACTTCATTCTCCATCAGAAACAAATAAGACTGCTCAAAATTTTCATTCTAAATAGCATGTGCTCCATCTATTTAAATATTTATTACTGGTTACACCAAATCTCCTTTGCTAGAGAACCCATTTACTCACCATATTCTCAAAGGACAAGGAGAACAGCTTATTCTCTTCATTTTATTTATCTCAAGTCTTCTCAAGTCCAACCTCTGGCCATTTCAGAACAGTGCTTACCTTTATTCAACAGTTAAACTCCTTTGATTCATGCTGAGCTCCACTTTTTAATTTGTGGAGACAAGAGATGGGGAAATGTAGACACTACACAAATAACTTGGAGAGGAACAGTCATCTGCACATGGCATGAGGCAAAACTGGAAACAGGAGCTTCGTATAGCAACACAACTGGATGTTATAGTGCACAAAAATTCATTTCAATTCATTTCTGTGTGCTTGGGTCAACATAAAAACAGTGCTGTAAACCAAGAGGGTGCAGAGCTCACAGGAGTTTTAACTGCCTCAGAAACAGACATTGATTTGTGGCTCTCCAGATAAATTGCTCTTTTGTTGCTTGCATCCCAAACTTCCATGGATTTATGATCCTATAGAATTATTCTGAAATAATCAGTGATGATTAGTCCAAAGTGGAACATGTCACTTAGGCTAAAGAACCTCCTCTGATATTAAGGACATTCTCAGCTTTTCAAGAGCATGTGTCACTCCAGTCATGTGCTGCATTCATCCAAGTTAACTTTCAAGGACAAACTAATGTTTTTTAAAAACAAAGCACATCTGTAACCAGGCTAATCATAAAGTTGAAAATAATTAAAACCATAATTTTTTCCCCATAACTTTTGCTCTCACATACAAAACAATAGGATTTCTGCTCTTCAGTTTTGGTTTCTGGAGATACAGCCCATTTTCACATCATGTGTTTGAGATGCATGCTGCTCTCCCTTTTTAGTCAAGATTTTTTCAAAAGCTTTAAAAAAACCCAAGAAACAACAAAATTTAAATATTCTCTTCATAGAATAATATGATTTTTATATAAAAATGACTATATTTATAATGAATTTTAATATTGACTATTTATAAATATTTAATATTTAAAATTTAGAACCTTCAGGAAAAGCAGGGTCTCCCAAAAGACTTACCACAGGCAAGTCTGTGAGTTATAAGGTGGAAATACCAAGGCATAGAATTTTTGAATGTTACAACACCTCATGGCTTAACTGGGAGTCCCAGAATCTCCTCTGCAGACTGTTACACAAAAACTCCAAAGCAAAAATGCAGAGAGAAGTCCATGTTGCAGAATTTCCTCTAATTTTTAAACAAGATGAGAAAAACTTATGGAGAGGTAAGAAAGATGCTGAATCACACGCAAAGCTTGGGTGTTCAAGACCATCTCACGCAGTCAAGTACTATCAGTAGAGATAACATATGAACAAGGAAGAAAACCAACACAAATCACTCTGAGTCTAAAAATATCTGCACTTCTTAAAAAAGCTTGTAAAAATGGCCTTCTCCTCCAGAGATCTGAAAAGAATTTAACTGAAAATGCAAGTATGTGGTTCTAAAATACTGTGATAGATGCAAAAAAGGTTACACTTCAATATACTCCATAGAAAGATGAGAGAGTTGGAAAAGTTGAAATTCCAAACAGGTGTCACTTCAATATTTTATCATTCCTACCAAAACTGCTGACTGTATGCTCTGATGTGATTATTTTTCCAACTCAAAAAGAAAACTAAGAGTGGATAAAGCAGATTAATTGAATTCTTTGACCGCATTTAGTCAAGTGAGACAAAGTTATACTACACAAGGACTACTTTCAAGTGCTTAGGTACACAATCAAATTATTTGATCACATTAGTTTACAAAATCCAAAAGCTAACATCCATTCAGTAAGACCAGATTCTAAAACCACAATGTAGTTGTTTTACAGCACAGCAGAAATGCAACTGTAAAATACACCACATTAAGGGCACTCTAAGTTGTCTAGTGGAGCCTAATATGTCCAAAGAATATAAGCTGAGTCCAAAAACACTCTGACCAAAAAAAAAAAAATCTCTGTAGTTTGGCTATCATCTGTTTCCTACTAAGTGCTGAAAGCACCTGCTCTGTAATATGAGAATAAAAACAACACAAGGCATTTCCAAGTGCTTCACTGAGCTCTGCTGTGCAGTTGTCCATTGAAGAATTACAGATGTAATGAGTTCTGAGAGGTAAAAAGTGTTTGAGGTGAAACAGGAGCAAAAAATCCCCCGCCAAACAAAAATCTCTGCAGCTGAGCAGGTGCACTGAAGGTTAAATGGATGTTGTAGACAACTCTTTATTCAGGTCCTTAAAAGCATTAATGTTTGAGAAAAATTGGCTTACAGATCAGCTGGCTAAGACTGAAGCATTTAAAGATTAACTCCTTTAAAACTTTAATCACTTCAGGCCTTAACTGTCTAATCTGCAACCCCAGTTGTTTTTATGTCTTATTTAAAATAAGTAGTGGAATGTTCAAGCAGCAGATTTTTTTCTCAGAAAAGATGCCTTATACCAAGGTGGCAAAACCCAACTAAGAGATCAGCACTTGATTTTTAAAAATATTGCTTCTGACTGAATGTGTAATGACTTCCAGAGACTCTGCAGTGGAAATTTTCCGAAGTTTAGGAGTTCTGAAAAACTTTTCCACTTTAAAATTTGGCCTTCTTTTAAATGTCTTCAGTAGAGTGCAACTTTGAAGACAAATGAGCTGGTTTTGGTGGGGTTTTTGTGATAGATTTTTTTCTCCCCATTCCAAGTGTAAAGCTCCAAGAGAAGTAAATATCAGTTAAGATCTCAGAGGTAGAGCTATAACTCATAAATCATGTATGCAAAAATGAAGTGGAAATTTGTACAAGACCAACTAGATCAGTCAGAATACAAATACACTTTGAAAATACCATTCCTTGCTCTCATTTTACAAAACTCACAAGATTTTTTTTTTATCTCAGGTTAGTTGGAATTTAAAAGTTGAATCCAGTTTTTCATAAAAGATATATTCCACATCCATTCAAGAGTTTATGTCTGAAGCAAAACAAGGGTGCAGAAATGCTGAGCTCCACAGCAAGGGCTGTATACAAAGGAGGAATAAACTGATTCCAACAACTCCAACTCCTCCTTTAGAAGGAAGCAGGCAAACTTACACATCCCAAAGGGATACCTGCAGCCTTTCTCTCTTAGTCTCATAACTTGTGTAAGTGATCCTCAAATGGTTGTATTAAACAGCACTTTTTACCAATTAAAAATAAATTTTATCATTGAAGTCATTGGATAGGTGATTATCTGGTCTAGAAATACATGTTAATTTCTATACTTGACCACACTTGAAATTCAAATTACTGAATCATGACACTACTGCTAACACCAGCAGCAGTTACAGTGGGAAATTTCCTTCCCTGCTACTCAGAAACTGCAGAAACTCATCATATCCAGTTCCAACTCCAGACAATGTAACTGTTCCTAGGTATGACTTCCCTTGGCCTCATTAAGAGCAGCCTCCCAACACTGAGTAATGCAGGTGAATTAGTTTAGCTAATTTAGCCCTGGGACAAAAATGACTTTACAATATAACATTACATACCAAAGCTACCTCTGATGCATAACTAATTATGATGTCTAGAAAGTTACACAGTGAAATTAAAACTGCATTAGAAATAAGAAAAATATGCAGAAATGTAAAGCTAACTCATTCAACCAACACACTCTCCAGCATTCTTTTGACAAGCAAGATCAAGAAGTTTGATTGTCCTAACCTGACACTGCTCTGTATGCCTCAGCTGACTTGACAGGGTTATTTCTACACTTAAACTGTATCTGAAAAAACTTCTCAGAAACAGACAGACTATGGAGAAGGATACCCAAACATGTTAATTTAAAATATCATGGGGGGCAGCTATCAGATTGGGATGTTTTAATTGCAGTCTTTCAAAAACCAGCAACTGGAATGCTCTTCTGAGCCAAATATTTTATTAACTTTGAGAATGAGCATAAATCTCTTTACCCCTCAAAGTCAGCTTACTTCCATGGAACTGGAAGAAACTCACTCTGACTGGCATTTGTCTATAAATTGCAGAGGGACTGCTCTTGGTCAGTAAAATGAAGATGCTCAGATTCTAAATTAATTGTTCCTTACATTTCTCTTGAATAGCCCAAGAAATGTTCTAACAAATGGAAGAAATGCATTTTACTGCTTCTGAAGTAACACTCAATATAAACGATACTTAACATTAAGAAATATCATATCTTATTCACTGTTACATCACATAATTTAACAACTGGTAAAAAAGTCTTCAGCCCCTTAACAGCTACTATAATTATCAATAATCCATTGCAAAAGACTTCAGGCATGTTTCACAGCAATTTGCAGGTGGCTTATCAAAGTTTCTGCATTCAGTTATAAACAGAATAAAGATTAAAGCTGTGAAGTCTTTAGTGAAGTAGCAAATGCAAAAAGATTAAGAAAAATCTCTTTAGGCAATTTCAGGGGATGCAGACAAGTAAGAGGAGTAAGAAAACACTGACCAACACCTCCTGACAGCATCATTCCCTCAGCAGACACTCATGGCTTTCCTCACCACTGACAACCACAAGACACACAATTTATTGAACAAGACAAATTAAAGTACTTGACTTGAATAAAATGGAATAGAGTTAATTTCTGTTGAATTCTGAACAATGTATTTACTCCCAGCTCATGTGTTTGTGACCAGAACACAGCTATCATGCTGCTCACATGAAAACAGACAGTTTGAATAACTCTGAATCCTTTAATCCAGAACACACACACCCCCCAAACACAACACCCTTCAGTGAAATTCAGACTGCAATCACGTTTTAGAATGACCCAACTCTCTGTATTTTTGTCAAACTACCAAAACTACAAAACACAGTCAAAGTGAAAGGTGAAATTGAGTTGTCATTCCTAGAGATGTTCTCAAAATGATCCCTCTTCACTCAGTCAAGGGCAAGTCCAGTAGACCCAGTTTGTCCCACGGGTGCCTGTTTAGCAAAACTGCGCTTAAAAAAAACCCACTCCCTTCAATCCTATGATTAAGCATGAAAAGCTTTGGCTTTTTTCCTTCATGAGAACACAGTGAAGAGAGCTTGACATGATTTCAGATACAAACTATGGCTTTTTTTCCATTTAACAGAAACCATACAGGTCTTTCAAAGAAGAGCGAGTACATTTAAGAAGATACTAACTCAAACTTATCATAGAACTAGGTGCTATTAATAAATAGGTCTCTCTTCAATCTCATATACATTTGTCAACTAATCTATTCTTACCTTTTTCCCCATTTCTTTTTCCTTAAGGTGTGCCTACTACCGCCTTAATGATATTAAATCTTGAGGTGACAGTAACATGGTAACACTGCTTTTCTTCTTTCCTTTCCATGAATTAATTTTGATTCTTGTTAGATTCATCCAAAACCTTGAAAAAAAATTCCTGCCAACATCTGACTTTCATAAGTGATTTACTTCAGTACTTGATCTTTGCACTATCTCTAACTCCTCAATCTTCATTAACTAAAATTTTATTTACCACACTTGAAAAGCAGATCAAAACTTGACTAATTTTGCCAACTGGCTGAATTGATGTTGTTAAATTGTCAGATTTTGTTTTATTTGGAAAGTTTAAAGTTTTAATGGCTTGGCCTAATGAGTCATTTGAG